>NC_090440.1:1382653039-1382957760 GCF_031143425.1 Pleurodeles waltl
ATTAAGTTGCTTAATTGAATTGACATTATGAAATTGAGTATCACCCAAGCTTTACGGCAATTGAGTGTAATGATCATCTGTAATGCTGTTTGTATGTGTTGCAATACTGCAAAAAATAATAGAAATATATTAAAACAACATTATTTGGGAAAGAATGAATCTATAGAGCACAGCTTTAATGTTTGGTCATAGCTGAGGGCCATACCGCCTAGAAAAATACTTCTGGTTATGGGCCTGCCAACTGAACTATCCAAAAGATAGACGATAAGGCAAGATCTCTGCATCTTTTCTCTGTCTCTAGCCTAATAAAAACCATGAAACTTAACCCCAGACCTGCAGAGTAGTTTATAGTTCCATGCTAATTACGATTATATTTTGCATGTCTATCCCTCAGACCCCCTTTCCTTCACACTGCTACGCGCGGCTCCCCAAGACAAAATAAGAGCACCTCTCTGGTCCCTCAATCATGACACCAAATGATTCCCAGATAAGATCATAACAAATGCCATGCTCTGCCAACCATGCACCCCCTACTGGAGTAGCATTGTACTCTGTCATGATTGCTATTTGTACACCAATAGGCAGTGCCATTGCCTTTAAAAGGTGCATGGCTACTGCTCTTGTCACCTACTGCAATACCTGTACATTTGGCAACATTCCATTTATTTTACAGCATTTCTGCTTTGCATATGTTGCCATATTTACTGGGCTTTCTCTAATTAAACCCCCTGTTTTTGGAATACATGCACACAGCACCAGACTGCCCTTCTAGCTAGGCTGGTGCTATGTTGCTGCATAAATGGTTTAGTGTCCCTGCCTCTCTGCTCTCCCTGTTGGCCTAACTATCATACAGATTATGTAGGTAGATAGCAGGCTCTGTTCCTGCATCCGGCATAACATGAGCTACTACACTTCACCCAGAACCAGTAGAGTAATTTTTAGTTCCCTAGTATTTGCCATTATAATGTGAAAGCTTAATTCTTACGTCTCCTCCTCCATTACACTGCTAGGAATATCACCACAGGACAAGATAAAAGGACATCTCTGCCCACCTGTGCATGACCTCCAAGCTCATCACACAAAACATTACAAAAACCTGCCAACCATGCATGGTGTACTGTAATACCCATGACTGAAAATAATCATTCTCACCCTACTATAGCGCATAAAGCTATATAAATTCTATAATATAATACCATACAATACATTTCAAACAGATAGGCAAAGTTTTCCAAAAGGACGAGACGATGATTATTTCCCTAATCCACCTGTCCTCTTTCTGCTATTCCTATCTCCTCTCCTCACCCCTGCTTGTTCAGTGGATGGTCAAGTACTTTGATCAGATTAATTCCAAAAACGAACATCGGAGTGTGTGTGTGAGCATAATCCAGTAATCTGATAAGGTAGAGCAGAACTTGGAGTAATGAGGGTTTTGATCAGTAATAAGGACATTACCAAAGGGTCCATGTTCCTCACCACATTCCTTACTCACGTATGCAGGTAAGGAGGTACCAAAGTTTCTATGCTCAGTGCAACACTCATGGTAGTACATACACATTTAATTGCCAAGTGTTATATTATCACAATTCAAACAAATTGCGAGTAAACAGCTTGTACAACCTTTGAACTAAACAAGGGATACTGCAATGTATTCACGTGATGTGGAACAAGGGTGCAAACAAAGCCAAGGATATCATTCTACAGATTTCTTGCAAAAGAGCCCCTTCACCTTAACAAGCAACATCCTTAAATTTCTGGAAGAACATCAGCTTCCACACCCTCACTGTTGCACATTCACACCCAATGATGTGTTGATCTTAAATTTGCAACAAACGTCATGAGTGACAAATAGTGTTTCTGTATTGCAGACAACATAGGTGCGACTCACAAGGATTACCCAGTATCTTTTGCAATCAATCAAGGTGTGCCCCTCTATTCATCAGCCAAGGAAGGATGGAGAATGTAATTGTTTGGAAATATCTGGAGGGTTTGCTCTCAAATAACCTGGTCCCCTAAACAACAAGTAGCTGTGGTGACCACTAACATCGCAGCATTGTCCCATAGCCAGCACAAGTACTAGGATTCAAAAGGCTGAAATTGGTATTTCTGTTGACCCTGTGAACCAATGAAAAATTCCATGAAAGGGCAGGTAAATTCACACTAACTTCTGGTTGCAGAAGGTTAATATGAGTGATCACTATGAGGGGAATACCTTGCACTGCTACACAGCACTTTACAAAGAGTTCCACCACCAACTCATTGCAAATGCATGGGAGAGGCTAGTGGCCTCTTAAGAACCTTTTCATCAGGAAATGCAGTATGTACCAGGGATCATTGGAGCTGGCATTTAATTTTGTGGGAGTTTATCAGGGTGCCTCCATCTTTAAAGACTGGATGGAACAAGTATCTAATGGAGGCCCTACCTCTGCACACAGCCTCTCAGTTTCCATGCTGTGACATGAAGATGCTGGAAACTTTGAATGGACAAAATATGGGTCTTGAGAAAAGAGGCACCGCCTATTGGTTGGAGCCTCTGAGTCACAACTCACACCTTGAATGCTAGGAGCCAGGGCTTTCACATTCATTATGGGGCTTCTAAAATCTTAGGGCAATCTTCTGCCCACAATCTTTCTCAGTAGCCACAGAAGGAGAAGAGTTGAGAAAAGACAAATATAGGAGTCTGAAGGAAGACATGACTATCTTACATATTTCTGTTGTACTCAAGGCATGTGTAGCTTTCTGTCAAATGTAATGGTCTTCAAATGTTCTCATGCTGCACCTTATCACATAAAATAATTTCACTAGGCCCATCAAATCACAACAAATCTTCTCACACTTATTCTATGAAAAGCTAAATGTTGCAAGCATGCTAACTAATTTTATTGGGGCAAGCAGGCATTTCCCTTCAATAACGCAGATAAAACCGACATTCATTTATGCCTTTCATAGTATTACAATAAATAGATGTATGTCGTATAAACATTGCAAGCAAGCCAAACATTCTGTTGAAGGCAGATGTAGTCCACATCTGGGCATGTCTCCTCTGTTGACCTGCTAGCCAAGCAGCCAGCAATCCCAGTGGGAGAAAAGCTGCACCCAGAACCAATTTTTAGTGACCACAGGGAAGTGTTGCTCATTAGCCTAGCCCCACCTCTAGAGTCAGCACAGGAGCTCAGCACCCGGAAGGAAATAATCATTGATAATAGGGAAAGAGGGGCACTGTGGGATTGTTTGAAGCAGGGGAAACAGGAACTGTTGCAATAGTGGGTAGGGATAGCCCTGAGAATGTTTTCCTTATCGGCCAGGGAGGGATGCAGAGTCACCCCCATCCATAGGCTAGTGCCAAATATAAGTCTGACACCTTCTTCAGAACACCTCTGTCCCTGTGGAGAACAGCAGCGGGACTGCACCTGAAGGTGTATCCTGTGACGAGAACCTTAAGGGCTGGACATCCTCCCACTTGTAGTTAGGACTGAGAAATGGACACCAAAGTTCAGTTGGCTTACCTCCTGTTAAGCTTCAGATACAAAAAAACTGCAAGATGACCACTTTTCTGAAGAGCACAGCTGACCAGTAAAATCTTGACATGACTCAGACCGTGTTAGAGTGAGTCCTGACCTCTAAGTGGTGTCCCTAATATCCTGGGGCCCTAAGATAAGTGTTAAAGTGTTCTCCTCCTGCACAAACCTCAAACCCGTGACTTAGAAGTTTCTTTTAAGGACTTTTGCCTGGAGAAACGACGGATGACTGGGCTAACCTGCCAGGCCGATCTTAAAAAGGTGTATTGCCGGTAGACCTGACTTTGATGCAGCCCCCACTACGGTTCTTCTACACAGCAGTTAATTCATTTAAGCGGGCTTGATGCCAACCAGTGTCCAATGTCATTGAGCCCTCTCCAGCTACAGCCTGTAGTTTTTCCCCACTGAAGGAATCCAATTTCAAGAAATAGAATGGTGTGGCAGCAAAATTTCAGAGAGCAGTATCCAGTCGACGTTGATGTCTTTCTGGGCATGAAATCTGGACTTTTGCTGCTTCTGTTGAGTGCTTCACTGAGACCTCAGCATTCGTCAACCCATTGTGGACAATACCATCTTTGGATCCAGCTTGCTGCCTTGCCCCACTGAGGGTTTACCTTCTCAGAAGGTAACTCTTTCACTGGGAACTACCTGGACTTCGGATCTGACCCATGATCCATTGTGGCTCGCCGTAAACCTTACCTTAGCGCCGGTCTTGTTTGATGAGCTGCCCATGATTGGCATCTTGCACTTTTGGCACTATTTTTATTTAAAACTTTAAAAATGCATATTTCCAGCTGCCCCTTGTAAATCCTTTGTCACTTTTTGATATTTTAACTGTTTAATTTTGTAATACAACCCCAATGCAAAGAGTTATGCTGGGATTTACTATCCAAAGCAAATCAATGCAAAGTTGTGCTGTGCACTGTTTCGCGTTATTTTGCGTCAAGGGGGCGGTCTATGGGTGATGCATGGGCATTTCTAACTACATACATCCTTAGACCAACGTTAATACTAAATCTTACACCTGCTCGAGGCAGGATTGAAAAGTAGAAATGTTTTAATTCTTCCTCGTTATTTCATACTTTGCATGTGTGCTCCATTGTTCACAACACAGGCTGAACAGGAAAAGTGTTAAATAATAGTTTTTGTATTGGAAGGGCCCCCTTCCAATTCTAAAACTTTTCCTGACAGAACACACACACAACCTTGCACTATAGCGCAAAGGTGAGTGCCATTGTACATGTTAGCCTAAAGTCAGCCAGCGCAGGGAGAGAAGAAAACAGTGGCAGATCGTAGGCGCTACAGTGTTCTCTCCCTTTGAAGCAACGCAGAACAGTAACTTTAGTTGTTGTGCTGCGTTGTGTGAATTTTTCGTAAATCTGCGGCACTACTGTCAGGAACAATTGCTATTGAGGCACCTGGAAATAAAACAGGTTTCCCAGAATCCCACAGCTAGAAAGCAATAATTGGAACTCTTATCTCATCTTAGAGTTCCACAGACCACATTTTAGTCACAGGACCTTCATGAAATGTTTAAATATTACTGCACTATACAGCATGCTGGGCAAAGGTGCTCATGACTTTAGGTTCTGACACTTTACTGAGAAAGCACGTCTCAAGTTGGAATTAGAGACTAGGCAATAGGGTATGAGTAGGGTCTTCATTTGTTATGTCACTGTATGTCTCTGGATTTAATTTGTAAGATGAGTCAGAATTCTCATTCCGGTTACTCACCAAAAGAGTACAGTTGTTACTTACATAGTAACACATGTTGGAAAACATACACCATTCGGCCCATTCGTTCTCCTGTTTAGCATGCATGCTGTTTTCATAAATATCCTGCTTTACTGTGCTTACTGTGTTTCTGTTTCCCTGTTTGGGTCTCTAATAATTCTTAAACTCTTTCACAGTTTTCATTTCCACTCATTCTGTTATATGTGTCCAATGCACTCCCCATTAAATAAAATACACTTTCTAATCGTACTCCTGAAGCTCCTCTACCCTTCAGTCTTACACCATGGTGCCACGTATGAAGAACTCTACTATAGAATAATATCTGCCTAGTCTTTAGACAGAAGAGGGGTAGAGAGACAGACAAATAGGGAGATACCCTGGTGGAAAGAGTATGATATCTGAAATTATGCAGTCGCAGGTCGCAGATTAATTAGGAAAGTCAACACATGAATGAAAAATGGTTGTGATGGAGAGAAAACGAAGTTGCGGCAAGCACACAATAAGAAAGGAGAAAGGCAATAAAAGACAGAGAGACAAGAAAAGAAGTATAAGGATGGGAAGAGAAGAAAAAACAATGACAATAAATGGAAAGGGAAGAAGGCAGTGTAGAAGAAAAGGCTGATAATGATAATGAAGAATGGCGAAACAGGAGAAAGAATAGGATGGAGACCTTGAAACAAAAGAAAAGAGGTGAGAGGGGGAAACAGAAAAATGAGGAAAATAGGAGGGATTGGTAAAGGGGATATGTTAGAAATTGGGTCTTTGGTTGGCAGTCAGGTTACCCACTATCCAAGCAAGGGCCCTCACTCTAGTCAGGGTAAGTCACACACAATCCAAATTATCCTGTGCCCACCCTGTGGTAGCTTGGCACCGAGCAGTCACACTTAACTTAGAAGGCAATATGTAAATTATTTGTGCAATAAATCATGCAATAACACAGAACACCACAAAAATACACCACACAGTGTTTAAAAAAATATATCATATTTAACTGATAAGATGCAGGTCAAAACAATCAAGATGCAATAAGTATACATTGAAATATCCCTGTAAAAATTATATAAAGTGTCTTTAGTCTCTTAAAAAGCAACAAGTGTCTCTTGCAAGCACAAAGTACCTGGTTTGCGTTCAAATTCTCTGCAAGGGACCACAGAGGAGGCAATGCGTGGAAAATGGGGAGGTGTGCGTCGATTTCTCCGGCATACACAGACGATGCGTTGTTTATTTGTCACGCAGGGAAGACTTTGTGTAGATTTCCAGCGCGCAGACTTGGATCCTCTTTGGGTTGCCGGGTTTTCGGACGCCCTGGGGACAATGCGTTGAAACCTGGCGCTTGCAGGACGAAGTCACAGGGGCTGCGTCAATCTGGTGGGCGATGCAGTGAAATGTTACCGCACAGCAGCCACTGCTTCATTTCCTCACAGGAAGTCGGGCTGCATTGTTCTGGCTCAGCTTTGCGTTGATCCAGTGGGCCGTGCATAGAATTTCCGGTTGCAATGCTTGCGCCACGTCGATCTTTTTCTTGCGACGTCGGGCTACGTGGTTCCATGTAGTGCACTTGACTAGGGACTTACAAGTAAATTAAATAACCCAATTGGGTATGAGCCTTTGTCACTATGTTTTAAGGATAGAACATATGCACTTTAGCACTGATTAGCAGTGGTAAAGTGTGCAGAGTACTAAAGCCAGCAAAAATGAGGTCAGAAAAAAAGAAGGAGGATGGCAAAAAGTTTGGGGGTGACCCTGCAGAAAGGCCATTTCCAAAAGGTTACAAAAGAGAAGGTATATATAAAGAGATAGGAAGAGGAACAGTAGGTGGGAAAGGAAATAGAAATAATGGACAGAAAGAGTTAACAGTAGACAGAAATGGAAGAAGAGCTATGGAGGAGAACTAATGGGAGTGAAGAAGTTCAGTCTAGGTCAAGAAATGGAGGACAGAAATCACGAGAGAAGAGAGAAAGAAAAGGCAAGATATAGAGTAGAGAGAAAGAGAAAAGTATGATAAAAAATGTGGAAAGGCATAAGGAAAAACTGGAGAAGAAATGACCGAGTGCAAAGAAACATTTAAGGAGAAATAAAATGAGAAACATGGCATGAGTGGATAATCAAATAGAGAAAGAAGATGAGTGAAGAATCTAAATGAGAGAGGGAATGGAAGGTGAAAGGAGGAAGACATAAGGATATCAGAAAGAATGGTCCAAAAGTGATAAAAACAGGGATCATCTCAGGCAATATATAGAAAGGAGCAATGGAATGTAGAGAGGGTAGAAAGAATAAAGGATGGAGAAGAGTGAAATGTAGGAATAGCTGGAAGTTGGCAAAAGTATAAGGAGAAAAAGATGATAGAGGAGTTGGGATGAGAAATAAGAGCGAAGAAAAAAGAGAAGGATCAAGAAGAAGACAAAAGGGAAGAAAAGAGATGAGGACTAGTAAAAGAGAGAAATAGAGTGGAAGGAAATAGGGAGTTTAATGTCAATAGGTGAAAGGGGGAAAAGTGATGAGCGGAGAGAGGAATGGAGATATGGAGAAGTAACAAAAGACAAATAAGGAGCCTCAAGACCTGTGTCTCGGGTCATAGCTATCATTACTGCAGCAGTTACAATCGGTATCTTTTGATACCGACCCTCGAAGCGGAGTGAGAGGACCCTGTTCCTTGTTTGCAGTAGGGCCTGGGGCATCCTAGCTAAGCCACTGTTTCAAGCGTCCACTCAGAAAACTGTTTTTTTGGGGAGTAGACAAACTCCCAAAGCCATGGGGCAATTCTGCATTTTCCCTGTCCATGTCCACTATGAATGGCAGGCAATAGAATATCAGAGCTGATTGTTCTACCCTCAGAAGGATGGGGCGACCACCAAGATACCCAGTCCTGTGAAGGCGGACCTCTGGGTCAGCTGGCTCTGCCAACATGAACCCGGTAGTTTCTCTAATTTCTAAAAGAGTTGGGCGAACTGGGTGCTGGTGGGTGGGAGGACAGCCTAGTTACAGTGTTCCTCCTGCTCCACAAACACTAAAAGAGGCCAACAGAGCTTTACATAATATGGGATCAGTAAAGATTGTGTTAAATATTTGGAAGGGTTGTCTTTAGTGGGAGATAAAGTTCATCATAATTAAATCAGGTGAAGTTTGGAAGGCTTCACCCCTCACAGTAACATACAGAGTTTAACCTAAACCATACACTGCAGCCAAATGTCAGGATAAATATAGATGGGAATTCAAGATTCAGTGAGTTATGGTTCCCCATTGTCACTCATTATTAGCCAAGCTCTGATTGGCAGTACTATAACCCAATATACCCCACTCATTTACAAAGGTGTCACCCTGTTGGATCCAATTATGAAAAATCTACACCTATTCGGATAATATTTTATTTTCAACATGATGTTTATGTCAGGTGATCTTTCTGACCATATTCTGACTTACATCCACAGTTCAGGAGCAGAGAGTCTGAGCAGTGCTGGGTAGTCTTTTCGGATCTTGAACATAACTTGAAAAGGTTTGCCTCATTTTCTCATCCTTTGTGCAACTTTTGGCTTCCAATATGGTAACTTGATGGCTTTGAGTGTAGTGCTGGTCTGCTCTCACGACCATTTTGTTTTTCCCAGGATTGTGTGTTGATTGCTTACAGTCGGAATGGAAAGCAGATTCTACTCTGGCAACAATATACAGACCAGCTCGCGCAGCAGGAAGCCGAGAACGTAAGGGACCATTGGAACTTCATGGATGGGTCATGGCAGCTGTTTCACTCTGACAGCAGCCCCCTAGCCTGCAGCTCACCAGATGCGACTGTGACAGACTGACCAGTCGGGCCGTTGGTTGTTGCTGCCTTGCTGACTTGACAATGATGAAAGCATACCTGAAAGAGGGAGTCAGTTTACTGCCATCAGGGTGGGAGTAACGTGGCCGTACTTCTATTGACCTTGAATAAATCAGGTAGCACACTGCAGGAATCAATACCTTGTGATGCTGATTAACTTTATAATATTTATTATGATAAGATTCGTTACTTTTTCAACTACTCTTTCTCTGCACAACAGATATTTCAATAATCCAATTCAGTGGGGGTAGTTCAATTGATTTTGCAAGACTGAAATACTTGGGGCGAAGGTATGATGGAACAACTAATGTGAGAACCACACATGCCTGAACAACGCGGTTAGATCAATGACCACGTTGTTACCACGAATGACTTTACCACGCATGCTTTACAATAATTTTTCTTTGTAAAAGCATGCCTAGTAAAGGCATGTGTGGAAACTGCATGTGTGGTTCTAGCATGCCACCCCCACCTTCTCTAGGGACCAGAAGTACCCCACCCCTAAAAACCAAACTACCCCGATCCCCACCCCTAAAAAACAAACTACCCCGACATCCCACCCCTCACCCCTAAAAACAAAACCACCCCACCCATAAAAACATAACTACCCCAACCTCCCACCCCTGTCCCTGAAATCAAAACTACCACACCCCTAAAAACAAAACTACCCTGACCCCCCACCGCGCCCCTAAAAGGAAAATTACCTTGCCTTCCCACCCTCACAAACAAAACTACACCGCCCCACCCCGCTCTTAAAAACCAAACTACCCTGACCCCTCACCCTGCCCCTAAAGCCCAAACTACCCCAATCCCCTCACCCCCACCCCTAAAAACAAAATTACCCCAACCCCCCCACCCTGCCCCTAAAAGCAAAATTACCCCACCTTCCCACTCCCAAAAACAAAACTACCTCACACACAAAACTACACCACCCCCACCCCGCTCTTAAAAAACAAACTACCCCGACCCCTCACCTCGTCCCTAAAATCCAAACTACCCCATCCCTCTACCCCCTCTAAAAATAAAACTACACTCACCCCAACCCTAAAAGCCAAACTACCCAGATCCCCCACCCCTGCCCCTTAAAACAAAACTACCCCGACTCCCACAGCCCCAAAAACAAAACTACCCCCCCTCAAAACCGAACTACCCCAACCCTCCAACCGCCGCTCCTAAAATCGAAACTACCCCACCCCAAAAAACAAAACTACCCCGCACCTAAAAGCAAAATTACCCCACCTCCCCTACCCCCAAAAACAAAACTACCTCACAAACCAAACTCCCCCGCCCCTCCACCCCGCTCTTAAAAAACAAACTACCCGACCCCACCCCTAAAAACCACACTACCCCAAACCCCTCACCCCGCCCCTAAAAACAAAACTACCCGACCCCCCCAACCCTAAAAACCAAACTAACCCAATCCGCCCACCCCTGCCCCTTAAAACAAAACTACCCCACCCCTAAAAACAACACTACTCTGACCCCCCACCCCTGCCCCGAAAACCAAAACTACCTCAGCTCCCCACCCCTAAAAACCAAACTACCCCGATTCCCCTACCACTACCCCTTAAAACAAAACTACCCCAACCACCACACCCAAAAAACAAAACTACCCCACCCCACCCCACCCCTAAAAATAGAACTACCCTGATCCCCCACCCCACTCCTAAAAAACAAACTACCCCAACCCCTGCCCTTAAAAACCAAAATACTCTGATCTCTCTGAACTCTTGCCCCTAAAAACCAAACTACCCTGACCCCCACACTCCGCCCCTAAAAACCAAACTACCCCAACCCATCAGCCCACCCCTAAAAACAGAACTACCCCGGTGCCCAACATTGCCCCTTAAAATGGAACTACCCCCACCCAAACCCTAAAAACAAAACTACCCCCACCCCGACCATAAAAACAGAACTACCCCGACCCCTCACCCTGCCCCCAAAAAACAGAAATACTCTGACCCCCGCCCCTAAAAACAAAAATACCCCAATCCCCCCACCCCGCCCCTAAAACCAAAACTACCCCAACCCCTCAACCCCAAACCATTAATCCACCCCACCCCTAAAAACTCCCCCTAACCCCACTTACCTGACCGCATCCTCTCCTGATCCACTCTGCCTTTTTTCCTGCCTTAACCACTCATATGCGTTGTTCAGCAAATGCATGGTTAAGGCAGAGGAAAAGGCAGTCATTATTCCCGCAAGCATAGTTACGCTTGCGTTGTTCACGGCATCATTCTTCCGGAGTCATTATTGAGGGCATTTCCCCTTGGGGGCAGATTTAAGAGCTGCTTGTGCCACCGGAGTGTCACTTTTCGTGACTCTCCGGTGGTGTTAACCACTGCTCCATATCTACAAGGAGATCTAATGCCACTTTTCGTGGCGTTATGCCTCCTTGTAAATATGGACCCCTCTCTTGCAGTTTTCTGCATCAGAGGGGGCATTCAATGGGTGTTGCAGTGGGCATTCCACCTCAACACCAGCTGCTTTTGAACCCTACCCAAGATTTATGAGTAATCGTAAACCTGTGACAACGCCAAAAACTAATGCCACCGCAGGGGTGGCTTTATCATGACAAAACAAGGAGGAATGCTTTTATTCCTCCTCGTTTTTTGCTTTTTTCCATGTGTGCTGCATTCTGCAGCACACATAGAGCAAAAGGCCATGGGCACGCACAGAAGTGCCAAATCACCATTATAGATTGTTTATGTGCAGGAAGGAGCACCTTCCTACACATAAACAATGTATCCCCTCAACACAGACACCCTTGCACTATGGTGCAAGGATGCCTGCTTTGGCGCAGACAGCTTAATTCAGCACAGGGGGAAAAGCAGAGGTGCGCAGTATTCCTCTAAGTACAGCACATCCTTGTATTTCAAAAGTAGTGCAGCGCTGCTATTTGTGGGGCAGCACTGAGATGCGCCACTTTTGAATAAATCTGGGCCTTGTTTTTTTAATCCACCTTGATTCAAACCTTTGACTTATAAGTTGCACAAACATCTCTGTATTTGATGTATAAAATCTCTCCGGCTCTCTCATTTGTATTAAAAGTAGACTATTGTTACCTTTTGAGGTCTCTCTCTCTGGAAATGATATTGTTTTTGTCTGTTTATTAGAAAGTGCACTCATTAAGGAACATATGTGTGCAGAATATCACTCTCCGCAGTTGAATGTTACAGACTGGTTTAGGTCCATTGACAGTAGCGTTAGAATGACGAAATACCTTGGTAGTGCAGTATTTGGCCCCTTTACATTGCAGCTGGGGATAAGTGATGACAAATTGACAAACGTGCACTTGAGGACATTGTGGAAATAGAGAACTGTTCCTAACTATTGCTAGCACCGTTTGTAGATCAGGTATGAGTAGAAATGTTTTTAAACAAGTGTAATCTTGCGTAATTTACAGCATTCTGCATTAAGACTGCTACCCGAAATGTGTTAGAATATGCAATTACGCCACCTCGAATAATTGGGGCTTGTTGGGTTTAAAAATAAAATCCTAATGTCGGAGAACGGAAGGAATGCGTCACACTCAGTACCAATAAAAATGCATGTTCACTCCAAAAGTGGACACAAGATCTCAATTTGCGCTTACAAATAGTGCAGAATTCTGAAGCAAGCTTTATGCATTCTAATGTGGAATTTGGCAACATTTTCAGGGCATTTTGCGCAATTTCTGCAAATGAAATTATACAAGATTCACCCAGGCCTATGTTGATCTCACCGAAGAGGTGAATCGTACAATCGTAGAGATATGGCAATTGCCAGGCGTTCCTGTAATTCTCGATTACTTACCTTTTCATAAAGTTAACTGGAATGCAGTATGTCAGTAACCCCATCTAGCAATGATTGGGATAACGGTACAAGGGATGTCACTCTCAGCAAAGCTTGAAATACTTGTGTGACTTGTGTACAATGGCCACACTTGTCACTGATCGGAGTAGCAGTACGATGTGGCGCTTTCAGCACAGCAAAACATACCAGTGCAATGCATGCCACAGTGGCCACACTCAGCCCTGATTTATACTTTTTTGCGCCGCATTTGCGTCTTTTTTTGATGCAAAAGCGTCGCAAACGCACAATATACAATTGAGGGCCATATTTATACTTTTTGAAGCAAAACTGCGCTAACGCAGTTTAGCGCCAAAAAAATTAGCGCCGGCTATCGCCATTCTGAAGCGCCATGCGGGCGCCGTATTTATTGAATGGCGTTAGCCGGCGTTAGCCGACCGGCGCTGCCTGGTGTGCGTGAAAAAAAACCACGTACACCAGGCAGCGCCGGCGTAGGGCAAAATGGCATTTGGGCGTCCAAAAATGGGGCAAGTCAGGCTGAGGCAAAAATATCGTCTTAACCCGATTTGCGCCATTTTTTTTTGGCGCCCAGGCGCCATTAACATGACAAAGACAGGAGTCATGCCCCCTTGCCCAATGGCCATGCCCAGGGGACTTCTGTCCCCTGGGCATGGTCATTGGGCATAGTGGCATGTAGGGGGGCACATATCAGGCCCCCCTATGCCACAAAAAAAATAAAAAAAATACTTACCACAACTTACCTTTTCTTCCCTGGGATGGGTCCCTCCATCCTTGGGTGTCCTCCTGGGTGGGCAAGGGTGCAGGGGGTGTCCCTGGGGGCTTGGGAGGGCACCTCTGGGCTCATTCTGAGCCCACAGGTCCCTTAACGCCTGCCCTGACCCAGGCGCAAAAATCCGGCGCAAATGCGGGTTTTTTAGTCCCGCCCACTCCCGGGCGTCATTTTTGCCCTGGAGTATAAATACGACGCACATGCATTGCAGTCATTTTTTAAGACGGGAACGCCTACCTTGCATATCATTAACGCAAGGAAGGTGTTCACGCAAAAAAATGACGCTAACTCCACGAACTTTGGCGCTAGACGCGTCTAACGCCAAAGTATAAATATGGAGTTAGTTTTGCGTCGAAAAAAACGACGCAAATTCGGCGCAAACGGAGTATAAATATGCCCCTGAATTTTGTAAGTTTGCACGGCTTTTGCCTCAAAAATGACGCAAATGAGGCGCAAAAAATATAAATCAGGGCCCGAGTACGAATAAAAAATATTAGTGCAATGAATTTTACCCGAGTCACACCTGTCACAAGCAGGGGTTCCAGTGTATTGGGCATCTAAGTGCCCCCAATTAGTCCTGGCTAGGACTGAATTGCAGCAGGTGTTACAGAGGTAACATCTGGCATCATTTTAATGCCTTTGTAAGAGGTTTGACAGTGGTCACACTTAGCCCTGGTTTAGAACGCCAGTGCAACAGTAGTGTGGTTACATACGAAACTCATTGACACACCAGCACAATGGATATCACAGTGGCCACACACACCATGAAAAGGAATTCTAGTGCAATGGGAGTCGCCGCACGCTGGTCACTCCTTGCAGCAATGGGAGTACCAGTGCAATAGATGGCACACTGGTCACCTTTCGCAGCAATGGGTTTCACAGTGTTCAATCTCGGCACCTATAGAAATGTCACAGCAAAGGGTTTCACGGTGTCCACACCTGACACCGTAAGAAATACTAATGCAGTTGAGGTAATCGTGCACCGATAAGAATACCGGTATAATGGGTGTAAAAGTGCCACACAAAAACTGGTACGAATACAAGCTCAATGGGTGTCACGGCACTTACACTTGCCACAATTATAAATAAAAGGGCAATTCGTGACACACTGGTCAGACTTGGCACAAATGGGAATACCTGTTCCACAAGTGGCACTGTGGCCATACCTGGCACTTGTTGGGATAACATGCAATGGATGCCAGGTGCCACAGAGGTCGCTTCCATCACTGATAGAAATACCAGCGATCGACAGAGTGGTCACTCTTGTGTCATTAGGAGTAATAGTAAAATAGATGGCACACTTGTCACACCTGGGAGATGATTGAATATCATTAATGGGTGTCAGAGGGTCTAAACCTGACACCGACAGAAACACCAGTGCAAGAGATGTCTCAAAGCTCACACCTGCCACCAATAGCGGAATGTTTTTCCTTATGCTGTCAGTCGAGGATGTTTTTTCTGTGAAAAGTCTTAGCATTGGAAAGCGTTTGCGCTGCAAGGGCTTCATCTTCTTCCAAGGACAAGCATCAATCAAGAACAAAGGCCTTTGCAATCAACTGCTAGGGTCACGCAGAAGAATGTGTTCGTAAGTCATACATAAATCAGCAAAATAAATACATAATTAACCGTTCTGTTTGGCCACTTTCTCTGATGGGTACCCTGAGCTTTAGCAGCGTTGTCTGGAAGAGTTTATGAACTGAGACACCTGATCGCTGCTGCACTCAGTAGGCTCCACAAAGCTCAGGTACCGGCGCGATTCGCATGTCTGACACCAGGTCACCACGTGGGAGGACCAAGGATATGTACAGGCTCGGCAAAGATTTTTTGTGGGTTTTTGTTCATTTATTCTTTGAGAGAACAAAAAAGACAATTACGCTCCTTGCAACTTTTGAGCCTAGTGGATGCTGTGTTTGTTAGGAAAGTCCCGGCAGAAGACTGGAAACTCTGAAACGTTTTGCAGACTGTCACTGTGCCAGGGATAAATGCCTTCCACAAGGCATGTTCACAGGTCGTGCCCAGCGGCCGCTTGTCATAGTTATGCACAGCCATGCCCAGTGGGTAGCAGAGGCAGTGAGACGGGGCTTGTCTGAAGTGCATGGGAAATGGATTGAGGGAGTTAACTGTTGGGTGGCTAACCCTATCCCGAAAATGCAGTGGGCCCGAATCACAAAACGCATTTATGGGTATATAAAGTGTTACTTTTGAAGTGCTATTTCACATACTCATAAAACACATAAGACTGCAGTCCAATGTCTATGTTTGTCCATGTATGTGTGGATTTCTTCTCCATCACGAGTGCGTAGCACTCTGTACACGAACCAATGCACCAAAGCAATTTTAAGCACAGAAATTAGTAGACTTGTTATTACCTTATGCTCTTTGTAATGTTGGGGGCCCTAGGCCCTCATGCTCCGGAACGAAGTCAGGCAGACACAATAAGGTGGTACTATAAACTGGCCTCAGGCACGTGGCCCGGCCCTTTTTATTGGTAGGGTCACCTGACTAGTGACGCCTGTGTGGGGTGGGTGTGGGGTGCACATGTAAGATCAGCCCCCAGCAAAGTGGCTGGCAGAAACACTAGAACGAGTCCAGCTGGATTCTACACTCTTCACTAAGGTTTGAGCAGAGATCACTGCCCATACCTCTCATATCCCTTATGCGGGAGCTCTCGGTCAAATATTTGCCATGCCATAGCCTTCTCCCCACTCCAACACTGAGTACTGTGTTTGAAATTAGAAAATCCCACCTTTGCAGTTACAAAAAGGAAAATAAAACAAAGATGCTCATATTAACATAACTAACAGCAGCGTGCCTGAAAAAGTTGTCTGATATTTGCCAGTCTGCTTTGCAATCAGGGCAAATACTGCTAAGTGAAAAACGGTTGAAGGGGCCCTTCATTATTCATTATACTGCTAAACGCTTTTACTATTTATGGGAGTGCTGTAGCAACTTCCGACCCCTACCTAGTTCCAGCATTACTGCTCAGTTGCCATTCACCACAGTAGCAACCACGTCAGCTCAAGTGACAGTCAAAGAAGACATATTTATTCCACCGAAGTCTTTGAGTAAGTCGCATAACCACACGTGGACGCTCGCAGATACTGCAGGTGTGACACAAAGGAAGGAAACAACAGCAGCTCTAAAGTAAACAGGGGAAATATGAAAAAAATATTTTTGTTTAGAGAAACAAATATTTAAAAAAATAGTTGGTTAGAAAATATTTATCTAACGGTTGATAGAGCGGTCCGTAGTAATAATTTACCTGTGTTCGGACGCTCTTTAGGCCGATGAATCTTTTGACTTAGTGGGAACTCTCTGTACTCTTAATCCAGTCAATCTCATCAAAATCAATAATCAATAACGAACATAAGCAACCCCTTGAACGACATAACACTTTACAATTAATCCAGAATACATTTCGGCGAACCCTGACCTTTCAGTCAGGAATAACCACACCAGTTTATTGCGAAGTTAGTGAATTTATTTCCCTATATTAACAAAGCTAGCACAATGTAAATGTGTCTCAACACCAAATGATAAACATATATGAACATTAATAGCTGTCCATAACGTCGAAACAAGTGTAATCTATGCAGCATTTGAATCACAAGGCATTCGATAATAGCTATGCAAATCACTAATACGATAATCTGTAATGAACTAATAGCATACATTTAGTCAGCACAACAAGATCTCAAATTGCATCGTGCGACATGTGGAATCCTCGTCTAACCTCAAATTAGCATCGGCATGTGGGACTTCATGCAAAAACAATTTAGTAACATTAATTTAGAAAAACTCCTAACTAGGGTTCTTACCAAAATCAGCAGTTGGTTACCTAAAAGAAACACAATGCAATTTTACAATTTCCTTTCATATTTACCAATTACGATCAGCATACAAGGAAGTCTTCGTCTCACAGGTACCGTTCTTCGGTCATCATGGGTACCGTTTCTCGATCAGCATGGGACGGGACAAAGGGGCAGGGGTAAACGGGGCAAATGCCTCACGGCGGCAAGGTAAGACTATTACTTCATGCAAAGGGATCAAATCAAGGTTACAGTCTCTAGGGCCAAAATCATTTAAAGTCTCTTTCTCTCAATTAGAGAAAGCATCAAAGTCTCCTTCAAAATGGCGTCGCAGCAAAGTGGGCCATAATAGCTACGATGTCCGAATGTTCGTAATCGCGGGCAAATGGCTGCAATGCTCCCCTTTCTTCTCGTGCACCTGATTTTTATAGACAATAGTCCAAATCCTGTAGGGTCTCCATTGGAGGGTTCATAGGTTAGCTTCAAATTGACCAATCAAAAACGACAGTTCTCAAGCTTTTACTTAAGCATACATTATCCTTGGAGATGGGTACGCAAATCGCAACATTGTCTCCCAATTAGCTTACTCTCAGAGCCTCCATTGTCCGCACCTGCAAGTCGACCTTGAATTAAAGAGAAAATATGCCAGGCTGGCACTAACTTTAAGATAAGCATGTGAACAGTTTCTGTGGAAAAGTACAGCTTCAAGCTAAAATACACGTTTAATAGCACAGTGGAAAAATACGAGCATCTAAACCGTGAGACCGGGCAACTAGGCCAAAGCCTCCGCTAAAGTCAGGCTAAGCTAAAACATTTCGAATAGGCAAATCGTAGCACACGTTTATGATTATGTCGGATTAGTGCAATTCTAATTCTCCACGTTATATAAAGCACGCGTATAAATGATGGCAAACTACTCTGAGGGCACATTTTGTCCCCGTACAATCTTAATTAGTTCGGTTAAAGTCACACATGATTATTTCAGCTCTACGTTTAAGCGTTAATAAATCAAAACCTTCATTTTCTGCTTCATCAATCCCTCCTCTGATGACTACTAGTCATCACATCAAACCACGCCCACAAATTTTATTCCATTAAAATTCTGTCTGTTCCCACTTTCTTTTAATTCCCCTAGTTTGCGCTTTGTATTCTTCTGCCATTCTTTTCATAATTTTCTCTTCTTTTCTTCTTTTAATTCTTTCCATAATCATTATTATTCCCCTTTTTATTCCCCAAATTCCAAATACACAAATTATTACTATTAATATTCCTTCTATTATTTTCAATAATATTCCATTCCAAATTCCCCCAATCCAATGTCCCACTGAAGCAAGTCCCTTTCCAACCTTCTCCCACACTCCTGGTTCTTTCAATTCCTTCAAATCTGCACTTTCTTTTGTTAGATTAGCAAGCATAGTTTTAATCTTCACACTATTATCAGGTATATAGGTACAGCAGTGACGTGCACCAATCATTTTGCAAACGCCTCCATCCTTTGCTAAAAGAATGTCTAAAGCAAGCCTATTTTGAAGAGTCATAGCTCTTTCCGCTGCAAGCTCAGCATCTATCAGGATTATAGCACCTGAAAACTTTGTCAACATGTTATCCACTATAGTAGACAACTTTCGTATCTTGATGGAATTCAACACAACTCCCAATGAAGGAATCATGGCTCCAAATATGTCACCTACCACAGCAGCTGCGGTCTCTCTTTTCTGGATACGATGGGATCCAGATGTCTTTTGAATCATCGATACGTCATCCAGTTGATAAACCTTCGGGAACACTATACCCAAATAACATCTCCCCCACCATCCCTTTGGAAGACGATAATAAGCATTATGCCCACAAATGTAATATACACCTGGGATGACAGGGTCAAGTCCGTTCATCATGAATGTCCATTTGGCCTTAAAAATAAACGTATGTTTGCATTCACTCGCTCCTACAAAAATATTGTCATAATAAGATTCTCCTCGATATATACAAAACTTCCCTACATGCCAAGCATCTAAAGCTAATTTCCCTTGTGTCTTTATAGCAGCAAAATCATAGTTATCTACTGAAGTCCTCTTACTTAACTCCTTTTCTAATTTCGCATTAATCTGCGCCCTTCTATCATCTGTGCGGTCTAAAAAGCTTATTTCTACAGCAGAGACTGAGCAAGTAAGGTTCTCCCTATGAGCGTGAGCCGTTTCAAAAGGTTGCATTGGCTCGAAAAATTCCCTCATAATTTTAAAATCCCAATCTTTTGCAGTCTGGTTTAGCTGTGCTATTATAGGAACATAAGCAAAGGTAACATCATAATTCGAGTAAAAATACTGTATGTTAGTTTGACCATAAAACCTAGACATTACTATACTACACGTAATCCCATATGTAAGAGGCATGTGGTGATAAGTTACCCCTTCCTTGACCGATGTCGGTATCTGGGTACACACATAACAATCCTTTGCATCCATAGTCTCAACATACTCTGTTAGTAAGCGATAGAAAACATTATACGAAAGCTCTTTCTTATCATGCAAGAGCCTCTCATCCATTGCTAGTCTTTTCAATGGGGTTAGTTCAGTGACAGTAACAGGAGCAATAGTAGAAGCCTCGATATTCTCACTTTCACCCTTTCCATGCATTCCAATCACAATTGCCATTATTATTATTACACATGTAATTACCAAGCCTATACACACGTATTTACAATATCTCTTTCTATTATTTTGCGTAGTGTACCTAACCATGATCTGTATAGAATCAGAGAGTTAGAAGCACTTATAAATGAAACTACTTAGCAATTCAGTTACAAAGCTGAACAAGCGCAATGTTCACACCGTCTTCTTCAAAAGGCCAGTCACTTATCGGTTAGCAGCATTTGTCTCAATTCGGCAATAACTCAGTCTTTATCAGTTTAGCAAATGTCTCATCCAGTTTAACAATGTCTCAGCTGGTTGTTTCTTTCACGTTAGATTGTAGCGAGTAATATCATTTACTACTCTTTCAATCGACAGAGTCTTTGAAACTTTTCTTTTCTATTGGTATCTCTTCTTCTTCTTCGTTCTCGATGCTTAGAGATACAAACTCGTCAGTCCAATCATCATTGACTGCATATGCCCATTCAGGACCGGAATACCTCCTGTTTGGTATCCTTTTTCTTTTCAATTTTGCTTCCCTTTTCGACTCGGCTTCGCTGGTACTTTCCTCTTTTGTCAAGTCTTTTTCCTCACTTGACGATTGTTCCACAACAGTCACTTCCTTTCTTTTCTCTTTCACTTTTGGCCTTCCTCCTTCGTTCAAACTTTCTTTACCCTTTTCTTTTATTGGTGAGATACTCAGTCTTCTCTTTGCACCATGTCCATTCGATGGACCTGTGATCTTTTCTGTGGAAGCTTGAACCCTTTCGTTCTGTTCTGCCTTATCCCCTTCTTCCGGGGAATCGATCACGTTCTCCTTTTCTTTTTCTGTATCTTCTGCTTCTGGGAGAGCCCTCCTCTGATCAGGCTCTCCTGCCTTTTCACCTTTTTCGAGCCCTTCGTCACCTTTACTTTCTTCAGGCTCTTTATCACTTTCAGCTGCTTCAGGCTCCTTGTCACCTTCAGCTGCTTCAGGCTTTTTGCTACCCTCAGCTGCTTCAGGTTCTTTGTCACCTTCAGCTTCTTCGTCGCTGTCTGAACTTTCTCCTTGGTCTTCCCCAAGTGAGTTGGTGTCTTCGTCGTCGGAGAATATCTCTTTCTCTCCTGCTTCTGCCTGTTCGCTTTCAGTTCGCTTTTGTTCTGTCTCAGCACTCAGCACTGCTTTATCAGGCACTGGTAATTTCAGCGCTTCAACTTCCTCATCTGTGGGACACAACACCTTCTTTGTGTGACTGGCGTGAATCCAGTTGGGAACCCCCGCACACTTCACAGCGGTAGTTGTCGTCAGGATCACTTGAAAAGGGCCTTTCCAACGGGGTTCCAGACACGATTTTCTCACGTGCTTCTTTACCACGACCCAGTCACCTGCTTTCAGTGCGTGTCCTGGACCTTGGATCGGTGGCAAGGTGGTCGCTTCCACCTGGTGAGAGAAAGAGCGAACCACGTCAGCCAGTCCTTTGCAGTAGTCTAACACCATATCATCTGTAATATTCAAAAGCATGTTTGCGGGAACTGCAGGAAGTCTCATAGCTCTGCCCATGAGTATTTCATGCGGAGACAATCCAGTTTTTCTATCAGGAGTGTTTCTCATTAAGGGCAATGCGTCAGGCCATTTCAAATTTGTTGATGCACATATTTTTGCCATTCTCGATTTCAGCGTACCATTCATCTGCTCCACCAGTCCTGAGGCTTCAGGGCGATAGCTACAGTGCAGCTTTTGCTCAATGTTCAGCGCTTCGCAAAGTAACTTTATCACCTCGTTATTGAAGTGACTTCCCCTATCTGATTCTAAAGAGATCGGGAATCCGAAACGTGGTATCAACTCCCTCAACAATAGCTTGGCAACTGTAAGGCTGTCGTTTCTACGTGTGGGGTATGCCTCAATCCAGTGACTAAAAATGCACACAATCACCAGCACATATTTCAGACCCCCATGCACAGGCATCTCAATGAAGTCCATCTGCATTCGACTAAAAGGTCCGCTTGCCCTACCGATGTGACTCGCGCTCACAACTGTTCCCTTTCCTGGGTTCATCTGCTGGCAAGTGACACATCGATGGCAAACTGCTTCTGCAGCTTGACGAAATCTGGGGTTAAACCAATCAATTTTGAACAATTTTATCATGGCATCTCTCCCTAGGTGAGCTTGCCCATGATAGAACCGCGTAAGCTGTGATAAGAGACTATTTGGCAAAACAAATTTTCCCTCATGTGAAACCCATAACTCGTCTTGTCTCTTTATACATTGTGATTTAATCCAGGAATCTCTTTCATCCTCCCTGACATTATTCTGTAATGCTTTTAGTTCCTCTATTGTATCTACAACCTTCAAGGCAAATGCTTCAGCCGGTTCGAGTTCTGGCTCACTTATGGAGTTCCATTCATCTCTGAGTAATATACAGTTCAAGGCACAAAATCTTGCGACTTGATCCGCATATGCATTTCCCAGAGACACATAGTCCTGTCCTTTCGTATGAGCACTACACTTTACCACTGCAACTTCAGCTGGTACTTGAATGGCGTGTAACAATTCCCTTATTCTCTCCCCGTTCTTCACTGGAGATCCTGAAGAAGTCAGGAAACCTCTCTGTGACCATAGCTGTCCAAAGTCATGCACAATCCCAAACCCGTATTGACTATCAGTGTAAATGGTGACTTTCATCAATGCAGACAGTTGACATGCTCTTGTAAGGGCTACAAGTTTTGCTACTTGTGCAGAATAGACTCCCTGAAGCCATCCCGCTTCCAAGACCCCTGTTACAGTACATACAGCATATCCTGCTTTTAAAATCCCCATCCCATCTCTTAGACATGAACCATCAACAAAAAGAATTTGGTCATTTACATCAAGCTTAGTATCCTTAATGTCCGGTCGAGGTTTTGTGCAAAATTCAGTCACCTGAAGGAAGTCATGCTCGACGTCTTCAGCGTTCTCAATTTCAGCATTTTCTCCAGGAAGCAAGGTTGCTGGATTCAACGTAGTGCACCTTTTCAGCTGCACATTCGGTGAGCCCAGAATTATCGTTTCATACCTTGTGAGTCTTGCTCCTGTCATGTGCTGTGTTCGGGAGCGGGTCAAAAGTATTTCAACTGAGTGAGGGACCATGACTGTTACTGGGTGTCCCATCACTATTCCTTCACTCTGAGTGAGGCTGATACCAACTGCTGATACGGCGCGCAAACACCCTGGGAGTGCTGCTGCAACCGGATCCAAAGTAGCTGAAAAATACGCTACTGGTCTGTTTACGCCACCATGGGCTTGAGTCAAGACAGACAAAGAACATGCATCACGTTCATGACAATACAATGTGAAAGGTTTTGTGTAATCAGGCATACCTAAAGCTGGAGCCCTGCACATGCACTCCTTTAATTCAACAAAAGCATCCATCTCATCTCCCTTCAGCTCAATTTCATCCAAGGTATCCTTTTGGGTCAATTTCAGTAGGGGCTTTGCTAGAGACGAGAAGTTGGGAATCCACTGGCGACAGTATCCCACCATTCCCAAAAACTTCCTCACCTCCTTCCTTGTCTTTGGTGGACTCATTTGAAGTATACTTGTAATCCTTTCCTTCATTATTCTCCGTGACCCTTTCTCTATTTGGTGACCCAAGTATTTCACTTTCTTCTGACAGAACTGCAATTTGGAAGGAGACACCTTATGTCCATTCCTTCCCAAATGGTTCAACAGGGCAATGGTATCGGCTGTGCAGCCACTTTCTGTCTTTGATGCAACCAGTAAGTCATCAATGTACTGTACTAGAGTTGACTCGAATGGCAATTCTAATTCTTCCAAATCTTTCTTTAAGATCTGATTGAATATTGACGGTGACTCAGAAAACCCTTGAGGAATTCGACACCAACTGTACACTCTGTCTAGGAATTTGAAACAAAAGAGGAATTGGCTGTCCTCATGAAGAGGCACAGAAAAGAATGCCTGTGACAAATCGATGACTGAAAACCATTCAGCATCGCAAGGAACTTGAAACATTATCACAGCTGGATTCGGTATGACAGGGCAGCACTTGACTATGATGTCATTTATTTTACTCAGATCCTGCACGAGTCGGACCTTTCCACTCGGCTTTATTAGTCCCATTATTGGTGAATTACATGGACTGCTTAACACTTCTTTCAGTACCCCCTGTTTTACAAATTCGTCAATGAGTTGAGCAACTTTCATGAGGGTATCTTGTGGCATGTGGTATTGTGGGGTCTGGGGAAAGATTGCATTGGGCTTTACCATCACTTTCACTGGTTCCACTCCTTTCATCAATCCCACCTCTTTCCCTGTCATGTCCCACACTTCCTTTCCGACTGTCTCCCGTAATTCGGCTGGGATATCTTCTTCAGTTATCATCGGGAAGAGACAAATCAGAGGATACTCTTCATCGACAGTTTCCATCTCATCCCCCTCTACACTGTCCTCTTCCTCCCCATCACTGCTCGTTTGTATTGTTATTCCTTCGTTTGAACACATTATCGAACAACCCAATTTACACAATAGGTCTCTTCCTAACAGTGCTATTGGGCTTGAGTCACATACCACAAACTGATGTACCCCTTGATAGTTACCGATGCTGACTGGAACCGGATCTGTAATTGGGTTCGTCAGATGTCTGTTTGCTACTCCCACCACTTGAACTGTCCTCCCTGAGAGTGGCAAATTTGGAACTTCACTACTCTTAACTGTTGAACGTGTGGCTCCCGTGTCAACCAAGAATGAGACACGATGACCCATTACTCTTCCCTCTACGTACGGACCCCTTTGATCAACTTCCAAGGATGCCGCAAGCACACAATCTCCTTCTTCTCCTGAACTTTCACTCTCCCATACATTGTTTATTCCACTCTCACTGTGTAATGGGAACTGTTGTACGGTGCCATTTGTACTCATTACCTGACCCGTTACCTGTGGAGGAACCATCACTTGCTGCTGACTCATTGGTGCCAATGGTATTTGCATTTGCTGATTAGGTACCATAGGTAACTGCTGTTGCATTGGCTGCATTTGCGTCATCTGCATACGAGGCATCTGCATCTGCTGCGGCTGCATAGGTTGTAATCCCTGCAATTGATTTACGGTCTGAAAATTTGGGCTTGGACCTCTCAGTTTTGGTCCCCTCATTGTCTGAAATGCATTGACATCATTGTTTTGCTGACCAACACCTGCACCTGCACCTGCACCTGCACCTTCCTGCACCACCATCGGGCACTCGCGTTTCCAATGACCTACGATTCCGCACACGTGACACGGCATCACCTTCTTCATTGCCTGCACACCCGTCACAACGGTGTTCAAATCCGGACCATTATTCACAAAACCTCCTCTGCCTCTGCCTCTGGCCTGTGGCTGAAACGCCATGTTTCCCTGCAACTGCAACTGCGGTTGCGGTACCTGCTGTTGGAACCCTTGCATCCCTTGCAAACCCTGCAAACATTGTAAACCTGTTTGAGCTGCCTTAAGCTGCATCATCATCACCTTCTCTTTCAGCCTTTTCTGTTTCACTTCAATTTCGTCGCTACAGTATTTCGCGTAAGTCAAGACTTCGTCAATCGGTTTAGATTGCCAACAAATCTAATGCGACTTTATCATCTGACTTATCTCTGGCCTCAGCCCTTCCACAAATCTGAAGACAAAATGGAGCATGTCCTTCGCCTCAATTGTTTCCGTGCCACTGTAATTCTTGAACGCCTTCAACAACCTCTCATAGTAACTATGAATCGATTCTTTAGTCTCTTGGGCAGTTCGATCAATCTTCTGCCAATCTACATTCTTCGCGGGTACCTTCGTTTTCAAATGCTCAATCACCTTATAGTACAAGCTCATCACCAAAGGTGATGGTGCACCTGTCTCCCTGTTCCTCTCTGGTTCACTTGTCGGCCAACCTACAGCTCTTTTGCAATCCTCCCACAAATCTGCCGGAACCACAATCTCAAATAAAGTATTCAGGTCTTCCCAGAGACATTTTGCAAGCTTGACAAACCTATCAGTCTGCTGATACCATTCAATCGGCTTCTCTCTTAGTTTGGGAAAATCATCCGTAAAGGACTGAATGTCGCTTCTGTGCCATGGTACATGTACTAATTTTCCCCCTGCTGTCTCCCTCATTGGTAACATTGTTACTGTATCACTACTCTGCGGTCTTTTCTCATTGTGCTCTGTAGCACTGTCCCTCCTCTTTTCCTTCCTCTTTACCCACCTGCTTTCCCATTTGTCTAAGCACCTCCACACTTGTGCACTCTGCAGCAATTTTCTAAGGTGGGGCTTCATGCCTGCTGACCTCATGTGTTCAAAATCTGTGGTCCCAAAATCTAACCTGTAGCTCCTGCTCAAGTGTTTCGTCTTGTCTATGTCAACCCCGTTTCTATCAGCTGCTTCCTGCAAGCTCTTATGTATCTTGTTCACTTCCTTCGTAATCCTGGGACATAGATACCTCAGCTCTTCTTCCGTGTAGGACTCTAACCTGTTCACACCCATAGTCCCTTCCACCAATTCTTGTGCTTCCATGTTCAACCTGACCCTATTCATATAGTCTTCTCCTCTCCCACTAGCTGAATTTTGTGTGGAATTCAGACTGTTGAACCACTGTGTCAGCTGTTGCGCATTCACCCCCATCAAGGTAGCGTTCACATCGACTGCTATCGATGGCTGCGGCAGCTTTTCAGTGTTCGATGTGAGAAGTATTATCAGTGGGGGGCTCGACCTCACCAGTGTTGACTGCGCACATACGGGACTAAACTCCATCAAGGACCCAGACCCGGTTGGCTGAGCCGCTATCGGAGTTATCCCTGGAGTGTTTTCTATGCACCTTCTTTCTGTCCCATTCTGCAGCATTGATCCCTGACTGTTCAGACCCGAATTAGGCTGACTGTACAGAGGTACCGCTGGACCTACAGTAATGGGTAGGGATATCGCGTCTGGGTTCTGTCCATTCCCCATGTTCTGTGGCATGTTCATTCCCACACCATGGGTCATCATTGCCGGCATGCCCATCTGGCTCCCCGTCATTTGAGCATGTGCGTTTCCTCCCTGCATCTGCTTTTGAGGCATCAAAACTGAGTTGATTCAGCTTGTGCCATTGTTTGGTTGTAACCATTCTGTACTCCCCTTACTGTTGGATCTAGAATCATTCCCGCACCGTTATCACTACTGTAGTACCCTGGCATCTGCGGCTGATAACTTTCTGCTGGTTTCAACACGGGCACATCTGGATATACTCTCCTAACCTGCGGTATCTGCGGGGTGAACAGCAGACTCGGGTCCTTTGATCCCGATGACACTCCCGAACTCTGAGTTTCATTGTTCTGTACCGGTGCCGGAGGGGCAGAACTGGTACTTGGACCTTGTCCATTCTCCGCATAAGGTGGTGGACGGTCGTTCAACAATTGCATTATCAACTCCTCATCCTCCAACTCTTCTTCTCTTCTCAATTTTTCCTCGTCCTCTCTATCCTTGGAACACTTCCTGTCCGTCTTACAGGTAGCTTTCTTACCTGTCTCTTCTCCTTCCTTAGTAATTGCGGGGAACAATTTTATCCCCTGCAATACATCTGACCTCCACACCTTCTGTGCATTATCCCACCTAGCATCCGCTAGTGTCTTTTCTACCTTCCTCATTCTGGTCTCGAACTTCTTTTGCTGTTGCTGTCTGGCCATTAGTTCCCAAATTGCTAGAGCCTCAAACTGTGCTGGCCTTGGAGGCACCTTCATGTCGTACATCGTGAATCTCAAATTCTCTAAAATCTTTATATTGAATGTCCCGTATATCGGGAATGCTACGCTCCCATGTTTCTCTGTCAACTTGTGCCATTGCTTTAGCCAAAGACACGGAGCTACCCCCTTCTCTTCCATTACAATGTAAGCTGGTGTACCCTCAGGCGGCGTCTCCTCTCCTACGCTCGCTTTAATGTAAGACTCCCCCTTCATCGCGCTCCTGAATGCTTTAAAGAATTTCATTTTCTCGTCTTTTATTTCACAAAGTTTATGATCAATAGGTCGCTTTTATTTCACAAAGTTTGTAATCAATAGGTGACTTTAATTCCCGGAATACTCTTCACCTGCCTTTCCCCTTCCAATCGAGTCCCTCGGACTGCGTCCAATCCGTGCGCGACCCTTCTCTGCAACCAACCTATCCCAGCGCGGCTCTTAGTGACGTCACACTCACACACACTGCGGCTGACAAAGCCCCGCGGCTAGTCTTCCTTCACTCACCTCCTCTCGTAACAACTTTTGCATGTATCGCGAGCTACCAAAAATAAAACAGATCTGACGGTTTACTACAGGAAGGGTAACACAATCGCTTCAGGACCTTAGGGACCTTTCACTAGCCTCGGGACCTTTCACTAGCCTCTGGCCGCTATTCCGTCTTTCTCAGTCCCCACATTCGCAAGCAAATCTGACCCGCAGACCTACTCTCAACTTGTCAATGATCTGTTCTAGTGCACTTAGAATCTTGTCAAAGCCCGAAGTCGAAGTTTCTTTCACTCCCTAACACACGTACCGACTTGTTGACCACGCCCGATCAACCTACTAAACCGCCCAGACCACAACATGGATCAACATACTCCGGAGTCTCTTGACCTCGCAGGGCCCGTCTCAACAACAACAACCACGTGGACCTTCTTATGCACAAAGCGCCACACTCACATGAAGTTCGACGACTTCCCTACTCTCACACTCGGAGCCGCACCTCCGCTAACTCTATGAAGTTCGACGACTTCTCTACTTCTACACTCGGAGTCGCACCTCCGCTATCCTTAAAAAAGAAAATCCTCGCAACCTTTTCACACACCCTGCGGCAATAAGCTGTGCAAGCGCAAAACCCTAACTTCACTCATACCATCACTAGTACCGCCAACGCTGATTCCACACCTCCGTTCTCTCCATTCGCAAGCTCCGAGATCCCGGGAAAGTCGCGGTGGACCTAGCCCATCATCATCTTGTCAATCCGTTCTACCCAAGAAAATCTAATTCAACTTCTCGAATGGGGGTTTCAAAATGCGTAACCGTTAATTCAACACCATGTACTTTAATAGTACAGGGTCCCAAAAGACGTAACCGTCCTCTGCTACCATCTACTGATAGAGCGGTCCGTAGTAATAATTTACCTGTGTTCGGACGCTCTTTAGGCCGATGAATCTTTTGACTTAGTGGGAACTCTCTGTACTCTTAATCCAGTCAATCTCATCAAAATCAATAATCAATAACGAACATAAGCAACCCCTTGAACGACATAACACTTTACAATTAATCCAGAATACATTTTGGCGAACCCTGACCTTTCAGTCAGGAATAACCACACCAGTTTATTGCGAAGTTAGTGAATTTATTTCCCTATATTAACAAAGCTAGCACAATGTAAATGTGTCTCAACACCAAATGATAAACATATATGAACATTAATAGCTGTCCATAACGTCGAAACAAGTGTAATCTATGCAGCATTTGAATCACAAGGCATTCGATAATAGCTATGCAAATCACTAATACGATAATCTGTAATGAACTAATAGCATACATTTAGTCAGCACAACAAGATCTCAAATTGCATCGTGCGACATGTGGAATCCTCGTCTAACCTCAAATTAGCATCGGCATGTGGGACTTCATGCAAAAACAATTTAGTAACATTAATTTAGAAAAACTCCTAACTAGGGTTCTTACCAAAATCAGCAGTTGGTTACCTAAAAGAAACACAATGCAATTTTACAATTTCCTTTCATATTTACCAATTACGATCAGCATACAAGGAAGTCTTCGTCTCACAGGTACCGTTCTTCGGTCATCATGGGTACCGTTTCTCGATCAGCATGGGACGGGACAAAGGGGCAGGGGTAAACGGGGCAAATGCCTCACGGCGGCAAGGTAAGACTATTACTTCATGCAAAGGGATCAAATCAAGGTTACAGTCTCTAGGGCCAAAATCATTTAAAGTCTCTTTCTCTCAATTAGAGAAAGCATCAAAGTCTCCTTCAAAATGGCGTCGCAGCAAAGTGGGCCATAATAGCTACGATGTCCGAATGTTCGTAATCGCGGGCAAATGGCTGCAATGCTCCCCTTTCTTCTCGTGCACCTGATTTTTATAGACAATAGTCCAAATCCTGTAGGGTCTCCATTGGAGGGTTCATAGGTTAGCTTCAAATTGACCAATCAAAAACGACAGTTCTCAAGCTTTTACTTAAGCATACATTATCCTTGGAGATGGGTACGCAAATCGCAACATTGTCTCCCAATTAGCTTACTCTCAGAGCCTCCATTGTCCGCACCTGCAAGTCGACCTTGAATTAAAGAGAAAATATGCCAGGCTGGCACTAACTTTAAGATAAGCATGTGAACAGTTTCTGTGGAAAAGTACAGCTTCAAGCTAAAATACACGTTTAATAGCACAGTGGAAAAATACGAGCATCTAAACCGTGAGACCGGGCAACTAGGCCAAAGCCTCCGCTAAAGTCAGGCTAAGCTAAAACATTTCGAATAGGCAAATCGTAGCACACGTTTATGATTATGTCGGATTAGTGCAATTCTAATTCTCCACGTTATATAAAGCACGCGTATAAATGATGGCAAACTACTCTGAGGGCACATTTTGTCCCCGTACAATCTTAATTAGTTTGGATAAAGTCACACATGATTATTTCAGCTCTACGTTTAAGCGTTAATAAATCAAAACCTTCATTTTCTGCTTCATCACGGTTCATTTGGAGAGTGTCATGGGGCGCTGGGCTGACACGGCTTCTTGCCTCCTGAGAGGTTGATGCCTAACTGAGGGGGTCCATGAAGGCGAGCGCTTAGGAACTTGGAGAACGGCTGACAGCTTTGTTTGGTGCACCTGGCGCCTACATGGCTGGTCCGATCGGTGGCCGCTCAGCGGCGGTGGCCTAGTAGTGCTTCCTGACTCACTGTTGATGGATTCATCCATGCCCCTGCATCGGCTGCCGTGCCGGTTCGGTTCCTTATCCTGGCGAGCGCAAGGACAAAAAGATGCCACGGGGCTATTTTGCAGGCTAAGACATCCATTAGAGCAACGAATTCATCAGGAAGTGAGAGCGGCTGGGGTAGCTGACGAGGAGATAGTTAAGGCAGCTGCCGCGTCTTTAACTCGCCCCAAAAGATGCCAAAATACCCACAAGAGCAAAGAATGGAGTTCAATGGGCCTACCAAACCTTTCGAGATGCCCAAACCTTTCGTGATGCCTGACACTTGTGAAGATAGCCAAGCTGAGGAGCCAGTGTTCAGCAAGTAGGGCGCTAATGCCGTTAGAGGCCCTGGAGCTGGGCCTTCGAGGATGGTGTTGTTAATGGCGACAACGGAGAAAGCACATTCCTCAGCTGCAGTAATTCATAATGACTATCCACAGACTCCTGTGCAGAAAACTATGGTGGACTTTGTTGGCCTCAAGAGTTCGGGCTTATATGCTCCTCCTAACCCTTCACTTGGCCCTTCAGTTTTTACACTTGGGGTTAATGCTGGACTTTACTGTAAAGCAACCGCTGTGAATCATAGTGGCAGGTTGCACCTTCGGTTGCTGTGGATGAAGACTCCATAAGGAAAGATATAGCCCAGATTGGGAAACAAACAGAGGTATGGCATGTCATGAGACATATACTTCCAGAGTAAATGAGTTTCACGAGAATCAGGAATCCCTGGAAACTTTTTTTTATCATTATCAGATTTCTCTGAGGCTGGCAGTCTAGCTACTGTAGGCTCAGACTCCGCGTGCGAACCGAAGGAGGGAATTGAAGCACTTACTATACAGGCAATAGGAAAATATAGAGGACTAGCCTCTGGGTGAGCTATTATGGATTCCTGATGGAGTTGAGTTGTCCCCTATCAATGAAACCCAGCTGCAGGCACAATCAATGATATATGGACCAGGCCTGGCCGAAAGTAAGAATAACCCCATTGTGAAGCGGTCTTTAGGGTCTCTCTTGACAATTGTGCCTGGGCAGTTTGTGTCTGCTGCAACAGTTTCTCCTCCCTTTCTTCAATTCAAAATCTGCTTCAATGCCACTGAGAGGAGTATAAAAATACTCATTGGCTTCTCACTTAAAAACACATGTGGTATTGTAAAGAAATGTCTAAGATCATGGACATACTATATAGCTGCCAGAATGATACTGAGTCCCATATTTATACTTTTTTAGCACCGCATTTGCGCCACTTTTTGACGCAAAAGCGGTGCAAACGTCCAAAATACAAACGTATTTTGTAAGTTTGCACCACTTTTGCGTCAAAATATGACGCAAATGCGATGCTAAAAAAATATACATTTGGGCCAAGTCTCAATCTGCTAGTCTTGTGGAATCAACACAACCCATTCAAAGTCAAATTGATCAACACAAAGTTAAGTTTCAGGACATGTCCCAAAACATGGAAGATATTGAAAATTGCATGAGGTGAAACAATCTTCATGTACTGGTGATTCCAGAAGGGAATAAGGAGTTGACTGATCATTCCTTCACTTCAGCAACCATTTCCTCAACTCAGTGACTGGGATAAAGATTGCCAGACACAGTGGGCAAAGATGTCTCTTTCACAAGCCAAGCAAGGGTAGGGCAGCTCAGTACTCCTGTGTTCTCTTGAATATTGTGGGAAATTTAATTGTCAGGCTAGTCATATTTCAATTGGCTCATCCATACAAACCTGTTAAAGCTTGTGGAGTAGAGTTTTTTGTTTGGACTGACTTCTGTCATATGATGATAGAACGCAGATGGCATCTACGGGAAACAATTTAATCTTTTCAGAAACTCAGAGCAACTTTCTCCTTATTAGAGCCTATTAATTTGAGGACAGGTTTTAATGGCCAAATGTTTTACTGTCATGACCCAGGGAAAGCACAGATCCTGTTAAAACAGTGGGGGGGGGGAGACTTGGACAGAGGCACAAAGATTTATACTGAGCATTGTGCCAAAATGTAGTAATTCTAGGGAGGTTGAAGAGGTATAATGAAATAAAAGAAAATAACGTTTTAACTAAGCTAAAACTTGATGCCATACATTGGAAAAAGTTCTTGTTCGCCTATGGGCAATACTTCTAATAGTTGTACCAAGGATGCACACATACTTAGTAGGAACCTCAATGGTATGCTTTCTTTCTGCTAAAATCAGATGTAGTAGGAGAGATTAAGTATATCAAACCCCCATGTTATTTGGTCCAAGAGTCTCATCTCACTATTGATGAACTTCAGAAATTGAGTAATCTAGGTGTCATACACTTGCTGTAACTGGGACTGATGTTCCAAAGAGGGAGGTGATGCAACTTCCAAGGGCGAAAGAGTAGGATATTCATTAGATTAAACTTGATAGTCAGGTGATGGCTAATTACTTCTATAGAGAATGGTAATTTACATTAAACAGTATGTGCAATCTATGCTTTGAATACGGATGAACCTACAATGCTTAATTTCCTTCTTGGTGAGTTCAGTATGTGGCAGGACCCAATTCTCGTGTGCAGGGATTTTAATCTGACTATTCACCCAAGAGTGGACTCAACAGCATCTTGTGAATCAAGTCAGTGGTGCATGAGAAAGCCCAGGGCAGCTATGAAACAGATTCTTGATACACATGTTCTTGCTGATGTCTGGCAGGCTTGGTGGGGGTGAAGAGTGGGGGACTTGGTTTTCATTTCATTCCATTCAACACATGATATGTTGTTACAGAGATATGTTTTTTGCAAATTATAGGCTCTCATCATCACTGCCCACTAAATTAAATCCTGGGATTGTGTCATGTCACAATCCATTGGCATTATTTGTCAAGTAAATTGGGTAACTTCATATCCACTAGACTTGTGATCAGACGTTATTGCTGGACTCTGCATATATTAACTGTATTGGTTCACACTTAAGCAAATTTGCATCTACAGAGGTTCTGCAAAATAAAAAAAAATCGAAATGACTTAAAAGCTTCTATTTGTAGCCAGACTTTGAGCTGCACTTTCTGAAAGGGCCAACAAGAACGGGCCATTGAGTTACAGTTACCGGAGAAGCTTTTTCATCTGGAGCTGGCATACTCTTTCAGACATAGATACCAACATTGTTTCGACAGTGCTGCTAATATATTTGGACAATTGACTGTGTTGCAAATGCAATAAAAAAAAGATAGGGCTTCCTTAAAGTATCAGTCAAACAATTTGTCTTGTTTAAAAAAATAGAGAGGAGATGGGCCATCTACTGGCCTTTTAAATAAAAATAAAATAAAAAAATAAACAAATGATGTTAGGTATAAGAGGGGCAACCAGAAGATTGTAACAGGAGCTGATATTTTAGCAGTCTTTCATCAATCTATTCCAATATTTCTAATGATGACTGCAGGGCAACTCAGGGCATGGTCGAGAGTTATCTCTAGGAAGTAAGTTCTAATCAATTTACAGCTGAGCAGAGGGTAGGGCTGGATACTTTAATCAATAGGTAGGAGATTGAAATGGCTATTGCACAATCAGCATTGGGTAAAGGGGTAGGGCTTGATAATATCCCTACGGAATTTTACAAGCAGTCTCAAAATATAATCACCCCTCTTTTGTTTGAACTTGTTAATTTCACTGCTTTTTTTGAAGTTGACACTGTTCTCTTGAGGATAACTTTTATAACTGTAAGAAGCAGAACAAACATCCACTTAATTGCGATTTTTATCGACCTATTTCTGACTAAACGATCGGCAACTGTTATTACATCATTAATTGATCCAAAGCAGCATGGATTTGTTCCCTCACCGGATACAACTTACCACATAGGCACAGTCATATCCAGGGGGCATAGCTTCAGGGGGGATGTTTGGGTATTACACCCCCTAGTGTATGTATTTTGTTATAAATAATTGGGTACAGGTGCTTTCAGTTGTGGATGGCGAAGTGCCCGTCAGATTTCACCAGGAAATTTTGCATACATAGACTAAAATGCACACACATTCTCTCCCTCTCTCTGTTGGAAAAAAGAATTAAAAAATACTGGTTCTTTCCTAAAATAATGATTTTTTCTCACTATCTTTACAATTCTCATTACTCTCCCTTTCTACTCCCCTTTAAGCCCATCTCGTGGCTCCTGCTTGTCATATAATGTATTTTAACATTGTGTGGTATATTTACTAAGATTTTGTGCTGTGTTTGCATCGCTATGGTGATGCCAATCAACGAAAAACCTTTGTTCCCAATTTACTTTCCAGAGCAAACCTGTTTTGTGCAGAGAATTCATTTGAAAGTAATTTTAAAAAGCGCATAGCACTGATTTGTATTACTTAGCGCTAGCCGGGCATTCCATGGGTGGTGCATGGGCATTCCCATGCAACCACCCATGATTTCTGCCGCAAAATCCTATATACTAAAAAAAGGTAGATAGAGTTTTGTCTAAAAATATAACGCCCATTTCAAATAGGCACTATCAGGGAGAAATGCATTTATTTCTTCTTTCTTTTCCGACTCTGCATGTGTGGTGCACTGTACAACACACCATAAAGTGGGAAAAGTGATAAAGTTAGTCTGAGCATTGTAATATGTACTGGAAGGGTAGCCTTCCAGTACAAAACCTATGGTAGGCTCATGCAGGCACCCTTGCACTATGGTGCAAAGGTGTGTGCATGGCACACTGCTACCTGATTGTGCACCGGCACAGACGGGAGGAGAGTGCAATATCTCTGTAAATTTGGCGCTCTCCTGCTCTCTACTTCTCACACAGCACAGTATTTTTGGCTGCTGCATTTCGTGATAACTTGGTAAATACACATCGATGTGCTAGCATGATTGTTGGGAAATCTGAAGCTCTCACCCCTCCCAAACTTACTATCAGGATCAAGGCTGTGCGCGGTCCAGGTTCCACCCGAAGGTCCGCTGCGCGGGTTTGTGGCGCTTTATGCGTACCACTGGTCATCCCGGCTTGTTCCAAGAATGGGCAGCATCGTTGTTTGCCCTGTGGTAAAGTTCACTGATGGTCAAGATGCACTTATCAGTGCTATTCTATGAAGGGACTACATTTCCCATGTTTTTAGAGGCAGCAGCCATCTTGGGGTGTGGCTGGCCTATAAAGCCCAGCCACACCCAAGCTCGTGGCTTACTATTTTGAAGACTTCGATGCAGTCAGACCTCAAGGAGCAAAGCAGAATTTCTTCAAAGGCAGCTTGGTAGAAACACGAAGGTGCCTCTTATTCCATTTGGAATTCAGACACGAGTAGGTCGTACTCGTGGGCGGTAAGACCGTGAAGAGCGAAAGTCAAAAGGGAGTTGTTTCTCTATAACTTTCAGCATTCCCCTTGCTTAACGAGCATAGCGTTTTAGGCCATTTGATTTTATCGCTTTAGTGCACAGTAGCAACGCACTCAGTAAAGCACTTCAGTTCACGTCAGCAACGCGCTTCAGTTCACGGCAACAAAGCGCTCAAGTAAAAGTGCTTCAGTTCATGGCAGCGATGCGCTCAGTAAAGCACTTCAGTTCACGGCAGCAACACGCTCAGTAAAGCGCTTCAGTTCTCGACAACGCGCTCAAGTAAAAGTGCTTCAGTTCACGGCAGCAACACGCTCAGTAAAGCGCTTCAGTTCACGGCAGCAACGCGCTAAGTAAAGCGCTTCAGTTCTCGACAACAACGCGCTCAATAAAAGCACTTTAATTCATGGCAGCAACGCACTATTGATAAAGCGCTTCAGGTCACAATAATAACGCGCATTGACATAGCACTCCAACCAAAAGGAATAAACGAGCATTGGCATAGTGCTTCAGTTCCAGAGGAGAAAAAGGCGCTTTGGCCACAATATTTGAAAGCACTTCAGTTCACAGAAAGTAAAGCACCCTTGGCTCAATACTTAAAGCGCTTTTCATGTACAGGAGAACATTTATCGAAAAAGGGTTTCAAAGACAAAGAAATCACAATTTCATTGTTTTAGGATGCATGATATGTGGGATACATATTAAGGTATTTTATATTATGTGAAAAGACCTCTTTAAGTGTTTACGAGTCTCCTAAACTGAGATCTAATATTTAGAGTTTTATCAATGCATAAGTGGTTCTATGACTGATATTTAAGAAAGTGTCTGTGGTCTAAATCTCTGGTCTTCTTGGGACTCGGAGGTCTCAGTTCATTCTGGTGTTGTGATTTACAGAAGGGGCTATTGGGCAATCACAAAGAGTTTCAATCTGGTGTTATGGAGAAGGCTCTAATCATGAATTAGATTGTCATTAATAAGTATATGCATGTTTGTTCTAACCTTTTCCTTTTCAGATCTCTCTCCCAGCTGTTCCCTACCCTAATTCCCTTCCCCCCACCTGGCTTCATCATAACTCTGTGCTATTAAAGCTTTCTGAGTTGGTAACGCCGGGAGGTGGGCATTCGTGTTCAGCAGCGTGCAGATCCAGAGGAAAAGACACTGTGACACTTAGGGGCATATTTATACTCTCTTTGCGCCGAATGTGCATCAAAATCTTTGACGCACAATCGGCGCAAACCCTGCCCCAAATTTATACTTTGACGTCCGACCCCGCGGGCGTCAAAGTTCCACCATGTGCGTAATTTTTTGGAAGGGGGAACCAGCCTTGCGTTAATTATATGCAAGGTAGGCGTTCCTTTCCAAAAAATGACTTTAAGGCCTGTGCGCCTTATTTATACTGTGATGTCATTTTGACGCACAGGAGGGGGCAGGCCTTAAAAAACGGCGCCCAGCCTGATGGGCACCGTTTTTTAACGCCTGGGTCAGGGCAGGCGTTAAGGGACCTGTGGGCTCAGAAGGAGCCCAGAGGTGCCCTCCCATGTCCCCAGGGACACCCCCTGCCACCCTTGCCCACCCCAGGAGGACACCCAAGGATGGAGGGGCCCATCCCAGGGAAGAAAAGGTAAGTTCAGGTAAGTTTTTTTTCTCCGTATTTATTTTGTGGCATAGGGGGCCCTGATTTGTGCCCCCCTACATGCCACTATGCCCAATGACCATGCCCAGGGGACATAAGTCCCCTGGGCATGGCCTTGGGCAAGGGGGCATGACTCCTGTCTTTGCTAAGACAGGAGTCATTTCAATGGGGGTTGGGCGTAAAAAAAAATGGCGCAAATCGGGTTGAGGCCTGAATTTTGCCTCAGACCTGACTTGCCCCATTTTTTGACGCCCAAGCTCCATTTTCCCCTACGCCGACGCAGCCTGGTGTGAGTCTTTTTTTTTTACGCACACCAGTCCGCTGCGCCGGCTTACGTCATTCAATAAATAAGGCGCCCGCATGGTGCTTTGGAATGGCGTTAGCCGGCGGTAAAATGTTTGACGCACAACTACGTTGGCGCAGTTGTGTGTCAAAAAGTATAAATATGGGCCTTACTGACCAAGCTTCGACCTTGGCCATATCAACACTTGATGTTGCATGTGAGATGAAAAGGCCTGCTGGGATGATCCTGTTCGATGCTGAAAGAGCTTTGACAGTACCTATGGTCTTTTGGAGATTTTATGGTTTTTGTGCCTGTTTTATAACACAGAGTAGGATGCTCTTCTTCTATCTATCTGCCTTCATCACTTGAATGGGAAGCCTTTCCCAAGTTATTGAAATCAGTTTTGGCACTAGGCAGGGATGTACCTCATCCTGCTTCTATTTGCCCTTTATCGAGATCCTTTTATTCATGTATTAAAATTATTTGCTTTAACTCCATAATTAAGGCTGAATAACTGGAAAGTTAAGCTCCTAGCATACTGAGATGATATCAAAATTTTATTGTCATCGCCACCAAAGGCACTCCCAGCTATTGAAAATGCTGCTATAGTCTTCAGGCAAATCTCTGGCAATAAACTGAATATGGATAACACACATTTGTTAGCTAATGTCTGCCTGGAAAATCCTGATACTCAATATGTCACTGTTATGGTTCCAGCTGTGAGCAGGGCTTGTCATGCCTTAGTCATTCTTGGGTAACAAAGATGTTATTTTCTTTTAATCACATTACGAGTTTGAATCATGTTATGCCTTTGAAACCTTGTGTAACTTGGCAACTCGGTTATTAACATAATGGCAATGTTTAAAGCAAATCTAGACCAACGCTTGTTGTCAAGATAACTTCTGAACACCTGGACCTCACCCAGGTAAACCAGGAAACACATGTCAAATTTCAACAACTGCCAGTTCTTTAGTTGATCCTCCTATTGGAAAAAAGATAGTTGAGAAAAGTACAACAAGATCCTCTGTTTTCCCCATGTGTCTCCTTCCACCTAGTTCGGGGCTACTATAAAAGCTAGTGTTTCAGACTAAATCCTGCTTAGCCTTGTTTAACTTGGAAGCAACGCTTACCTGTCTCCAGTTTTCGGCACCCTTCTCTTTTCAGCAGCAGTCCTCTCTTCACAGCAGTATCCATACCTTCACAGTGACAGGCTTCTCCTCACAGCAATGCAGTTCCTTAGTTCCAACCTCATCTTTCTGATCTTTTCCACAGTTACCACACTACTTGTAAAAGGCAAGCAGCTTGCAATTCATCTCTCGCATCGCGCTTTCTTGCGCTGGCAAAAAAGACACCAGTCATCCAAATAAGGGGACACTAGTTATTCTGTTTATTTTGGGGTCGTGATCAGTGCTGATTAATCAAATTTATCTAAAGCCAGCAATAATATTCCCATCACTCTCGTGACTGAGCAGACATTAGGGAAAAGTCATATTTCTTGTAATTGCTTTGCCTTCCTGGATCTTGTACTCATAGTTGTTTTTTAATCCGTGTTTTCTCAATCAGAATCTGATGTTGGTGTTGTAAAGACTTTTGGGGCAATTGAGAACTATAATCTGATTCCCATTGCATATTTGCATATGAACGTTCAACTCTTGAGCCTCTTGAACTACTGAAGAATTTGAAGTAGTTTTGTTGTGATTAACCCAGTTATTTTCTCTCAGCAAAATCCTTGTACATGATAATTCCAGTTCATAATAATTCCTGGATAATTCTTGAATCACACTGGTGCATGCTTCTAGTGTGAATTATTGGTATGTTGATTTGACACTAGTTAATGCCAAGGATCTGTTTAGCTTTTATTGTTTTAAAGTGTGGTTTCATTACAGGGAAATCAGAGTCCAGACTCTTATATCTGAATAATCCTAATTGCCAGTATTCTGAATCCAGAACCAGAATCCAGATATCCTTGAGCCCATCAGTGCCCAAGGTAGAGGTATCCAAATACACAGAGGTCCTGGTATTTCTCTCTTTCTCTCTCACCACAACCCCCCCTTCCCCTAGGTAACTTCTAGGGTTGCGGTGCGTCCTTCACTGCTGATCTGTCAGTTCTCATTGGGATTCGGGGATTAGCATCACCCCATCGGAACGACCTGGAGTTGGGGGGAGTGGTTCGCAACAGTCACCTCAGCCAGATATTTTGGCATTCATTTTCTGGAAATGTGGAAACCAGTATCTATCTTAACGATGATGCATTAAATACTGAATCACTCTCAATAGTCAGAAAATGGGCTAGATTACATTTAGGACAAATAGTCTGATGTAATATTATTAAAATGGTCATCTTGCCATGGTATCTCTATCTATCTAGGTCTATTCCTTTATATCTTGATAGGAATGTCTTCAAAAAACTAGAAAACAGTTGGTAGAAATTTAGCTGCCAAATCTGACAATATAATAAACCATGATGCACCATATGTTACTAAGAGCTCTCCCATAGTAAAAGTGGGTTGGCTTTTCCTTTACTCTCGAACTATTATATCTCCTCACTCAGTTTTAGTCTTTAGGCAGTGGTTAGCTCACATACTGAGGACCTAGCCGGCCTATTCCTGGAGTATCACTTTTACCCCAAATGATCCTACCCACCAAACGCCTGATAGACACTACCTATTTTAAACATACATAGTTCAAAACTCTTTTGGTATATCACAAGGCGTGGCAGGCTATTTGGTCCATTTGTCACATAACGATGATCCATCAACATGCCTCTCTTGGGTACAATGCCAGCCTTCTGTCATTTTTTCAGAACATCTATCTAAGTTGCTGATCCGATCTCAGTGTCAGACCTTCAGTTAACTTCAGGGGAATGGAATTCTTTTGGCATTTTAGGAAATAAGTAATGAATATTGGATCCCAAAGCTGGATTTTTTGGCTATTTACAATTAAGAGAATGTCTCTCCTGGCAATTACAGAATGAGAGCAGCATAACTAGCAATGCATTTTACAGAGGGCTATTAGAAAACATTGAGACATACATTCATACTTTTCATCCAATTCTGGCAGGCCAGAGGGCTTTGTCTGCTAGTTTGTCACATAATCTTCACTCTAGAGTCTCTGTCACTGAAATAATGCACACCATCAGCTCCCTCAGAGTATCTTAAATGTCTCCAGGTCCAAGACCCATTTTTTAAAGAAACTTTTCTAAGATCTATGTTATGCACCATATAAACTACATACATGGGGTCTAAGAGAAACAGCAAGTTGTTTTCTCTGTTGCAAGCCTTGTGCAGACACAGCACATATTGTAACGACCTCTGGTATTATTATCAAATACTGGCATAAAGGTCTTGATCTAATTAATCAACTTCTGAAGAAGGATGCCTGGTCTGACCCTATAACTATTTTATTGAGCAACTCACCTAGTGTCATCTGATGTAGTGGGGGTTCATTTTTGCTCTAATGACAGCAAGGTTGTTGATTACGAGTACATGGCTTCAGAAGGAAGCCCTGCATTGTTTTCCTGGTGGGAGGAATTTGTATTTCTTTGTGTGCTGGAATTGGCCATCATACAAAACAACACTAGATGCAGCATGCTAAGGAAAATATGGGAGCTGGTTAGGAAGAGATTTTTTTAACCTCACATGTTGCTACATTTTGGAGATCTGAAGGGATATTCTTGTCAAGTGTTAGTAATCAGTTTTCATCCTTTTATGATCAACAAATTATGCTTGAAGATTTTAATTTAGTTGTGACTTATGGTGCAACATTTATGATTTTTATTTTCGGATGATTTCAAGATATTTATATTGCTGCATTATAATGTCATCAATGAAATGTTCTGAAATATTTCCAATAAAAAAGATATAAATATTTATTTAAAAATATTTCTATATATTTTGAGTTAAAAAAATACACATGGCCAAAAAGTAAACACAACAAGAAACAGTAAATAACACATACACGATTAAGGCTATATTTCCTTACAGCACACCTGATAATGTAGGAGGTGGGCAAATCAACAATTATGTTTCTACTGTGAAACTCAGTACACATCACCCAATTTCTTACAATCTGGCCGCAGAAGTAAAGCCGTGGCCCCCAAAAAATTCTATACTTTTTCAAATTGTCTGAGTCACATTGCTCCACTTTATTAGGAACAACTAGTTGAGGAGGAAAGACAGCATATAGGGGCAGCGGATCACTATCATTGGTATGTCCTGTGCAGCAGTACTGGCAAGATGCTGTTCTTCTGCTGATGTGATCCTTAACATGATTGCAGACTTTGTGCAGGAGCTCACTTCAACAGCCTGCTTTCAGGCTGTCCATTACAATTCTTGCTGCACTCCACTTTCTAGCCAATGAATTTCCCAGTTGATCAATAAGAAGAGAGTAGGAATTTCACAGGCAAGCCAGTTATGGTGCTTGTGCCCTGTACTGAGATGAATTACCAGACGTGTACTCCAATTTATCACCATTCCACAATCACTGGTGGAAAGGAAATTAGTGAGAAGGGAGTTCTACGCCACTGTCCATTTCCACTGAGTTTTAGATGGCATTGATTGCCCCTCAAATCACTTTAACCAACCCCATACAGAACTGCATTTCCACAATAAATACCCCAGGCACTCAATCAAAGTATAAGATGGCTGTGATGCCAAGAACTATCAACCCCAATAGAATCCATTTTTAATTGTCTGCAGTATAGACTGAAGCCAAATGCCTTTCGAGGGACACTATGAGCCTGATTTCAATGTCAGAAGAGGGAATACTCTGTCACTAACAAGACAGATATCCCGCCCGCCGTATTACGATCCCCATAGGATAGAATGGGATTGTAATACGGTGGACGGGATATCCATCACATTTGTGATGGAGTATTCGCCTCTGCCTATAGCTAAATCAGGCTCTAAGATCTTGTGGCTTGTTCATACCATTCCTCAAGGGTTGTCTTTTTACATCTCCATTGTTCACCCTTTATAGGTCCATATGGCCCATCCATCCCATACTTCTTCAACCTTGTGGGGGCAGCCCTCCCTTGTACACCATTTTTTCTTTTATTCTGAAAAGTTCCACTCCAGCTGAACAATCTTATGGGTGTGGGCAGAGATTACTACCCTATTGCTGGGCAATTTCTCTCTTTCCTAACTTTGCGAAGTTAACCAGCAATATATTATATGTAGTCACATCTGATTCGGACCATATTCCCAACAGTGCAAGTGGGACTTTCAGAGCCATAGGTATATCTGGTGCCTTTGTGGCTGTATGTCACTCTGATCCAGAATGAGCTTAGTTTACGGCACTCCCACAAGGTGTGTAGGAATGGACCGCTCTGTCCACAGTGTCGGAGGCAGAGGTAATCTCAGGTTCTGCTTTTTTTATATAGGAGTGTTCAGGTACAGTAAATCCCATGTAGTATTTTAAGCTGGATTAGCATAAAATTTGCTATCATGGCCATTTTGCCAGGGAACTGCAGAGCCTCCCTCCAGTCATCATCATCAGTCCCCCCAGGCCTCTTTGCCAATAGGTCCTTAATCTGGTTAAGCTCCCCTATGTCTCAATGTGGAATAGAAGAGAGGTAGGGCTTTTGACATCATTTGTCTACAAGACACTTTTCTTGGGGGAAGTTTTACTTTGTTTACTCCCCTATTGGGACTCTAGATTGTAAAACATTTGTAATTGCAAGTATTTGAATATCTGTGTTACATCTATAGTGTATTCTGTTTTGAAGTGTCCATGCATTTATGTCCCACATAAAGTCCCACATAAAGTCTGACATGGAAAGACCAGTCATATCCCACTGTTTAAAACCTGGTAGTTTCCGTATGAGGTGTAATCTTGTGCCTAGCCTCAAAGGAGTTTTAACAGTTAGTCTCATCTCCCACCCATTCTCTATTTAGTTTAACTGCTACAGTGACTGTTTGGGCATCTGGTGGCAGCTTCCCTCCATATAGTGAATGGAGGTAACTCTTCGACCCGATTTTCTCTCGATCCATCTGGAATGCTGAACCCTTCTCTACTAGGGCATATTCCCACTAGTTCACTATCTGGACCTGCTGCCTCATAGTATTTGTGTACATGGAGTAGTGCTATACCCCCCGATATACAGATCTCTGGAAAGTAGCTGGAGCGATTCACAATGGTCCATTCTGCCACAATAGGGACTGCAGTAATCTATTTACTGCCTGAAAAATAGTGTTGGGATAACATAGGGGTTGTTTTGTACTATAGGTGATTCTAGTGAGTGCTATCATTTTAGAAATTGATGCCCTTCCAAGAATGGACAGTGGTAGAACTCTCCAATGTTTATATCATTTGGAGTCTATGAAGGAGTGGTGACGAATGTCTTCATAGTGTGCTCATTGAGTCTTCAACACCCAGAGCCCTGGTATTTAGAGTGGTTTTAACCACTTTCAGCTGTAAAGGTAGGGGTCCACTGTCCATCCAGGTCCTATCTGGAAGATGAGGGATTTCTCCCAGTTTATTTCCAAGAAGCTCCTGTAAATCCTAAAGATATCTCTAAGTCTCACTAGGGATGTGTCAGGTTCTGCAAAATATTGTAAAATGTCATCGCATACTATGAATTTCTGCCTTCTCAGGAGTCACCCTAGTGCCATCCCCATGTCTGGGCATCAACCCAGATCCACTCAGCTAGGACCTCTATTGCCAAGGCAAAGAGCATTGGTGACAGGGGACATTCCTTTCTCGGGCCTCTCTCTGTGTAAGGAATTTCCTAGAGATGATTCCCCTCACTTTAAGACTAGTTCTGGAGTTAGTATTAAGAAGTTGAGTCCATTTAAAAAATCTGGATCTGAATCCCATTTTTTCCATAGGGAAGGTAGAGGGCATTCAGGTCATGGCAGTCCTGCGATGTACACCATTCCATTGACAGCTTCGTTGATCCTGGCACTGACTCTTGAGCTAACCAGAATTGCCAGCAGACAACAGGCAGACCCTTTGGTGCCTTTCAGGTATGAGGTCAGGGTCTTCCCAAAGACCAGAACAGGCAGAAGGGTTATCACCTCTGTGCTCTCAGGTTTTAGACATTAGGGTATAGGTAGGAATCTCTATGCCTTAGGATCATATTAAAGTGTGGGGGTGTTTATCCTTTTCACACTGATGGTAACAATGATCACTGTATTATATTTCATCTGCCTTCTCATCGCAGCCCATACTTTTTATAATTGTATGCAGTTGCTTCAATAAATATGTTAAGAGTCTTATTGCACATCTCTGCCTTGGCATGTGTGAGTCTTTGTATAAGTGAAAGGGGTATGATCTGTTCACCACAACTTCCCTGAGGAGTCAGAGTGTCTTGTTTAGGTTGCCACAAATCACCTTCACCTTCTAGGTGTGTGAGGCACTGCAAGCTAGTGAGAAGTCAGGGCCACAGTCTCCAGACGGTGTTACCCACAATCAGTGGTGCTGCTACGCTAAACTATCAAGTCCCATTCCCAAAATAGGAGCCGTACCACATTAGCTAGAAGTTTGGTGCCCACATTAAGTAGGAAAATCAGCCTGTAAAGCTTCCACCTGCCTGGTGGTTTACTCACTTTAAGAATAAGTGTAACTATCATGGTGCATAGATCTCAGGGGAATCTCCCATTCTTTATGCCTCCATATTCATTTCAAATAATGGAGTCGCAACCTTGTTCGTCATTCTCATGACAAACTCATATGGTACCCTGTTTGCGTCTAGTGTTTTCCTGTACTGGAGCTGTGTGTGTGCTAGTAGTATCTCTTCTTTTTTTAGGACTCTGCTAACTCCAGGGCTCTGGATTTCCCCAGCCATTGTCACTGGCAGTCTTGAATAAGGAAATGTAGGTACTGTCCAACTGTGGCATAAAAATCCTGCATATAGCCAGCCATTACTTTTGCTATTCCCTCACTGCCTGTGACACTTGAGCCATCTGGGGCTATGATGTTCCTAATATGATGCCTGACTTTGTCTCCATGGCTAAGCTAGTCAAGAGTTTCCCAGCCTTATCCCTAACTTTGTACAATTGTTTTTGTTTGGCTAGATGTGCTAACCTGACTTCACCCATCACCAGGGTTCGGTATTACTCTGTCTTGAGGAGCAGGTGTAGACGCACAGTGTCTGATGGTAATTTAATGTAGTTCATCTAAAGCGCCACAAGTTCCTGTTCTAATTCTAGGCATCAGTGGGATCTCTTCCTTTTTTCACCCACTTCGTCTGCCAGTCATCACCCCTGGTATGATGACCTTGTAGGTTTCCCATCTTGTCACCACGTCTTTTGCTTCTGCGGTGTTCTGTTTAAAATAATGCTCTGTCTCTTTATCTAGTCATTCAATTACTTTGCATCTGCTGGTTTCCACATTACCATTCTCCATTCCGTCCACCCCCTTTATTATGATATTACTAGGGCCGCCTTTAAAGGTGAGTGGTCAGAGATCCCCCTCACTTTGAATTCAGCTGCAGTGAATGAAAGAAAGTGTTGCTATAGGTGTGAAGAAAAGATCTACCCTGGAGTGTGAGTTATGTGTGCCTGCGTAGTAGGAGTAGCATTTACTACATGTAGTGTTCTCTACGCATCCCCCAGTCCCAAGACCTTTCTAGCTTCCATTTCAGGGGATTGTATGAGTGAGAAGTGTTAGTTCTGCCCATGTGAGGGAGCATAATCATGTTGAAGTCCCCCCTATTGGTGTTGTCACTGATCATAAGTTCAACAACAGTTGACTCAACTTTGTTCGTGTATTAGCCTGTAGCATCAGTGAAATGTGTACATTAACCAATGTGATTGTCTCACCCTCCCACTGCCTGAGGATCGCTGTATAAAATTCCTAGTCATCGGAGTTGGTATGTGTCACTTAGAATGCTTCTATTTTTTTAATCAAAATCTCGACTCCTATGGAGCCAAAGGTATAGCCTGAGTGGCTGATCATCACTTATTTCCCTCTCCACAGGAAACTACAGTTGGAGCCCTGTAAGCGTGTTTCCTGGAAAAACACAACATCAGTATTATAGCGTGTAAGTGCTTGATTTGCCAGGCCCTGTTTAATTTGGTTTCCCAGTCCATTAACTTTCCACGTCAGTAAATTAAGTGAGTGTACCTTTGGGCTGTCATGCTTGTTGTCACCCCTCACGGTAATCAATCTAACCTTGGTGGTGTGCCCTCTTTTTCCTCTGGCAAGGGGGAGCCCCGCAAAGCTCAAACCAGAACTTTCCTTCTCCTTCCTTCCAGTACCCTCCTTACCTCACTCCCACCAACCACACCCCAAGCAGAATACATTTACCACCCACAGCGTGGACTAAAATATTTGTGTGCAAAATCCCTCGGAACAGAGCACCCCGTGCAGAATTATGCATGGTAACTCTGTGTCTGCTGAGCTAATCCCTATTATGAGGGTTTAACCTGTCATAGAACTCGGTGTGCTCAAAGAATATTGCAAGCTTTTACATTAAACCCTAATGTCCTTCCCATCCTACCCTACCATGCACCAGTCTTCGAATTGGCCGCCACCGCAATTCATGGTAAGTCTATTGCCAATAAAATCAAATTCTATGAATATTATTTTCAGTGCAATTGTTGTTGATATTTTTTGCAGCAAAGAAGGGGAGGGGGCTTGTTAGTCTGTTTCAGGTGGGTTATGCTGAGCACATAAGCCCCAACATGAAGTATTGTGGAGGATCAGGCAGTTCTCAGATAATCCCCTCACATGTCATCGGGGAAACCATAGACAGGTTATATCTGACTCCTCTCCATTTGGTTCAGAGCCATCATCTTGGGAGCTGTAATTCTCTCTTGCCAGGGTTTTCCATTTATTTGTGGTCTCCAGCGAGCATGTCTAGTGGATACCTGCCACCATTTTAGACCCCCTCTGATAGGGCTTGATCCTTTGTTGGTACCATATGTGGGTAACATCATGCCCTAGGGGGCCTCCTATGTTCCTGCCACCTTGGAGACTGGCACTTCCCTCTGTCCCTTGGTAGCTGGTATCCGCATGTCTCTAGCCAGCCCAAAACCTCCTCAGTTAAGAAGTGTGCCTCTCTCCTGTCTATTGTTCAGAGTTTTGCTATGAAAATGGGAGTATTGGAGTTCTAGCATCGGTTGTTTAACTACCAGGAAGGCCTAAGTGTTGTGTAGTATGGGTATATGTCGACGTTAGCATCTTTTATCTTGCAGGGTCCTAGTTTCATGCCATCTGCTGTATAGCTTTCCTATCTCAAAAATGTAATAGTCTGGCCACGATGGTATGTGGTGGTATGTCCAAGAATTGGTGGCCTGCCTAGTACTCTGTGAGCCCTGTGAGCCCGTCCCACCATGAGCATTTCAAGGTTTTGCCCTCTAGTACCACCAGTGAGATCCACTCCTGCAAGAAAAGTTCTGTGCTGGGGCCTTCAGGTTTATATGGGACTCTCACATGCCTGATGTTATTGTGGCAGGAGAGACCCTTTGCGTTGTTCACTTTCTCTGCTAGTGTGGCGACCTTCTCCAGCACCTCATGCAAGTGGACAGTTCAGTCTCTTTAGCTCTGTCCTGAGCTCTGTTAGATTCCATGTCTGATACTCTGTCCATCTATTTATTAAGGTCAGCTCATAGAAGGTTCACTTCAGGTGCCACTGTGTCAATTTTGAGTTACAAGGCTGTTTTGGTGTCCTTTATTGCCACTAATATGGTTTCCGTGTGTGTTTCCAGGCCCAAGTCCATGGCTAGGGTGAGCTGGGTGGTCTCCTTCTGTTCTGTTCGGGATTAATCCTTTTCTGGGAGGGGGCTGGCAGATTTTGGTCAAACCAATGTGACTTCCCTGCAATGTCTCTACCAGACATATTAGCATGGGCCCGTGCATTGTTGTGTCTGTACTTCTCAGGGGATCTCCCTTTGTCACTCCATGTATCTCCGGGTCCCCTCCGAGGGCCACCACCAATGGATACTGTAATTATGTCTGCAGAGAAATCGAACCCTGATCCTCCTTTTCAGTCACTGAAGACTGGGCAGTCCAATCCCCTAACCGGGTATGGCAGATCAGTCCCCCGGTCACGGACCTTCACCTTCATAGTACCCCAGGCACGAGCACCCTCACTGTCCCTCTCCTCCACAGGCTCACGGGGGCTATCACACCACCAGTGCCACCAGCAGCAGTATGTGGCCTTTCTATGGTGTCCAGGCTCCCTCAGGCCACTGCAGTTGTCAGGTGCAGAGGGCTGCACAGCTCAAATATAAGAGAAATATTGTTGACGTAGTATGTCTCTTTGGCCTCATGTCATGGTGACACTCATAACGTATAATTGAGAACACATATTCAGGGCCACTTAATTAGGATGTTTTGCAGTTGCAGTATTTTTTTGCAAAATTATGTTTTGCCACATCTGCCACATAATTGATCATCTGCTGCATAGTTGCAGATTTAAGAAAAGTGGTTTACATCTCAAATGCATCAAAGGTTACTAAAATATGGCAACAAGTGTTGCTCTGCAGTGGAAAGTCCCTCACAAAGTTTGACTGGCCATGTTTCTGTTTCTTATTGCTGTATTTGGATGTCGAGCTGTACTAATGAGGCAAAATATTTCTACAGATAGATGTGACATGGAAAAATTACAAAATTAAAGATTAATACTATCACAAAATGTGCTGCAGTATGCTGCATTATTCGCTTGTCTTGCAACAATATTTAGTAAAGCCTATCACATAAGTTTGCCCTCTCCTGCCTAATAATATCGGTGACCTGTGCATAATCAATGTATCTATTATAGGGGTGGGAGGAACATGCAGTTTTGTTCTTCCGAATTCTGAGGAGTTACGTAAAAACTCCACGAGTTTCAGCGAATATCCGTCAATGGACAGTAAAATGCATGCCATACTGCTCGCACTGCAATTTAGCGCAAGTAGCACAAGCAGCGCTGAAAAATCAGCGTGAATGGCACCATGTGCTGTGCAAGAGAGAACAGTCATTTAAGTTGATTTTGCTGCCGCTTGAGTAAAAAATCTACTTGAGTAGTGGGAAATCTACTCCAGAAGCAGCCCTTTGACCTTCCATGTTAGAAAATGGCAGCAGCGGATGCCAAATCTTGCTTGCGCTTGAATTTCTGGAGCCTTTCATTTAACAAATTCCACCAAACGGCAATTAACGGAATTTGGCCGGAACTCTGCATTACAAGAGTAACTCAGAGTTGCCAAATTCTACCAATTCCGAGGGAGGAATGAAACATTCTTCCTACCCCTAACCTGTTGTCTGGCTTTGTCCATTTAAAAAATACAAGTATTAAATGCTAGGGATTTACATGTTAGCACGCAATAATTTTGTCCTGAGAGCTCATGTGTAACTTTATAAAGAGTATCCATGTTACCATGGTCATGTGTCAGAGTTTTTAAAATGTTTGACTTTGCAGTGCTGAATCCACATTGAACATGTACCCACGTTTTTACTCCTCATGTCAAATACTGATCAGACTGTGTAAACCAGATATCACAGCCATTCTAGCACTGTCAGAGACTCAAAATTATCATTAACGGGTCATGCCCAAAATATGGGAAGCCGTAAATGTCAAAATTGCAGATCCCCATATAGGACATCTCCTGAAATGCAAAACTTGCTGCAGAATGAATATGACACACACCAGAATGAATGGATAACGTGACAAAATAAATATGACAGAGTACTCATGCTACTTAGTGGTTAATATGAGTAACACACACCAAATTGAATAAGAAAAATACTGAAATGTACATCAATCATATTGAAATTAAGATTGCCCTCTCTTTAAACAAAGTAATCACTGAAAGAAATTTAATATTCATCAAAAAGAATGGGACATTTCTTGGACTGACTGATATATGACAGGAGGAATATGCCATACATTGAAATTAATATGACAGATTGAAATGACTATAAGGTACTGAAATTAATATATTATATTCTGAAAAGAGATTAATGCACATTCAAAAAAGAAATATAACATACACTGAAATGAACATTAACCATTATGGTGCATGCGTCGGCCACAACCAGGGGCTGACACCAGGGAAGGATTTTTTTTAAACCCAGGGAGATGTGGAAGAACTCTTGCATCTCCTGCCATCCCCCTCCCACCCATCTGTGACTCGCTGACATCACATTTTTCCCCACCGGGCAATTTGTAGTATTTTAAAAAAATGGTTTCCCCTGGGGAGGTGATTGTGCCCCCCAAGGGAATATTTAAAAAAAATGAAACTGTTGGGGTCAGCCCTCAAACTCAACCCCTATGGGGCATATTTTTTTTAATACATGTGTGGTTTACCTTGGGGTCGCGATCAGCCCCAGGGAAAGCACAAATGTATATAAAATAAGTGATGTAGAGAGAGACTCTCTCTCTCTCTCTCTCTCTCTCTCTATATATATATATATATATATATATATATATATTTATATAGAGGATTAGTATAAATAGTGCTTGTAATGGATTGGGTAATTACCGTGACCAAGACCGGGAAGGCCGAAACGCGTTGGTGTTAGTTTGTTTGGGGTCCTGATATGTAATAAAAGCAATCTGCTGTAATCCTGTAGGTGCCGCATTTTTGACTTAATTGTCAAACTGGTGTGAAGATTATTGATGGGAATAGGTCCTTCCCATGCGTGCACCGACATGAGAAGAGCGCGCCTGTTTGGATCTGTTGGAGCTGAGATATATATATACATATATATATCTACCAGCCCTAAAGGCTGTGATGATGGGTATGCGGTAAAATGAAGTAATAGTATGCCTTTTTTGTTTTATTCAGTGCCTTTAGAGAATCTGCTGATTCAGAGAAGAAGCGAAGGCAAGGTGACTTGACATTTACTGTTGCACACATCACTCACACATACACACACACACACCCACAAGCAATATTGTTAGCCTTTCTACATTTCACATAGGCTAGTGCTTTAGAGGAACAGTTTAGCCAGTAGCAGACCTGGCGTCTCATTGGATGACTGCTGCTGAAGCCGTAACTCGGGTTATGGCGGACAGCTCCGAGGCAGGATTCGAGACTGAGACAGCAGATACTGAGACAGGAACAATGGGGCAGAATCTGGGAGTGATTTTTCAGTCAGCGGACTCCCATCCGACGACAACTCTTCCAGTGATTCTGAGGGAGACAGTTGTCCTGTCCTTTTGCAAGCACAGTCTGTGCAGCAGGACAACAGTGGGTTAGCCCATCCCAGAGAGCAGGTGCATGTGACAGCAAGCACAGAGAGAATGCTCTCTTGGCAGCCCCCTAATTTAGTTCAGCCCAAAATGTCACCTTTTACTGGTGACACTGGATGTAAAGTTGATATTGCCAACTTTTTGCCAGTCGACTGCGTCAATCTATTTTTGGATATTGACTTCCTTCAGCAAAGTGTACAGCAAACAAATTCGCTTGCAGAACAATTTCTGAGGGAGCATTGAGACATTCTAGGCCCACATTCTAGGGCACACAAGTGGACTCCCACTTCGCTAGCGGAGTTGAAGATTGTTTTGGCCTGTATGCTCAAAATGGTGTTAGTGCAGAAACCCACCTTGCAGTCCTACTGGTTGACTTGCATGGTTTGGATAACCCCCATCTTTTCACTGTAAATGAGCAGAGATTGTTATTGCTATTGCAGGGCATGCTGCATTTCATTGACAATTCTGCTGCATTGCCCCGGGACCATCCAGACCATGATTGGTTGTTCAAAATTTGGCCTGTCGTGGAACATTTGTCTGCTAGGTTTCCAGTGATCTATACTCCTGGAAAGAATATAGCACTCGATGAGTCCTAGATCCTGTACAAAGGGTGGCTGCTGTTCAGATAGTACAAAGCACATTGTCAGCAAAATAGCTTGCTATGTCATTAAGCTGTTCAAGCTGTGTGAGAGCTCTTCTTGCTTGTGAATAGCTTAAGAGTGTATGCAGAGGACTCCACCTTAAACCCTGTTTGTTGCCCTCCCGCACTAGGGGTCATAGGTAGAATTGTATGGTAATGTGTCAAGCCACTACTTCACAAAGGTTATAACCTTTATGTGGACAATTTCTATCCAGGAGTAGAGATGTTCTGTGAGCTCTACAAAGCTGACACTGTGGTCTGCAGTTCAGTTTGTTGAAACCAAGAAGGATTACCACAGGAGCTTGTTTGCAAGAAGCTCCAGAAATCCCAGAGTACTGCGTTGCGTTCCGACAAACTGTTGTCAAGTTCTCAGATAGGCGTGATGTGTACATGCTCACTACAGTTCATGATGAGAGCACTTCCCCCATCATGGTTTGGAGTCAGATGGCTAAAGTACACAAGCCCACCTGTATACTTGATTACATTAAGTACATGGGTGGAGTGGACAAGAACGACCAGATTCTTCAACCATACAATGCATTTCGTAAAACTTGCACTTAGTATAAGAAACTGTTTACCCACCTGATCCAAAAGGCATCATACAATGCGTATGTTGTTTATTGTCAGACAACCACAAGAAGACTCATGACTTTCCTTGACCTCCAGTTGTTTGCAATTGAAAGCCTCTCTGCTGTTACAGAAGCACCAGCCTCCACCTCATATGTTCTGGTGGATGTGACAAAGATGCAGGAGTGGTACTTTGCTGATCGCGTTCCTAAAACACCCAAAAAGGATCATCCATGTTGATGCTGTAAAGTGTTCTTGAGGCAGGGAAAGATGCAGGAGAGTTGGCATTACTGTCCTGAGTGCCTATCTCAGTCAGACCTCTGTGTCTCTACTTGCTTTACATTGCATCATACTAAAGCAAAGTTCTGGAAAATCGACTAAGGTGAAGCTGCCATTGGGTAAACCTTTCAGTGGCTGTGCATGGATACTGATCGCCCATGGGCCACTGCTTCGTTAGGTAAGCAGCCACAAAATTTTACTTTATCTACCTCAGGAAATCATGGACTTCCTTACAGCCTGCTCGACACCTATATCCACCGTCAGAACGTGGTAGGTGTTCTGTTCGACTAACATGCATTATATTTCCCAAAATGCACATACCAGCGGACAGAACATATGCCACATTGTCATGGAGTACCCTGTGTGGCAAAATGTTAAAACCATGACTGAATTTTGAAGTGTTTGTTAGGGAACTTATGTATGCTACACAAGGACCACCATGATTGCCAACGAGAACCAGAGTAAGTGTAATAAGTCAAACAATTGTCCTTTGGACATATTCACCAACATTTCTACTTGTTTGAAAGTGTGCAGACTCAACTTGTAGATTCATTTTCAGAGCAAAAGTAAAAGTATTGGTGAATGAGTCCCACTGGATATTTGTTTGACTTTTTAATTTAGGAACCTTAGGATGTATTCACCAGCATGGCTGCCTTGGTTTTAATGGTAGATATGCTCACTCAGTTTGAGGAACAGGCCTCCCAAGGCATACTCGGACACCTCCAACTTACATCCACAAACTGGAAGGAGTTGGAATTAGCACAGTAAGTGTGCTGATGGCACATGAAAGACGTTTTCTTGAGCTTCAAGTCGCTAATGGCAAAATGCATTAGTATAGGTTCACTTGGAAACTATACAGGATTAGTCAGGACTCTGGTGAGAACAGAGACATGAACGGTGTAGGAAAGTACCATCTTGCCTGGCATGTTACCCCCATTTTTCAATGTATATATGTTGTTTTAGTTGTATGTGTCACTGGGACCCTGGTAACCCAGGGCCCCAGTGCTCATAAGTGTGCCTGAATGTGTTACCTGTGTAGTGACTAACTGTCTCACTGAGGCTCTGCTAATCAGAACCTCAGTGGTTATGCTCTCTCATTTCTTTCCAAATTGTCACTAACAGGCTAGTGACCATTTTTACCAATTTACATTGGCTTACTGGAACACCCTTATAATTCCCTAGTATATGGTACTAAGGTACCCAGGGTATTGGGGTTCCAGGAAATCCCTATGGGCTGCAGCATTTCTTTTGCCAACCATAGGGAGCTCTGACAATTCTTACACAGGCCTGCCACTGCAGCCTGAGTGAAATAACGTCCACGTTATTTCACAGCCATTTTTCACTGCACTTAAGTAACTTATAAGTCACCTATATGTCTAACCTTTACCTGGTAAAGGTTAGGTGCAAAGTTACTTAGTGTGAGGGCACCCTGGCACTAGCCAAGGTGCCCCCACATTGTTCAGAGCCAATTCCCTGAACTTTGTGAGTGCGGGGACACCATTACACGCGTGCACTACATATAGGTCACTACCTATATGTAGCTTCACAATGATAACTCTGAATATGGCCATGTAACATGTCTATGATCATGGAATTGCCCCCTCTATGCCATCCTGGCATAGTTGGCACAATCCCATGATCCCAGTGGTCTGTAGCACAGACCCTGGTACTGCCAAACTGCCCTTCCTGGGGTTTCACTGCAGCTGCTGCTGCTGCCAACCCCTCAGACAGGCATCTGCCCTCCTGGGGTCCAGCCAGGCCTGGCCCAGGATGGCAGAACAAAGAACTTCCTCTGAGAGAGGGTGTTACACCCTCTCCCTTTGGAAAATGGTGTGAAGGCAGGGGAGGAGTAGCCTCCCCAGCCTCTGGAAATGCTTTCTTGGGCACAGATGTGCCCAATTCTGCATAAGCCAGTCTACACCGGTTCAGGGACCCCTTAGCCCCTGCTCTGGCGCGAAACTGGACAAAGGAAAGGGGAGTGACCACTCCCCTGACCTGCACCTCCCCTGGGAGGTGTCCAGAGCTCCTCCAGTGTGCTCCAGACCTCTGCCATCTTGGAAACAGAGGTGCTGCTGGCACACTGGACTGCTCTGAGTGGCCAGTGCCACCAGGTGACGTCAGAGACTCCTGCTGATAGGCTCCTTCAGGTGTTAGTAGCCTATCCTCTCTCCTAAGTAGCCAAACCCTCTTTTCTGGCTATTTAGGGTCTCTGTCTCTGGGGAAACTTTAGATAACGAATGCAAGAGCTCATCCGAGTTCCTCTGCATCTCTCTCTTCATCTTCTGCCAAGGAATCGACTGCTGACCGCGCTGGAAGCCTGCAAACCTGCAACATAGTAGCAAAGACGACTACTGCAACTCTGTAACGCTGATCCTGCCGCCTTCTCGACTGTTTTCCTGCTTGTGCATGCTGTGGGGGTAGTCTGCCTCCTCTCTGCACCAGAAGCTCCGAAGAAATCTCCGAGGGTCGACGGAATCTTCCCCCTGCTCCGCAGGCACCAAAAAGCTGCATTACCGGTCCCTTGGGTCTCCTCTCAGCACGACGAGCGAGGTCCCTCGAATCCAGCGACTCTGTCCAAGTGACCCCCACAGTCCAGTGACTCTTCAGTCCAAGTTTGGTGGAGGTAAGTCCTTGCCTCACCTCGCTGGGCTGCATTGCTGGGAATCACGACTTTTGCAGCTACTCCGGCCCCTGTGCACTTCCGGCGGAAATCCTTCGTGCACAGCCAAGCCTGGGTCCACGGCACTCTAACCTGCATTGCACGACTTTCTAAGTTGGTCTCCGGCGACGTGGGACTCCTTTGTGTAACTTCGGGTGAGCACCATTTCATGCATCCTTGTAGTGCCTGTTTGTGGCACTTCTCCGGGTGCTACCTGCTGCTGAGAGAGCTCCTTGTCTTGCTCGACGTCCCCTCTCTCTCCTGGTCCAATTTGCGACCTCCTGGTCCCTCCTGGGCCACAGCAGCGTCCAAAAACGCTAACTGCACGATTTGCAGCTAGCAAGGCTTGTTGGCGTTCTTTCGGCGGGAAAACACTTCTGCACGACTCTCCACAGCGAGAGGGATCCGTCCACCAAAGGGGAAGTCTCTAGCCCTTTTTGTTCCTGCAGAAACCACAGCTTCTTCTGTCCAGTAGAAGCTTCTTTGCACCCGCAGCTGGCATTTCCTGGGCATATGCCCATCTCCGACTTGCTTGTGACTTTTGGACTTGGTCCCCTTGTTCCACAGGTATCCTAGATTGGAAATCCACAGTTGTTGCATTGTTGGTTTGTGTCTTTCCTGCATTATTCCTCTAACACGACTTCTTTGTCCTTAGGGGAACTTTAGTGCACTTTGCACTCACTTTTCAGGGTCTTGGAGAGGGTTATTTTTCTAACTCTCACTATTTTCTAATAGTCCCAGCGACCCTCTACAAGGTCACATAGGTTTGGGGTCCATTCGTGGTTCGCATTCCACTTTTGGAGTATATGGTTTGTGTTGCCCTATCCCTATGTTTCCCCATTGCATCCTATTGTAACTATACATTGTTTGCACTGTTTTCTAAGACTATACTGCATATTTTTGCTATTGTGTATATATATCTTGTGTATATTTCCTATCCTCTCACTGAGGGTACACTCTAAGATACTTTGGCATATTGTCATAAAAATAAAGTACCTTTATTTTTAGCATAACTGTGTATTGTGTTTTCTTATGATATTGTGCATATGACACTAAGTGGTTCTGTAGTAGCTTCACCCGTCTCCTAGTTCAGCCTAAGCTGCTCTGCTAAGCTACCATTATCTATCAGCCTAAGCTGCTAGACACCCTATACACTAATAAGGGATAACTGGGCCTGGTGCAAGGTGCAAGTACCCCTTGGTACTCACTACTAGCCAGTCCAGCCTCCTACATTGGTTGTGTAGTGGTGGGATAAGTGCTTTGAGACTACTTACCACTCTTGTCATTGTACTTTTCATAAGAGAAAAATATACAAAACAAGGTCAGTGTATATACACATAGACAAAAAGTTTTGCATTTCCTCTTTTCACTCTTTTCTAAGTGCTGAAAAGTACTTCTAAACTTTCAAAAAGTTCTTAAAAGTTTAAAAAGTTTTTTTCTGTCTTTCCTAAAAGTTCTGAAAACTTTTTTCTCTTTTTCTATCACTTTAACTCTCTCTAAAAATGTCTGGCACAGGCCAAAATGTTGATCTGTCCAAACTTGCATATGATCACCTTAGCTGGAAAGGAGCAAGGAGTCTCTGCATAGAGAGAGGTTTGAGTGTAGGGAAGAATCCTTCCTTGGAACTGTTACTTAACATGCTTAAAGAACAAGATAAGCCTATAGGTGCCCCATCTGTTGAAAAAGTACCTAATAGTTCCCAATCTGATTCAGGGACTACCCCAGGAAAAGATTCAGGAAAGAAACTTCCTAGCCTGCCCATTACTAGACAGTCTAGCATAGATGGTAATGATGATGAGCCACACCATACAAATAGTGTTGTCTCACATCATAGCAAAAGCATTTATTCTCAACATACTGGTAGTAATGTTTCTGTTAGCCAAGCTGTTAGGGTGGCTTCTGTAAGGGAGAGGTCTCCTTCTGTTCATTCCCATCATACCTCTGTATCTAGGAATGTCCCTCCCACCAACCCTGATGACAGAATGTTAGAGATGGAACTCAATAAGGTGAGGGTGGAACAAACCAGACTGAAGCTTAAAAAGCAACAGCTGGATTTGGATAGACAGTCTTTTGAACTAGAGAAGGAAAGACAGAAGTTGGGTTTAGATACCCATGGTGGCAGCAGCAGTATTCCCCATAGTCATCCTGCAAAAGAGCATGATTCCAGGAATCTGCACAAGATAGTTCCCCCTTATAAGGAGGGGGATGACATTAACAAGTGGTTTGCTGCACTTGAGAGGGCCTGTGTTGTACAGGATGTCCCTCAAAGGCAGTGGGCTGCTATCCTATGGCTATCATTTAGTGGAAAAGGTAGGGATAGGCTCCTTACTGTGAAAGAAAATGATGCTAATAATTTCCAAGTTCTTAAGAATGCACTCCTGGATGGTTATGGCTTAACCACTGAACAATACAGGATAAAGTTCAGAGAGACCAAAAAGGAGTCTTCACAAGACTGGGTTGATTTCATTGACCATTCAGTGAAGGCCTTGGAGGGGTGGTTACATGGCAGTAAAGTTACTGATTATGACAGCCTGTATAACTTGATCCTGAGAGAGCATATTCTTAATAATTGTGTGTCTGATTTGTTGCACCAGTACTTGGTGGACTCTGATCTGACCTTTCCCCAAGAATTGGGAAAGAAGGCAGACAAATGGGTCAGAACAAGGGTGAACAGAAAAGTTCATACAGGGGGTGACAAAGATGGCAACAAAAAGAAGGATGGTAAGTCTTCTGACAAGGGTGGGGACAAATCTAAAAATGAGTCTTCATCAGGCCCACAAAAACACTCTGGTGGGGGTGGTGGGCCCAAATCCTCTTTTAATCAGAACAAGGAAAAGAAACCATGGTGCTATTTATGAAAAATAAAAGGCCATTGGACAACAGATCCCAGTTGTCCAAAGAAAAGCACCAATGCTCCTACCACTACAACCCCTACTGCTACCCCTAGTGTCCCTACTAATAGCAGTGGTGGTGGGAGCAAACCTACTAATAGCCAATCCAAGGGAGTAGCTGGGCTCACTATTGGTAACTTAGTTGGGGTTGGCCTTGTTAGGGAGGCCACAGAGGCTGTGTTAGTCTCTGAGGGGGCTATTGATTTAGCCACCTTAGTTGCTTGTCCCCTTAATATGGATAAGTACAAGCAGCTACCCCTAATAAATGGTGTTGAGGTTCAGGCCTACAGGGACACTGGTGCCAGTGTGACTATGGTCATAGAGAAACTGGTCCACCCTGAACAACACCTACTTGGTCACCAGTACCAAGTAACCGATGCTCACAACAACACACTTAGCCACCCCATGGCTGTTGTTAATCTCAACTGGGGGGGGGTTACTGGTCCAAAGAAAGTTGTGGTAGCCACAGATTTACCTGTAGACTGTCTACTAGGAAATGATTTGGAGACATCAGCTTGGTCAGATGTGGAGTTGGAGGCCCATGCAGCAATGCTGGGCATCCCAGGGCATATTTTTGCTTTGACAAGGGCTCAGGCCAAAAAGCAAAAAGGACAGGGAAGCTTGCATCCTGGAACAATGGACCAAGTGCTCCCTAAAGCTAGGGCTAGTAGAAGCAAACCACTTCCTACTATCCCTCCCTCTACAGTGGATTCATCTTCTGAGGAAGAAGAATTCCCTCCCTGTGCAGAACCTACACCAGAGGAGCTGGAAGCAGATACTGCTGAGCTTTTGGGTGAAGGGGGGCCTGCCAGAGAGGAGCTGAGTGTGGCACAGCAAACCTGTCCCACATTAGAGGGTCTCAGACAGCAAGCTGTCAAACAGGCTAATGGGGATGTCAGTGACTCTCACAGAGTTTACTGGGAGGACAACCTCTTGTACACTGAGCATAGGGATCCTAAACCTGGAGCTGCCAGGAGATTAGTGATTCCTCAGGAGTACAGAAAGTTCCTCCTAACCCTGGCACATGACATTCCCCTAGCTGGGCATCTAGGACAAATGAAAACTTGGGACAGGCTTGTTCCCCTGTTTCATTGGCCTAGAATGTCTGAGGACACAAAGGAATTTTGTAAGTCCTGTGAAACCTGTCAAGCCAGTGGCAAGACAGGTGGCACCCCAAAGGCACCCCTTATCCCACTGCCTGGGGTTGGGGTTCCCTTTGAAAGGGTAGGGGTTGACATAGTTGGCCCCCTTGACCCTCCTACTGCTTCAGGCAATAGGTTTATCTTGGTTGTAGTGGACCATGCCACAAGATATCCTGAAGCTATTCCTTTAAGGACCACTACAGCACCTCCAGTGGCAAAGGCCCTCCTGGGAATATTTTCCAGAGTGGGCTTCCCAAAGGAAGTAGTATCAGACAGGGGAAGCAATTTCATGTCTGCATACTTAAAGGCCATGTGGAAGGAGTGTGGTGTAACGTACAAGTTCACAACACCCTATCATCCACAAACAAATGGACTGGTGGAGAGATTTAATAAAACTCTCAAAGGCATGATTATGGGTCTCCCTGAAAAACTCCGCAGGAGATGGGATATCCTTCTACCATGCCTCCTTTTTGCCTACAGGGAGGTACCCCAGAAAGGAGTGGGCTTCAGCCCCTTTGAACTTCTTTTTGGACACCCTGTTAGGGGTCCACTCACACTTGTAAAGGAGGGTTGGGAACAACCTTTAAAAGCTCCTAAGCAGGATATTGTGGATTATGTACTTGGCCTCAGATCAAGGATGGCTGAGTACATGAAAAAGGCCAGTAAAAACCTTCAGGCCAGCCAAGAGCTCCAGAAGCAATGGCATGATCAGAAGGCTGTTTTGGTTCAGTACCAACCAGGGCAGAAAGTGTGGGTCTTGGAGCCTGTGGCCCCAAGAACACTCCAAGATAAATGGAGTGGACCCCACACAATTGTTGAAAAGAAGGGAGAAGTCACCTATTTAGTTGACTTAGGCACTGCCAGGAGTCCCCTTAGGGTGCTCCATGTCAACCGCCTGAAACCCTACTATGACAGGGCTGATCTCACCCTGCTCATGGCAACTGATGAGGGACAGGAAGAAGACAGTGATCCTCTACCTGATCTCTTCTCTTCCACAGAACAAGATGCTCTGGTGGAAGGTGTAGTTTTGGCTGATTGTCTTACTGCTGAGCAGAAAGACAATTGCATAAACCTCCTAGATCAATTCTCTGAACTCTTCTCTACTGTGCCAGGTACCACTTCTTGGTGTGAGCACACTATAGATACTGGAGACAGCTTGCCTGTCAAAAGTAAGATCTATAGGCAGCCTGACCATGTCAGGGACTGCATAAAGCAAGAGGTCCAGAAAATGTTAGAACTAGGAGTGGTTGAGCACTCTGACAGTCCATGGGCTTCTCCTGTGGTACTGGTACCAAAACCCCATTCCAAAGATGGAAAGAAGGAAATGCGGTTTTGTGTAGACTATAGAGGTCTCAACTTGGTAACCAAAACTGATGCTCACCCTATACCCAGGGCAGATGAGCTCATAGATACACTGGCATCTGCCAAGTATCTAAGCACTTTTGATTTGACTGCAGGGTATTGGCAGATCAAATTGTCAGAAGATGCTAAACCTAAGACTGCATTTTCAACCATTGGAGAACATTACCAGTTTACTGTAATGCCTTTTGGTTTGAAAAATGCACCTGCCACTTTTCAGAGGTTGGTGAACACAGTCCTGCAAGGGCTGGAAGCTTTCAGTGCAGCATATTTGGACGATATAGCTGTCTTTAGCTCCAGCTGGGATGATCACCTGGTCCACCTATGGAAAGTTTTGGAGGCCCTGCAAAAGGCAGGCCTCACTATCAAGGCTTCAAAGTGCCAGATAGGGCAGGGTAAGGTGGTTTATCTGGGACACCTTGTTGGTGGGGAACAGATTGCACCACTACAGGGGAAAATCCAAACAATTATTGATTGGGTTCCCCCTACTACACAGACTCAGGTGAGAGCCTTCCTAGGCCTCACTGGGTATTACAGGAGGTTCATTAATAACTATGGCTCCATTGCAGCCCCTCTTAATTACCTCACTTCCAAAAAGATGCCTAAAAAGGTATTATGGACAGCAAACTGTCAGAAAGCTTTTGAGGAGCTGAAGCAGGCCATGTGCTCTGCACCTGTCCTGAAAAGCCCTTGCTACTCTAAAAAATTCTATGTCCAAACTGATGCATCTGAATTAGGAGTAGGGGCAGTCCTATCACAACTTAATTCTGAGGGCCAGGATCAACCTGTTGCTTTTATTAGTAGGAGGTTGACACCTAGAGAAAAGCGTTGGTCTGCCATAGAGAGGGAGGCCTTTGCTGTGGTCTGGGCTCTGAAGAAGTTGAGGCCATACCTGTTTGGGACTCACTTCATTGTTCAGACAGACCACAAACCTCTACTTTGGCTAAAACAAATGAAAGGTGAAAATCCTAAATTGTTGAGGTGGTCCATATCCCTACAGGGAATGGACTATACAGTGGAACATAGACCTGGGAGTAGCCACTCCAATGCAGATGGACTCTCCAGATATTTCCACTTAGACAATGAAGACTCATCAGGTCATGGCTAGTCTTATTGTCCTTCGTTTGGGGGGGGGGGGTTGTGTAGGAAAGTACCATCTTGCCTGGCATGTTACCCCCATTTTTCACTGTATATATGTTGTTTTAATTGTATGTGTCACTGGGACCCTGGTAACCCAGGGCCCCAGTGCTCATAAGTGTGCCTGAATGTGTTACCTGTGTAGTGACTAACTGTCTCACTGAGGCTCTGCTAATCAGAACCTCAGTGGTTATGCTCTCTCATTTCTTTCCAAATTGTCACTAACAGGCTAGTGACCATTTTTACCAATTTACATTGGCTTACTGGAACACCCTTATAATTCCCTAGTATATGGTACTAAGGTACCCAGGGTATTGGGGTTCCAGGAGATCCCTATGGGCTGCAGCATTACTTTTGCCACCCATAGGGAGCTCTGACAATTCTTACACAGGCCTGCCACTGCAGCCTGAGTGAAATAATGTCCACGTTATTTCACAGATATTTTTCACTGCACTTAAGTAACTTATAAGTCACCTATATGTCTAACCTTTACCTGGTAAAGGTTAGGTGCAAAGTTACTTAGTGTGAGGGCACCCTGGCACTAGCCAAGGTGCCCCCACATTGTTCAGAGCCAATTCCCTGAACTTTGTGAGTGCGGCGACACCATTACACGCGTGCACTACATATAGGTCACTACCTATATGTAGCTTCACAATGATAACTCCGAATATGGCCATGTAACATGTCTATGATCATGGAATTGCCCCCTCTATGCCATCCTGGCATAGTTGGCACAATCCCATGATCCCAGTGGTCTGTAGCACAGACCCTGGTACTGCCAAACTGCCCTTCCTGGGGTTTCACTGCAGCTGCTGCTGCTGCCAACCCCTCAGACAGGCATCTGCCCTCCTGGGGTCCAGCCAGGCCTGGCCCAGGATGGCAGAACAAAGAACTTCCTCTGAGAGAGGGTGTTACACCCTCTCCCTTTGGAAAATGGTGTGAAGGCAGGGGAGGAGTAGCCTCCCCCAGCCTCTGGAAATGCTTTCTTGGGCACAGATGTGCCCAATTCTGCATAAGCCAGTCTACACCGGTTCAGGGACCCCTTAGCCCCTGCTCTGGCGTGAAACTGGACAAAGGAAAGGGGAGTGACCACTCCCCTGACCTGCACCTCCCCTGGGAGGTGTCCAGAGCTCCTCCAGTGTGCTCCAGACCTCTGCCATCTTGGAAACAGAGGTGCTGCTGGCACACTGGACTGCTCTGAGTGGCCAGTGCCACCAGGTGACGTCAGAGACTCCTGCTGATAGGCTCCTTCAGGTGTTAGTAGCCTATCCTCTCTCCTAAGTAGCCAAACCCTCTTTTCTGGCTATTTAGGGTCTCTGTCTCTGGGGAAACTTTAGATAACGAATGCAAGAGCTCATCCGAGTTCCTCTGCATCTCTCTCTTCACCTTCTGCCAAGGAATCGACTGCTGACTGCGCTGGAAGCCTGCAAACCTGCAACATAGTAGCAAAGACGACTACTGCAACTCTGTAACGCTGATCCTGCCGCCTTCTCGACTGTTTTCCTGCTTGTGCATGCTGTGGGGGTAGTCTGCCTCCTCTCTGCACCAGAAGCTCCGAAGAAATCTCCTGTGGGTCGACGGAATCTTCCCCCTGCAACCGCAGGCACCAAAAAGCTGCATTACTGGTCCCTTGGGTCTCTTCTCAGCACGACGAGCGAGGTCCCTCGAATCCAGCGACTCTGTCCAAGTGACCCCCACAGTCCAGTGACTCTTCAGTCCAAGTTTGGTGGAGGTAAGTCCTTGCCTCACCTCGCTGGGCTGCATTGCTGGGAATCGCGACTTTTGCAGCTACTCCGGCCCCTGTGCACTTCCGGCGGAAATCCTTCGTGCACAGCCAAGCCTGGGTCCACGGCACTCTAACCTGCATTGCACGACTTTCTAAGTTGGTCTCCGGCGACGTGGGACTCCTTTGTGTAACTTCGGGTGAGCACCATTTCACGCATCCTCGTAGTGCCTGTTTCTGGCACTTCTCCGGGTGCTACCTGCTGATGAGAGAGCTCCTTGTCTTGCTCGACGTCCCTTCCCTCTCCTGGTCCAATTTGCGACCTCCTGGTCCCTCCTGGGCTACAGCAGTGTCCAAAAACGCTAACCGCACAATTTGCAGCTAGCAAGGCTTGTTGGCGTTCTTTCGGCGGGAAAACACTTCTGCACGACTCTCCACGGCGAGTGGGATCTGTCCACCAAAGGGGAAGTCTCTAGCCCTTTTTGTTCCTGCAGAAACCACAGCTTCTTCTGTCCAGTAGAAGCTTCTTTGCACCCGCAGCTGGCATTTCCTGGGCATATGCCCATCTCCGACTTGCTTGTGACTTTTGGACTTGGTCCCCTTGTTCCACAGGTACCCTAGATTGGAAATCCACAGTTGTTGCATTGTTGGTTTGTGTCTTTCCTGCATTATTCCTCTAACACGACTTCTTTGTCCTTAGGGGAACTTTAGTGCACTTTGCACTCACTTTTCAGGGTCTTGGTGAGGGTTATTTTTCTAACTCTCACTATTTTCTAATAGTCCCAGCAACCCTCTACAAGGTCACATAGGTTTGGGGTCCATTCGTGGTTCACATTCCACTTTTGGAGTATATGGTTTGTGTTGCCCCTATCCCTATGTTTCCCCATTGCATCCTATTGTAACTATACATTGTTTGCACTGTTTTCTAAGACTATACTGCATATTTTTGCTATTGTGTATATATATCTTGTGTATATTTCCTATCCTCTCACTGAGGGTACACTCTAAGATACTTTGGCATATTGTCATAAAAATAAAGTACCTTTATTTTTAGTATAACTGTGTATTGTGTTTTCTTATGATATTGTGCATATGACACTAAGTGGTTCTGTAGTAGCTTCACCCGTCTCCTAGTTCAGCCTAAGCTGCTCTGCTAAGCTACCATTATCTATCAGCCTAAGCTGCTAGACACCCTATACACTAATAAGGGATAACTGGGCCTGGTGCAAGGTGCAAGTACCCCTTGGTACTCACTACAAGCCAGTCCAGCCTCCTACAAACGGGTAGGTAAAGCTTATGGTAGGTGTGCTTTCACAGGGATATTGCACAAGTAGAAGGCAGGTAGTAAAGGTAGTACAGATGCACATCATCTACACCTATGGATTCAAACCCATTGGTGCCACTCTAGCACTGACGGACAGTGACACGTATGGGTTAGTGTTTGACCTGCTTGCCATGTTTATCCTCCATCAGAACTGTTCACTTTGCTGTATGATAAGTGTATTACAGTCACAGCATGGAACAGAATGTTGACTGGGACATATGCTACGTTCTCACGCACTACCCTGTGTGCCAAACACTACCCTTTTTAATAGTCTACGACCTTCTCTTTAGGGAACAACTCAAAAATTCCTCAGCATGTCTGCCTTAGTTTCAAAGGTAGATATGCTCGCTCAGTTCGAGGAATAGGCCTCTCAAGGCATACTGAGACACCCCTAACTTGCATCCACAAAATGGAAGGAGTTGGATTTAGCACAGTGAGTGAGCTAAAGGCGTATGAAAAAAACATGTTTTCCTGAGCCACAAGAGGCTGTCATGGGAGTCATTAATAAAGGTTCCTTATGCATGCCTTCATTAATGTTTAGGAAGAAGGAGGCGGTTACTTGACAGGTGGTAAAACGTAGTCAAACTTATTCCATCCTGTGGTATACGAATGAGATGAGCCCTTGTGTGTCAGTGGTAAGTTGATGTGAGTGCAATGATTCGATATTTCTGAAAACTAGACACCTGAAGCAGTCCACAGAAGTGTGGCGTGCTTGGATTCCACAAAGTTTTCTTACCCAGATTACTATGCACAGGTGAAATGTTGATTAAAAACCCTTTTAATCTTTTCTTTTTCATCACATAATCTACAGGAATGTACGAGAATCCACAAAATCCCTACCACCCAGTGTTTCCCCACTTGTCCTGACAAAAACACAACTCCACTTGTGTGCCTGTGCCCAGTGCCTGCATCAGGAATGGATCACTCCAGGGTCAACAGTAGCCCTCATGCAAGGACTGCCTTTGACTCTTGTGTGATTTGCGAGCACTAGGCCTACCCACACAAGTGAGGTACCATTTTTATCAGGAGACTTTGGGGAATGCTGGATGGAAGGAGGTTTGTGGCTCCCCTCAGATCCCAGAACTTTGCAGCACCGAAATATGAGAAAAAAGTGTTTTTTTAGCCACATTTTCAGGTATGCAAAGGATTCTGGAGACAGAACACAGTGAGTGTCCGACAAGTCACCCCATGCTGGATACCTCTTGGTGTCTAGTTTTCACAAACGCATAGGTTGGGTAGGTTTCTCTATGTTCCGGCTGAGATAGAGGCCAAAGTCCCTAGGTAGTCACTTTGCAAAAAACACATCCACTTAGATTGGAAAAATGTTATGTGTTCACGTTGTGTTTTGGGGTATTTCCCATTGTGGGCACTAAGCCTACCCACACAAGTGAGGTACCATTTTTATCAGGAGACTTGGCGGAATGCTGGATGGAAGGAAGCTTGTGGCTCCCCTTAGATCCCTGAACCTTGCAGCACAGAAATGTAAGTAAAATAGGCCCATATTTAAACTCTTTTTGCGCCAAATTTGCGTCATTTATTTTATGCAAATTCGGCGCAAACCTAACTCTATAATTATATTTTGACATTAGACACATCTAGCGTCAAAATATAGGAGCTTGCACCATTTTTTGGATGAGTGAACCTACCTTGCATCAAGGAGATGCAAAGTAGGCGTTCCAATACAAAAAATTTGATCTATCCCCATAGCCCCATAGTTATCCCCGTGCTAAAATGACGCACGGTAGGAGGAGGGGCTAAATAATGGTGCTAAGCTTGCTTAGCACCATTTTGTAACGCCTTTTTCACACCAGGGGATCTGTGGACCCATTACCATGGTTAAGCACAGTGAAATGGGTCCACAGGTGCCCTTGCCAAACCCCAGGAATACCCCCATCCCCACCGGTGGGAAACCAGAGGATGGGGGACCCCATCCCAGGTAAGTATTTTTTTATAATTTATTTTTGCCATTGGGGGCCCTAACTTGGGGCCCTCTGCATGGCACCGGGTGCAATGGCCATACCCAGGAGACACTTGTCCCCTGTGCTGGCCATTGGGGTGGTGTGCATGACTCCTGTCTGCCCTAAGACAGGAGTCATGTGTTTGGTGGTTGTACTCTAGGAAATGGCACTAGTCTGGTTAGAGGCATTTTTTTGGCCTCTAACCAGGCTAGTGTCATTTTCTGACACACAACCCCCTCCTTCCCCACCACGAACCCACCCGTCTAGCGTCTTTTTTTAAGACGCTAACCCAAGTTTAGCACTGGTTTGCGCCATACTATTAATGTGGCACCCGGCTGGTGTTGTTAAATGGGGCAAGCCAGTACTATACTTTTTGGTGCAAAACTGCGTTCACGCAGTTTTGCAAAAAAAAGTATAAATTCGGGCCACTGTTTTTGTAGCCAAATTTTCAGATTTGCAAAGGATTCTGGGAGACAAAACCCAGTGAGAGCAACACACGTCACACCATCCTAGATTCCCCTAGGTGTCTAGTTTTTAAAAATGCACAGGTTTGGTAGGATTCTTCAGTTGCCGGCTGAGCTAGAGACCAAAATCCACAGCTAGGCACTTTGCAAAAAACACATCACTTTTAACTGGAAAAATGTGATGTGTCCAGGTGCTGTTTTGTGGCATTTCCTCTCGCAGGCACTAGGCCTACCACACAAGTGAGGTACCATTTCTATAGGGAGACTAGGTGGTATGCTGGGTGGAAGGAAGTTTGTGGTTCCCCTCAGATCCCAGAACTTTGCAGGACCTAATTGTGAGCAAAAAGTTTTTTTGAGCCAAATTTTTAGGTTTGCAAAGGATTCTGGGAGACAGAACCCAGTGAGCGTCCCACAAGTCACCCCATCCTGGATTCCCCTCAGGGGTCTACTTTTAAAAAATGCACAGGTTTGGGAGGTTTCTCTATATGCCAGCTGTACTAGAGGCCAAAATTCACAGCTAGGCACTTTACAAAAAAACACATCTGTGTTCGGTGAAAAAATGTGATGTGTCCACAGTGTGTTTTGGGGCATTTCCTGTCACGGACAATAGACCTACCCATACAAATGAGGTACCACTTTTATCGGGAGACTTGGGTAAATGCTGGGTGGAAGATAGCTTGTGATTTCCTTCAGATCCCAGAACTTTGCAGCATCCAAATGTGAGGAAAAGGTGTTTTTTGTAGCCACATTTTCAGGTTTGCAAAGGATTCTGGGAGACAGAACCCAGAGAGAGCCTCACAAGGCATCCCATTCTGGATTTACCTAGGTGTCTAGCTTTCAAACATGCACAGGTTTTGTAGGTTGCTCTAAGTGCTAGCTGAGCTAGAGGCCAAAATCCACAGCTAGGCACTTTGCAAAAAACACATCAGTTTTCATTGGAAAAATGTGATTTGTCCACGCTGTGTTTTGTGGCATTTCCAGTCGTGGGTACTAGGCCTACCCACAAATGTTAGGTACCATTTTTTTCAGAAGACTTGGAAATATACTGGGTGGAAGGAAGTTTGTGGTTCTCCTCAGATCCCAGAACTTTGCAGCACTGAAATGTGAGGAAAAAGTGTTTTTTAGCCACATTTTCAGGTTTGCAAAGGATTCTGGGAGACAAGGACCAGTAAGAGCACCAAAAGTCAACCCATCCCGAATTCCCCTAGGTGTCTAGTTTTAAAAAATGCACAGGTTTGGTGGGTTTCTCTAGGTGCCGGCTGAACTAGGGGCCAAAATCCCTAGCTAGACATTTAAAAAAAAAACACATCTGTTTTCATTAGAAAAATGTGATGTGTCTACGCTGTATTTTGTGGCATTTCCTGTTACAGGCACTAGGCGTATAGGCCTACCCACACAAGTGAGGTACTATTTTTATCGGGAGACTAGGGGGGATGCTGGGTGGAAGGAAGTTTGTGGCCCCCCTCATATCCCTGAAAGTTGCAGCACCGGAAGATGTGGAAAAAGTGTTTTTTACCCAAATTTTCAGGTTTGTGAAGGATTCTGGAAGACAGAACCCATTGAGAGCCCCACAATTCACCCCACCCTGGATTCCCCTGGGTGTCTAGTTTTCAAAAATGTAGGTTTCTCTAGGTGCCAGCTGAGGTTGAGGCCAAAATCCACAGCTTAGCACTTTGCAAAATGCACCTCAGTTTTCACTGGAAAAATGTGATGTGTCCACGTTGTGTTTTGGGGCATTTCATGTTGCGGGCACTAGGCCTATCCACACAAGAGAGGTACCATTTTTATTGGTAGGCTTCAGGAAATGCTGGGTGGAAGGAGGTTTGTGGTTCCCCTCAGTTCCTAGAACTTTGCGGCACCAAAATATGATGAAAAGGTGTTTTTTACCAAAATGTTCAGGTTTACAAAGAATTCTGGTTGACAAAATCCAGTGAGAGTCCCACAAGTCACCAAGGCCTGGATTCCCCTAGGTGTGTAAGTTTAAAAAATGCACCAATTTAGTAGGTTTCTCTAGGTACTGGCTGAGCTAGAGGCCAAAATCCACATCTAGTCACGTTGCAAAAAACATCAGTTTTCTTTGAAAAAATGTGGTGTGTCCACGTTTAGTTTTTGTGCATTTCTGATCATGGGCAGTAGGCCTACTCACACAAGTGAGGTACCAATTTTATTGGGGTACTTGGGGAAATGCTAGGTGGAAAGACGTTTGTGGCACACCTAAGATCCCAGAACTTTGCAGCACCAAAATGTGAGAAAAAAAGTGTTTTTTAATTATAGTTTAAGGTTTGCAAAGGAATCTGGGTGACAGAACTTAGTGAAAGTCCCACAAGTCACCCCATCCTGGATTCCCCTAGGGGGCTAATTTAAAAAAATGCACAGATTTGGTAGGTTTCCCTAGGTGCTGGCTGAGCTAGAGGCCAAAGTCCAATGGAAAGCACTTTGCAAAAAACACATCCATTTTCATGGATCCACTTTGTTTTTTGCAGCATTTCTTGTAATGGGCACCAGGCCTACCCACACAAGTGAGATATCATTTTTATTGTGAGACATTGGGAAATTCTGGGTGGAAGGATTTTTGTGATTCCCCTCATATCCCAGAACTTTGCACCATCGAAATGTAAGTAAAAAGTGTTTTTTTTTTGGCAAGTTTTCAGGTTTGCATAGGTTTCTAGGAGACAGAACCCAGTGAGAGCCCCACAGGTCACCCCATCCGTGATTCCCCTAGTTGTCTAGATTTAAAAAATGCATAGGTTTTGTATGTTTCTCTAGATGCCAGCTGAGCTAGAGGCCAAAATCCACAGCTAGGCACTTTGAAAAAAACACATCCATTTTCATTGAAAAATGTGATGTTCCACGTTGGTTTTTGGGGCATTTTCTGTCACAGGCACAAGGCCTACCCACACAAGTGAGGTACCATTTTTATTGGGAGACTTGGGGAAATTATGGGTGGAAGGTAGTTTCTGGTTCCCTCGAATCCCAGAACTTTGCAGCAGTGAAATGTAGGGGAAAAGTGCTTTTTAACCGCATTTCAGGTTTGCAAAGGATTCTGGGAGACAGAATTCAGTTAGAGCCCCACAAGTCACCCCTCCTGGATTCCCCTTGGTGTCTAGTTTTAAAAAATGCAGAGGTTTGGTAGATTTCTCAAGGTACTGATTGAGCTAGAGGCCAAAATCCACAGCTAGGCACTTTGCAAAAATCAAATCTGTTTTCATTGGAAAAATGTGAGGTGTCCACATTGTGTTTTGGGGCATTTCCTGTCATGGGCACTAGGCTATCCACACAAGTGAGGTACCATGTTTGTTAGGAGACTTCAGGGAAGACTAGGTAGAAGGAAGTCTGTGTCTCCCATCACATCCCTGAACGTTACAGCGCCAAAATGTGAGGAAAAAGTGTTTTTATAGCCAAATTGTCAGATTTGCAAAGGATTCTGGGAGACCAACAAGTCAACCCATCCTGGATTTCCCTATGTGTCTTGTTTTAAAAAGTGTACAGGTTTGGTAGGTTTCTCTAAGTGCCGGCTGAGCTAGAGGCCAAAATCCACAGCTAGGCACAGTGCAAAAAATACTTCCTTTTTCATTTGGAAAAATGTGATGTGTTTTGGGAATTTCCTGTTGCAGGCCACACAAGTGAGGTACCATTTTTATCTGGAGGCTTGGGAGAATTCTGTGTGGAAGGTAGTTTGTTGCTCACCTATGATCCTTGAACTCTCCAGTGCCGAAATGGAAGGAAAAAAGTGTTTTTTTTAGCCAAATATTCAGGTTTTGCAAAGGATTCTTGGAGACAGGACCCAGTGAGAGTCCTACAATTCACCCCATACTTCCTAGATTCCTGGAGGTGTCTAGTTGTAAAACATACACTGTATGTTTCCCTAGGGTTTCCCTAGGTGCCAGCTGAGCTAGAGGCTAAAATCCACAGCTAGGCACTTTGCAAAAAACAGGTATGTTTTCAATTGAAAAATGTGATGTTTCCATGTTGCGTTTTGGGACGTCTCCTGTTGCGGGCACTAGGCCTATCCACACAAGTGAGTTACCATTTTTATCGGGAGACTTGGGGTAATACAGAATAGAAGAACAAGTGTTATTGCCAATTGTCTTTCTCTACATGTTGCCCTTCCAAATGTAAGACAGTGTGTATGAAAGGAGTCATTTTGAATAATGCCCTGTAATTCACATGCTAGTATGGGGACTCCCAAATTCAGAGTTGTGCAAATAACCACTGTTTCTAAACTCCTTACCTTGTGCCCATTTCGGAAACACATAGGTTTCCTTGATACCTATTTTTCACTCTTTATATTTTACCTAATGAATTGCTGTATACCTGGTATACAATGAAAACCCATTGCAAAGGGTAGCTAATTTTTTGGCTCTGAGTTGATTGGGTTCTTGATGAACCTGCAAGACCTATATATCCTCCCAACTAAGATGGTCCAGCAACCATAACTGTATATTGCTTTCAAAAATTTATTATAATTGGAAAAAGTTATGAAGGAAAACGTAGTCAGAAAGGGGTGTTTTTTTCCAACTCAATTTCAATATTTTTTTATTTCAACTGTTACCTTCTGTAGGAATATCTTGAAGGATCTACACAAATCCCTTTTGCTGAATTCAGATTTTTGTCTACTTTTCAGAAATGTTTACCTGGCCAGAATCCACCATTGGTTTCAGACCCATTTCTGTCACTAACTGGAAGGAGGCTGATAGCACAGTGTATATATATATATATATATATCTCAATAAAACTGAAATTAATATGGCCCTCATTGTAAACAAATTATTGAAACAAATATAATATTCATCAAAAAGAATGTGACATGCCTTGGAGTGACCGACCTATAACACAAGGAATATGTTATGCATTGAAATTATTATGGCAGATTGAAATTAATATAATGTACTGAAAAGAATCTATTATATTCGGAAAAGAAAATAATGCACATTGAAGATAATATAATATACACTGAAATGAACATTAAACATGTTGCACTGAATTTGAATTGTGTTGAAATTAATATTACCCTGATGGCAATGAGTATGAAATGAATAGGAGAAGATTTCAAATGAACATGGCTTGTGTTGAAATTAATGTAAGCCCCATTGAACTTAATTTGACATGCCTTCAAATGAGTATGACCGAAGCTGAAATTCTCATGACATTTGTCAAAATGAATATGGCACACACTAAAATGAATATGAGACCTATTCAAATGAATATGAAATATATTAAAATAGATAAGTTGCATCCTAAAATAAATATGAAAAGTGTTAATATGAGTATAACATCCAGTGAAATAAATATAACATTGACTGAAATAAATATAACACGGTAAAAAGAATATGACATGAGATGAAATTAATATGACCTTCAATTAAAATAATTTGATATGCTTTAAAATGAATACAAGTAACGTTAAAATGAACATGACATTTATCAAAATGAATATGGCTTGCATCGAAAGTAATATGATACACATTGGCATGATTATGATATGTTTTGCAATGGATATGATTCATGTTAAAATTAACATGATGTGTTAATATGAATGAGGCATCCAATGAAAGGAATATGACACATGCTAAGTTGAAAATCGCATGCATTGAAATGAATATGAGCCCCACAAAAATGAATTTAACATGTCTTAAACTGAATATGACCATGCTGAAATTAAAATGAAACTGTTATGCTTTGAAATTAATATGATACACAGCAAAACAATTATTGCATATATTGAAATAAATATGACCTATATTGAAATGGATATGACCCATGGTATAATTATTATGACCGGTTTTAGGATGAATATGACATCCATTGTAATTAATATGACATTCATTGAAAGGAATATGACACATTAATATGAACATGAACCACGTTAAAATGAATATGACACCTGGTGAAATTAATATGGCCCACATCAAAATTTATATAACATTCTGTAACATGAATATGACTTTTTGAAATGAATATGAAACTATGTGAGAAAAATGTAGCATTCTTTGAAATGAATAAAACATATATCAAAATGAACAGAAGCCTTGTTTAAATAACTATGACCCTTGTTTAGATGAATATGGCTTGCATAGAACTTATGTTGATTAGCTTTACAATTACTATTACACATTAACATTAATATTATATATTCTGAAAGGATATGATATGGACTAAAACAATCTAACTAAAATTAATATACCACACATTTAAAAGAATATAAAACAAGGAACCAGCTTTTATCACACATCCGTTGCATGCATCCAATTACAACACAGGTAAGTATTTCTACATTTGTCACAAAAGTACTTTATCATGCAGGTAAGTATTTTTGTGAATAACAATTTTTATGTGCATATAGATATAAAGGGAGGTGTTAGAAATGGGGTCTGTATTTGACAGTGGTGCGCACCCTCTCTAAGTAGGGACTTTCACTCTAGTCAGGGTAAAGGTGTCACACAGTTAAGATCATCCCTGCTCACCCCTTTGTTAGCTTGGCACGAGAAGACAGTCTTATCTCAGAGGCAATGTGTAAAGTATTTGTACACATACACACAGTAACACAGTGAAAATACCATCAAAATACTCCCCACCACTTTAGAGAAATAGCCAATATTTATCTGAGTAAAACAAGACCAAACTGACAAAAATCCAACATACACAAGTAAAGATACAAATTTTCAAAGGTAAACTGTTATTATAGCGCTTAGAAACACTATAGTTCCAACTGGAGCTATCACAATATCTTGTTGGAGTCATTCCCAACATTCAGACTCCACTCCCGTGTGAATGTGGGCCAGTCATGGAGTGTCACGGACACCCTGGTAGAGTACCTTGGAATACAAGGAAACAAAGAAAATGCACGAGTCAAGGAGGTGAGACGTTGCTGGACCCGATGCGGTGTCAGTTCCTTACTGCTACCGGAGAAGAGAGATGTTGGTTCCTTACTGCAAGGCAGAGGAGGTGGGGTATTGGTTCCTTATAGTTGCAGGGGAGGTGATGTGGCATAGGAGGTGACACTGTGGCAAGACTTTGCAGGCGCTTTGCTCTCATTGGGGACCACAGCCCCAGTGCAGGCAGGGGGGCAGAGTCGGACAGCGGCACCAGTTCCAAAGTCGCCGTGGAGTCAATGTACTTGGTTTCTTCTTGGTTGCACCAGAACTCACTACCAAGGGCCCAGGAACTGGAATTGGCATCACTTGGCAAGTCAGGACTCTCATCAAGCGAGCCCAGGTGCTGGCAGATTAAGTCTTTGATGTCCGTGAGATTTCTCAACAGGAGGCAAGCTCAGATCAAGCCCTAAGAGAACCTTTGGAAGCAGGATGTAGAAGCAAAGTTCAGTCCTTTCACACACAGGACAGAAACAACAACCAGCAAGCCAGCACAGCAAAGCAACAGGTAGAATGGCAGTCCCTCCTACACCATCCAGCTCTTCTTCCTGGCAGAATATCCTCAGTCCAGAAGGATTCTAACTTTGTGGGGTCAGAGGTCCAGTACTTTTACCCATTTCTGCCTTTGAAGTAGGAAAACTTCAAAGAGAAATCTTTATAGTGCACAAAACCCTGCATTTCCTGCTCTGGCTCCAGACAGACTCCAAGGAGTTGGAGACTGATTCTTGTAAAGACAGGCACAGCCCTATTCTGGTGCAAGTGTCATCTCCTCCCACCACTCTAGCTCAGGAAGAACCATCAGGATATGAAGGGCACACCTCAGCTCCCTTTGTGTGACTGTCTAGAGTGAATTCACAAACAGCCCAATTGTCATCCTGACCCAGATGTGTATTCCAGAGACAGGCAGAGGCACAGAATGGTTAAGCAAGAAAATGCCTACTTTCTAAAAGTGGCATTTTCAAACTTATAATTTAAAAACAAACTTCGCCAAAATATGTATTTTCAATTTAATTGTCAGTTCAAAGACCCCAAACTCCAAATCTCTATCTGCCCCCACTGGGAAATTACACTTAAAAGGTATTTCAAGGCAATCCCCATTTTACCCAATCGGAGAGACAGGCCTTGCAATAGTCAAAACCAAATTGAGCAGTATTTCACTATCAGGACACTTAATACACTGCACCCTGCCAATGGGGCTGCTTTGGGCTTACCTTAGGGGTGACGTACATGTTAAAAAAAGAGAAGATTTGGGCCTGGCAAGTGGATACACTTTCCAGGATGAAATGGCAGTTTAAAACTGCTCAAACAGACACTGCTGTGGCAGGTCTGAGACATATTTACAGGGCTATTCATTAGGGTAGCACAATCAGTGCTGCAGGCCCACAGGTAGCATTTGATTTACAGGCCCTGTGCAAACCTGGTGCAGTATACTAGGGACTTACTGGTAAATCAAATACACCAATCATGGATAAACCAATCACCAACACCATTTAGACAGAGTGCACTTGCACTTTAGCACTTGTCAGCAGTGGTAAAGTGCCAAGAATCCTAAAGACAAAAGAAAAAGAACAGATGATGAATGGAATGGGGAAAAATGCATTGGCAGTTCAGGCTGGGCTTTTCCTGTGGGTAACAGGGTCAAGACTGCTTTGCATATGGCTGGGTCCAAACTGGGATGGTGTGATGGGCACAAAAACAATGGATTAATTCCAGATCTTTGTGACTGGGGTTGAATGTTTGCATTGTTCAGCATTCCATCCATCATCTGTTCGTTTTTCCAGAGTCCAAAATCCAGCAAAAACAAAATTCAGCACAGGATCAAATATAGGAAGTCAGAAGTAAATAATTGTGGGATAACCCTTAAAAAAGGGCCAGTTCCAACAGGAGGTAAGGATGATTCTATGGTTTAAAGGTGGGTAGAGGTAAAGGTCAGTAAGGATAATTTTGAGTTTAGGGTTGGGTATCGAAAAAGGGAGATAAGGGTGAGTTTAGGGTTTAGGAAGTGTGTAGAGTTAAAGAGAGGTAAGGAATAAAAAATAAAATGACACACACACACATATATAAATGCATTCATATATATATCTGTCCATATAGGGAGCACCTAATATTTGTCTCACACACATGCCGATGGTATATGCATGCATAAATACATATATACATATACGAGTGTGTATATATAGACAGTCATACACACACACATATATACATGCCACAAAAATATGTGGTTGAGATCCATTATGTAATGCCATTCACTGCGTTATAAAGGTCAGCGCATTATATTTCATGCGTCATAAAGGCATTTGTTGTATTTGCATGCATTGTATTGTTCAACAACCATTAAAAAATTGTTCAATTGTCACTAAATCATCACATGAAATATATACGCAGTGTGGGGATGAAATGTAGTGGGAGATAAGTCAGGGATGATAGAGATCAGAAAGGAAGGAGTGATGGATGGATATATGGACTGAGAGTAAGGCATGAAGAGTAAGTAGTGAGAGATGAGGAGTGCTGCATGATGTATGAGGAGTAAGAGAGGAGTAGTGAAAGAGGGAAGTGAAGGATGAGTGTTTAGGAGTGAAGGTTGAGAAATGAAGACTGAAGAGTAAAAACACAAAACCAAAGATGAATGTTATTGAAAGAGGAGTGAGGAATGAGGAGTGAGGGCTGAGAGTTAAACAGTGATAAATGATAGAGATTAAGACAGAGGTGTGAAAGCTGATTAAGGGATATGGGGTAATGAGTAAGGAGTGAAGGATGAAGAGTAAGAGTAGAGAAGTGTAGGACAAACTGTGAGTGAAGAGAGGTAAAGAATGAGGTGTGAGGTTTGAGAGGTGAGGGATGATGACCGAAGGTTGAGACCCGAGTAGTGAATAAGGAAGAGTAAGGAACAAGGAATATGGCACAAGAAGTGAAGAGTGAGGCATGAGCGATGAGGTAGGATGAAGGAAAGATGAGAAGTGAAGGGCGTGGGATGAAGAATGAGAAGTGAAAAATGTGAAATGAGGGGTTAGGAACAGGAAGCAATAAATTAAGAACAATGAGAAAAGAATGACAATTAAGAAATGGGATTTGAAATTTAGGGGATGAGAAAGCTGAGGTAAGGGATAAACAATAAAGAGGTGAAAATGAAAAGAATGAGGAGTGACTGATGAGGTATGAGAGCTGAAGAGTGAGACATGAGGTGTGAAAGTAGAAGAGTGTGGGATACATGAATGGGGTGAGGAATTAGGATTGATAAATAAGAGTTGAGGGGTGATAAATACAGTATGAGGGTTAAGGAGGGAAATTTGATGAATGAGGGGTGATCAGTGAGTCACACAAACAAAGGGAAATGGAAATGGGGATGAGTGATACGGAATGAGGAATAAGAACAGAGGCATAAGGCATGAGGGATTGCATTATCCTAAAATATACAGGGTGATGTATATTTTAGGACATCACTGTTAAACAATGTCAGTCATCACGCAAAGTGAGAAGAAAGGGTGAACCACAAGAGCAATAAAATGAGTGATTAGGGGGAAGCGGTGAAGCATAATGATGGCAAAGTGAGGGAGAAAGAGTGAGTGCTGAAGTGCAAGGGATCAGGACTGATTAGTGATTGATGAGGGATTGGAGGTAAGAAATGAAAGATAGGTTATGAGGAATGAGAGTGGCAGATGAGGCCTGAGAAGTGAGGAAGACAAATAAGGTTTAAAGGTTGAGAGCTGACGGATAAGAGGGGAGGACTGAGTGCTGACAAGTGAGCAATGTGGATGTCTTAAAAATAATTAGATACTGCACGTTTGAAGGATAAAGAATGGGGAATGTTGGATGAGGAGTGAGTGGTGAGAAATAAGGAATGAGAGAGGAACTCTGAGGGCTAAGGACTGAAAGTTGAGTGGTGAGGCTATAGTGAGGAATTGGAATGGAGGGAACAGTGAGGAGTGAGAAATATAAAGTGAAGATTGAGATCTGTATCATGATGAGAGAGGGATGAGGATAGTCTAATATGATCAGGGTGGTGAACATTGTAGGAAACACCATTTGTCCAGTTCCCTTGTCACTGCTGAAGTGATGGAGAGTGAGCTGTGATAGATGAGAGATGTTGAGTAAGAAATCCGGGGTGAACAGTGTGTGGAAAGAAAGAACAGTGAGGAAACTGGTTGAGAAAGTGAAGGGTTAGGCAAGAGGAATAAGGGATGAGGTTTGAGTTGTGAGGATGAGGAGTGAGAAAGGAGGAGAAGGTGAGAGTGGGATGTGAGAAAGGATGAATAGTGAGGATTGAGGAGTGAGACAGGAGGAAGGAACAATTAACAGTTAGGAATTACAGATGACAAATGAGAAATGAAGGATGAGGAGTAAGATATCAGGGCTGAGCATTGAGGAGTGTGGGATGATAATGAGGAAGAATGGTTGATTAAAAAAGGATGTGAAGCGAAGAAAGGGGAAGTGAGGCCAAGAGGGTATGAGTGAGGAATGAGAACTGAGGCATGAGATGTTAGGGGCCAGCATGTCCTAAAATGGATAGTGTGGTATACATTTTAAGCTATTTTAAGTTATTATTATTGTCCATTCCATTTATTTCTTAGAGGGGGGTATGAGCAGTGAGGGGTGAGGAAAGAAAAACAGGGAGAAGTGAGGAATGAAATGTGACAAATAAGCGATGTAGAGTGATTAGAAAAGACTGGGAGATAAAGGGATGGAAGAAAGGATGAGGGATGTGGAGCAACAATTGAGGGGTGAAGGATGAAACACAAAAAGTAGACTGAATGATGCAGAGTGAGGGATGTGAAGTGATTTTTAGAAATCACAACTGTAAAATGTCTTCTGTAAGAGCAATAGAGGACGGCTGATGGATGGTGAGGGATGAGGAATGAGAGTAGAAGAGGAAGTAGGACATTGAGGGCCTCCTTTATATTTTGATAGTGCAGACAATTACGTTTTGAAATGTTGAAATGTCCATTGGCCTGATAGATATTTCAAGCACTGACAATTACCCCTGTTCTCCCTCTGCAAAAAAATTTAAACTAGGCACTAAGCATTGTAGAAGAGAAGTAAAGAACAAGGAGTGAAGAAGAAGGGAAGGACTGAGGAATGAAAAGAATAAGAATAATGGCTAAGGACTGACTAGTGAGGGTTGAGGATTGAGAGGGTATACATGAGGAGTAAAGGATGTGGAGAGGAGTGTGTCATTCATAAAAGCGGGAATCGCACACCCACAGTGAGGACCTGGTTGTAGAATATGATATACTGCAATGACCAATTAGAATTCTACTATTCCACAACTCACCAGGCTCTGTGGACCAAGGACATCTGCAGCCAATTGCAAGAACATCTGCTAACTTAAAATTAGAGTTCCTGATTTTAGGTTATTTATTTTTTAACATTTCCACCTGCATTTATCCATATTTATTGTTGGCCATTCTATCCATATTTAGTTTCTGTTTTGAGAATAAATGAAGTCATTAAATGGTATATTTCCACATTTATTTCATTCTTGGAGGTGCACTCATATGTGGATGGCGTTTGTGTTTTAGCAAGTTAAGCAGCTACATATAACAAAACACTTTACCCACAGGTTCATGTTAGTGTTCTACTACAAATATATGTTAACATATGCTTGTATTTAAGGAAAGCTCATTCTGTTTTTTTTAACTCCCCATACTGTCTATATGCTCAGTTTTTGCCTGGAATTCATGAAAAGCAGTATGGAGAGTCCCTCACAGGGACAATTTTCAGTATTTTTCAACTTCTAAAAATAAATATAGGCAGGAAACAATGTTTTCTATCTGTATTTATCTGTAAAAATTAGTAAAGATGGAAAACTGGGAGCCTTACTCATAATATCAGCAGCATCAAAACTGGTTAAAGCTTGGGCCAAACTTCGGAATGGGGGAGGAATGGGCAAACCATAGAAATGTGTACTGTATACAGACCAGTTCCTGGACAAGAGCTCGAAATGTAGTGGTACCTGAAGCACCATTGATTACTGCAACCATACTTTGGAGGTGCATCCAGATGTGCAGATAGAATTTCTGGGACAAGGGGGGTCACTGCTGGACTGTTGATGTATTAAACGGAGGGGCACGTGAATTATGCAGCATAGGAATGCCAAATTGTGTGGCAGGGTGTGACAAAATTATGCCGCAAGAAAAGGCAAATTATGCTGCATAATACAACACAGTTTGTGATAGTATTACTGCAATATTTTGCAATTTATACCCATTTTAACATTCTCCACGACCATGTCCAGTCTTCTGCAAATTCATCGCCCCCCTCACCAAAGACAACTACTCTTTCCTCTGTGGCCTCAACTTCTACCTTGCCGAAAACAATGACATCAACACTATTAACGTCCTTGACAGCATGAACATCGGACTCACCCAACTTGTCCACGACCCCACGCACACTGCAGGCTACACTAGACCCATCTTCACCTCCAGCTACCGCATCAGGGACTGCCACACCACATAATTCACCTGGGCCAAACATCTAATTGTTCACTTTACATTACCAGCTCCCGGACCTCTGCCCACAGTCTGCCCAATGACCCCCACTGCAGCTGGTGCAAAGTCTCAAAGGACATGTGGATCAACACCATCAACACCACCCACCCCAACTCCTTCAGAAGCCTAGAACAGAACGTCAGAAATGTCAACAATTGGATCACTAACTGCACCGATAGTGTCACTCCCATCAGCAACAACACCCAAAAAAGGTCCACCAAGCAGGCTAGCTGGTACACTGAAAACCCCAGAACCATGATATGGCACTGTAAACAACTGGAAAGGAGATGGCACACTAGCAAGGACACATTCAACAAGACAGCCTTCAAAACAATCCAAAGCTCTACTACAGACATTTGAGAGAATCGAAGAAAAAAACCTTAGCCTCACACATCAAATCAAGCTTCAGTAACAACAAAGAACTCTGTTAAATCCAGAAATAGGAGTCCAGAAGAGTTTTTCAAGAAGTCTATTGAAGAACAGCACAGTACCTGTCTCAAGTCAAGGCAGCCAACTCGAAACTCCTAATATTTCTAGACCCAGAAACTACTTAGCGAATAGTAGCAAAAGATGCAGGTTGGAATATAAACACATCTCTTAAAGCAATATCAATACAGAGTATACGTAACACATCCATCCCCTTACAAATGAACCACAATACGAAACAAAACACAATACAAACAAGAGTATGGGCTCGCACACCACCAAACAATCCTAAAAGTGAACATGAATCTTATACAAAATCTACAAATTTACAGGGAGGCCACCTCTCGCGGTTGGTTTGCTTTATCCTTATAGCCACACTACCCAATATGTCCACTTTTACTGAAATTACACAATGAGTCCTTTGCATGTCACCCTCATATCTAGCCACCCTTCTGACATTCCAGACTTTGCCATTATGAGTGACCACACTATTCCTGTTGAACTTAACTACTCACATAGCCTTACCAAACTTAGAATCACTCTTGGTCAAAACTCCTGGTCTATGAATCCTGACCCAATCCCCCACCATAAACTCAGGTTTATGAATCTTCCACCTAGCAACATAGGCATGCTTGACTTTCTCCTGTTTCTCTTCCACTCTAGAGCTACATGCTCTCTTTTCTTAATCTTTTCTTTCCCTAACTGTTTTTATTGAACCATCAAGGACAAATTGGAAACAAGACCCCCACATTTAAGAAATGTAAATGGACTAAAGTCTGTGGTGGCATGAGGAGTGATCATGTATTACCACAACTTCTCCCTCAGTCTGTCTTTCCATTATCCTCCAAAAGCATATGCCTACAAAATGCTATCCTTCAATACTCGGTTAAACTTTATCAACTGACAATTTTCTTGAGGTTGGCACAATGCAGTGGTGATATGGCAAATGTTACAATATCTAAGAAAACTTTCCATTTCATGTGATCATAACTGCACACCATTATCAGTGACAAGGACCTCAACATAACCTTCCAGAGCAAACAGTTCCTTAAAAACCTCAATTACTACTGCAGTAGTGACTTGCAAAACAACTTTACTTTGGGCCATTTAGAGTGATAATCCACTAAGACCATTGCAAACCTACACTCCTGTGGACCAGAAATGTTAAAACCCACTTTCTGTCAAGGACAGTTTGTCCATTCAACAGAACTTAGAGGTGCTGGTACCACTCTAAGGGACAAACTTAAGAAAAGTGGTACTGCACATAGTGCAGCACCACTTTTCTTGCGCCCCTCCCCAAATGCCACCATGTGTGCGTCATATTTGAAATACAGCACACCATGGAGGTAGTTAGGGGACTAGCATCATAATTTATGACGCTAGTCTGGCGCTTTGCAGGATTACCGTAAACAATTCTGACACTAATCCTGCAAAGCACCCAGAGGCGCATTGTAAGCAATGGAAACCTCCTTTTAACGTCTGCTCTGAGCAGGCGTTAAAAGTTCAGAAAAAATGGTGCAAGGAAATCTCTTACATTTTCTTCCATCATTTGTTTGCCCCCTCCCCAATGGGGGAACGCCCCCTTTGCATACATTAAGCCTGGCACAGGCATAATGTGGCGCGAAGGATTACAAAATGGCACAATGCATGCATTTCGACACTTTGTCAACATGGCCCGACATTTTTGGCCTTTTTAATCGCCACATTAGTGTAAAAAAATGAAGCTAATGTGGTGTTGGAATGACCCTCGGAAGCTCTTAAACATGCCCCTAAGCATTTTCACACTATTAACACATACAACAGACTCACTTATAATCCTATCCATTGCCCTATCAAGTCCCAGCCACCAAAGATTTGTCCTTATCAGCCTCTTCATGGATGACATTCCTAGACGTTCCTCATGGGCTAAAGACAATATGCGATTTTACAAACCTTCAGGTTTATCTTAAACCACATCTCACCTTCCACTTCCAATTCTTCAGGAATCTTCCGATAAGGAAACAAGAAGTGAAGGAAGGATGGCCAAAGAGAAAGATTTAGACAGACTAAGACCCTCATTATGACATTGGCGATAAGTCCTGCTTATGCCATGCTGACTGCTGCCAACATACAGCTGGCATGGCGGATTACTGCTACCCACATTATTACACACAGATACCAATCTGTCACTATACAGCCACACACAGAAGTCCGCCAGCCCAAAGGTCAGTGATAAAGTGGCGGTAGCAAAACCCACACCGTTACGCCAACAGAACTACACCCACAGAATTATGACCCACAAATCCCGGCGGTGGACATTTAACTGCAGTAAACTATTGGCGGTACATACCACTGTGCTCAAAATGTACACACACATACAAAACAACACTATATTGGACAATTCAAACTACACACACCTGACACACATATGCACACCACACCCACACCAATATAGAAATAGAACACACCCCCAAACTACCCACAACCCTTTACAACTAAAAGAAAATTGACAACAGAGAGAGAGAGACACCAAGAGCACCCACAGAACCAGAGCAACAGAACACCATCACCCATACACCATCCAATCACCTTACACCACACACCCCAACACATCACCCCACACACCCTCACACACACTACACCCATGGCACCACAAAGACACCCCAGGTTCTCAGAGGAGGAGCTAAGGGTCATGGTGGAGGAAATCATCCGGGTAGAGCCACAGCTATTTGGATCACATCCATTGCTAGGAACATGGAGCTATGGCGAAGAATCGTGGACCTGGTCAATGCCGTGGGACAGCACCCAAGAACAAGGGATGACATCAGGAAGAGGTGGAACGACCTACAGGGGAAGGTGCGTTCCGTGGTTGCAAGACACCAGATAGCAGTACGCCCACCTCCTCCCCCTCCTGCTCCCCCACAAGTAACAACATGGAAGGAGCAAGTCTTGGCAATCATGCATCCTGAGGGCCTGGCAGGAGTAGCAGGAGGACTGGACTCTAGTAACTCAAGTCTTTACTACTTACACCCCCCTACCTGCTTGCCATCACATACCCCCACCCCCACCCCTACCCTCACCCCATCACTCCACCACCTCACATACACCCCACCATCACAACCCTCCCATGGACACACATCACTAAAGCATGCACATTATAGAGAAGCCCCTAGCCCATAAAATCACAACTCTCACAAGGCAAAGCTGACAGGGCAATAAAAACCATTAGGGCAACACACCCATGCACAAGATGTCACAAGCAGAAACAACAACACTGCATTTACATCCTCACAGGTCCCCCACCCAATGTCACCAGAGAGGAGGTGCCAGCAACATCCAGTCCCCCCACAGAAGAGGCCCACAGTGATGACAGCAGCTCTAGACCTAGATCTGACTGACCAACCTGGTCCATCAGGGATCTCTGAACAATCAGTTGCCCAGGCAGAGTCCCATACCACCACAGAGCCTCCCCCTCAGGAAACACCAGCACAGCACCCACCCAACAGGCCCATACCACTGTTCCCAGGACATGTCAATCAGCAGAGTGTCCACCACTACAGGGACCCCAGGCCACCCCACAAACACAGGATGATCAGGGAACTGGGGTCAGTGGCAGTGGGCACACGGTTCAGGGGACTGAGGCACAGGACAACAGGGAAGCTGGGAGGACTGCTGTGCGACAGGGGAAGGACAGGCCCAGGGAACCGACTCTCCAGGAGGAACTTGCAGGGATCCTGCGAGCATACCACCATTCCCAGGAGACAATGGGCCAGATACTGGCCAAGTTGCATGAAACCCAGCGGCTGCAGGAGGGACAGTACCTGGGGATCAGGGAGGACCCGAAGGACATCCACACCACCCTAGTCACCATTATAGGGGTGCTGGCAGACATGGCCAACACCATGAGGGGGGCAGTGGCACACCACCGGGCCCCTGACACTAGCCACACCGATGAACAGCCCTCCATCTCCGCTGCCGCTAGTGGACAGGAGACCCCACCACAGGAACAACCGGCCACTAGCACCCCTCCCTCTGCAGAAGGAGAACCACCCCGGTAACGGTCCCTGCGATCCAGGCAGAAGGCAGAGAACATTGCCAAGACCCCCGCTAGGAAATAGGACTCCCCTGATTGTCACCCTTGTGTCCCACTGTGTCACTCTCTCCACCTTGAACTGCCATTGTTCCACTTCCTGTGCACCCTTGGACAATGAACCTGTGATACAAATGGACTGGACTCTATCCTGGACTTTCCTCCACCATCAACCCCCCTCTACTTCTTAGCACTTAAATAAACACCATTTAATAAATACAAGAATGGAGTCTGTCAAATGATTAAACTATGTATTAGTTTAACAAGCTTTAAACACTGCAATACAACTGTACAGGAATGTATACATAAGAACCTGTAGTAGGCAGCAGTCAACACACCAGGTGCCAACGTGGTGCACAGATATCTGAAAATAGAGATGCCAAAGGGTACAGTAAGTGGCCATAGAATTGGTAGAATCTGCCTGCCATTTACAATGTCAAACACAAAACTGTCAATGTAAAGTGAAGTTACAGTGTCTTACCTGTGTGTCACTGGAAGTACTGACGTATTATTGCTGCACTGTTGTCCTCCTCCTTATCTTTACTGTCCACAGGGTCCACTGCTGCCACACGCCCATCTCCAGCCTCATCCTCCTGCAGAAAAGGCTCCTGGCGTCTCAAGGCAAGGTTATGCAACATGCAGTGTGCCACGATTATCTGGCAGACCTTCTTGGGTGAGTAGAACAGGGATCCACTAGTTAGATGGAGGCAACGAAACCTGGCCTTCAGGAGGCCAAAGGTCCTCTTGATAATCCTTCTTGTCCGCCCATGTGCCTCATTGTAACGTTTCTCTGCCCTTGTCCTGGCATACCTCACTGGGGTCAGTAGCCATGAGAGGTTGGGGTAACCAGAGAGCCCTGCAATATATCGAGGGATACCTGTTAGACACACACTAACCTTTATGGCCAACACCATACCCATACACCAACATCCACTGGGTGGGAACCAGGGCTCACATATTAGCCACACCCAGTGCCATCACATATGGGATGATGGTATTCCTCAGGATAAAGGCATCATGCACAGAGCCAGGATACTTTGCATTGACATGGGAGATGTACTGGTCCGCCAGGCACACTATCTGAACATTCATGGAGTGAAAGCTCTTTCGATTTCTGAAGACCTGTTAATTTCTCCATGGGGGGACAAATGCAATATGTGTTCCATCGATTGCCCAATGATGTTGGGTATATGTCCCATTGCATAGAAGTCAGCTTTCATTGTGGCCAAATCCTCCACCGGGGGAAAACGATGTGGCTGCACATGTGTTTAATCAGGGCAGACAACACTCTGGTCAGTACTATTGAGAACATTGGCTGTGACATTCCTGCTGCCAAGCCCACTGTCACTTTGAAGGAGCAAGTTGCCAAGAAAGTGAGCACAGATAGGACTTGCACAAGAAGGGGGATCCCGGTGGGCTGACGGATAGCAGATATCAGGTCAGGCTCCAATTGGGCACACAGCTCTGTGATTGTGGACCTGTCCTTTCTATAGGTGAGGATAATGTGTCTGTCCTCCATTGTTGCCAAGTCCGCCAGGGGTCTGTACACAGGGGATGTCTCAATCTCCTATTCATCCACAGCGGTTGTAATCTAGGGGGGTGAAACGGGGAGCAGCTGGTCAGTATTCCACATTTCCAAACACTACACTGCATTGCATGTTGTGACTGTAACAGTATATTGTTGGATAGGCCCAAATGGTGCCTATGTGTACTGTGACGCAGTTAGATGCCATGGCCTGCCCCCCCTGAAATGGCGTCCGTCTCTCCTGTGTGGATGTACATGTGGAAATTAGGTAATGCCGCTGACGTAGTGTGCCACTGCGGGACGCGGTCGAATACCGCCGTGCAACTCCTCATTGGTTGTCATTGGGCCCTATGGGTTACAGTGGCCAATGGTGATGTATGCCGGCGGTGACGGTACGCACTGCCGCGGACGTGACCGCCATTTTCTATCTGTTCACTCACTTGCTACCTGACCTTCAACAGGAGAGGACCTACACTGCAAGTGCTGCTGCGACCTGTGTCTGGAACCAGCCATGGCTCTTGTCATTGGGGAAAGGGCCCCTGCCTTCACCGCTGCGGAGTTGGAGAGACTGGTGAATAGGGTCTTACCCTAGTACTGAATGCTGTATGGGCCTCCAGACCAACAGGTGAGTACATTGTGAGCACGATGCATGGGGCATGAATGCATGGAGTGCTGTGTGTGAGGGCCTTGTGTAGGGGGGATTGGTAGAAGGGTCTTGGGCAAAGTGATGCATGTATGTTGGGCCATGTCTGTGCGTAAGGGGATGTGAGGGCTATGGTAGGCCATGCCTGTTACAGGCCTGAAGGTCTGACCAATACCTTTTTCTATATGTATTCTGCAGGTCATCCTCGCCCATCAGAAACAGGGTATATGGCATGCAATCGCCAAGGACGTGCGGACCCTGGGGGTCTACGACAGGTGGAGCACCCACTGTCGCAAACAGTGGGAGGACCTGAGACGCTGGGCAAGGAAGCTGGCTGACGCCCAGCAGGGGATGCCCTCCCCAAGAGGAAGGAGTGCCCGTCGAAACCTGACCCAACTGATGGCCCGCATACTGGCAGCGGCCTATCCGGAGCTTGAGGGCATCACAGCAGCCACAAGAGGGTGAGTACAGTTTCCCAATATGCTACTTGCACGTTGTGGGGTGGTCTCCGGGTGGGGGATGTGGGCCTGTGGGTGCCCCTAGGCCAGGCCGGACATTGCAGGGTAGGTCCCATGTTGGGCAGGGTCTGATGAACACCACCTCCTACCAAACTAGTAGGCATCCACTACTTGGCAGGGGTCTTTGGGTCTCAGGTATGCTGCTATAGGCGTTAGGTATTCCTGTCCATGGCCTGGTGACTAGCATTGTGACTGGTTGTGCATTGCCTAGTGCCTAGGGCTGTTCCCAGTGTGTGTGTGTGTTGTGTACGCTAACGGTGGTGTTGGAGTAGCCATTGACCAAGTGTATCCTTTGTCTCATCCCCCCTCTTTTTGTTTTGTCACCCTGTCCTTATGTGTATTAGCATCATCTGGCGGAGGAGCAGAGGTACCGGCGACGGAGGGAGCTGCATCCCACAGGGCCCATGAGGCTGAATCCACCAACAGTAAGGGCACCAGTGGGACAGAGGGCGAGGGGAGCACCACGGCAGAGACAGGAGGGACAGTTCTGACAGTGATACCACCTCTGATAGAAGCTCCCTGGTGGTGACAGACACCTACCTCTGTGTCCACCCCAACTACAGGTACAGCCGCCACCCCTGTACAAGCACCACCCTCCCAGCAGCCCCTCAGTGTGTCTTCCGTGCCCACTCACCCAGGAGGGTGGGTATCTCCTTCGCCCCAGGCACCTCAGGCCCTGCATCAGATAGCCCTGCTGCCCTGAGTGAGGAGGCTATTGACCTCCTGTGATCCATCCCTGTTGGGCAGTCAACAATATTGAATACCCTCCAGGGGCTGGCAGCCCATTTGCAACAAATAAATGCTTTCCTGGAGGGCATTAACTCTGGCATGGCGGCCCAACAGAGATCAATCCAGGCTCTGGCATCCTCTCTGATGGCAGCCACTGTCCCTGTTTCTAGCCTCCCCCATCCAACTTCCTCTACCCAGTCCCATTCCCCTCATCCACAACATATCCCAAGCACACAGGCAGACCAACATGCACACAAGACAACACACAGGAGTGGCTCAGGCAAACACAAGCACCACACATCATCCCACTGGCACTCACACAAACACCATCCAGAATCAGACATACCATCTTCCACTGCCTCCACTGTGGTCCCCTCCTCCTCGTCTTCCACCTCTCTCCCAGTAACATCTACACTCACACCTGCATGCACTACTTCCTCATTCACTACCTCCATCACCATCACACCTATCACTACACACCCCTCACTGGCAGTCACCACCCCCACATCCATTCACACGTCACCTGTGTCCTCTCCCACTCTGTCTGTGCCCCCTCCTCCCAAAGTACACAAACGCAAGCATTCAGACACCCAACAGCCATCTACATCACAAAAGCATCCAGCCCATGCACCTGCATCTAAAATCAGCAGAAAGACACCTCCTACAACCACTCCCTCTTCCTCCACTCGCAAACCTTTGCCCTCTTCCCGCCCCAATGTTCCTCTCCACCGTTTACTTCTTCCCTACCACTCTCCCCCCGTCCTTCACGTTGGGCCAGGGTGGTCAGAACCCAAGTGAGCACCTTAGCCACCCAGTCCACGGCCACAGTAGTGTCAACAGCTACTGCAGGTGGGAGAGGCTCCAGGGAACCAGGCATCAGCACTAAAAGTGTGCCTGCACCAGGTGCATCAAGAAAGGGCAAGGAGGCACCACCAGCTGGCAAAGGGAAGTGTAAGGAGGTACCACCAGCTGCGAAAGGGAAGGGCAAGGAATCACCACCAGCTGGCAAAGGGAGGGGCAAGGAGGCACCACCAGCTGCGAAAGGGAAGGGCAAGGAGGCACCACCAGCTGCCAAAGGGAAGGGCAAGGGGCTTGCACCAGCAGGCAGGGAGGATATGAGGCCTGGTGCTGGGACTGATTCTGAGCCCCCCATCTACCATGGCAGTTCAGCCATCCGAGGCTGCAGAGGAAGGGCTGGAGCCTCCCCCCACCACTGCCAGCACAGCCACCAGCACTGCCACCTACACCGCCAACAGCACCAATGCCAGCAGCAGCAGCCCTAGTGGGCAGCCGTCCGAGGCTGCAGGGAATGGACTGCAACCTTCCCCCACCACTGCCAGCACCGCCACCAGCACCGCCACCAGTACAGCTACCAGTACAGCCACCAGCACCACTGCCAGCAGCAGCAGCCCCAGTGGGCAGCTGTCCGAGGCTGCAGGGGATGGGCTGCAGCCTCCCCCTACCACTGCCAGCACCACCACCAGAAATGCCACCAGCACCACTGCCAGCAGCTGCAGCCCCAGTGGGCAGCCATCCAAGCCTGCAGGGGATGGGGCGGAGCCTTCACCCACCACTGCCTGCCCCAACACCAGCCCCGCCACTGCCACCACTGAGCAGCCATCACCGCTGGCGGGCAGTGTGTAGTCCTTCCTCCATGGGCTGTAGTGCGTCCTGGACCCTGCAAATCCTGTAGGTGTGACACTCAGGTGAGATATTGGGACCTTTCACTCCCCAAGTGCTGTATCACAGAGCACAAAGCCCCCCTCCAGAACCAGTGGAAGAAGCCATCCACTCACCCCATCCTTGCCAGGATGAAGCACACTGAGCACAAGGCCCCTCCAGAACCAGTGGAAGATGTCCTCCACTCACCCCATCCTTGCCAAGATGAAGCACACTGGGCACAAGGCCCCCTCCAGAACCAGTGGAGAACAAATCCAGTAGATAGACTGTGGCCTTGCACTTCCCAGGACTAAGCAGTGGGCAAACCACCCACTAGAGAGACTGTGGCCTGGCACTCCCCAGAACCAAGCAGTGGGCAAACCCCGCACTAGAGAGCCTGTGGCCTTGCACTCCCCAGGACCAAGCAGTGGGCAAACCACCCACTTGAGAGACTGTGGCCTTGCACTCGCCGGGACCAAGCAGTGGGCAAACCACCCACTTGAGAGACTGTGGCCTTGCACTCCCCAGGACCAAGCAGTTAGCAAACCACCCACTAGAGAGACTGGGCCCTTGCACTCCCCAGGACCAAGCAGTGGGCAAACCACCCACTAGAGAGACTGTGGCTTTGCACTCCCTAGGACCAAGCTGTGGGCAAACCACCCACTAGTGAGACTGTGGCCTTGCACTCCCCAGGACCAAGCAGTGGGCAAACCACCCACTAGAGAGACTGTGGCCTTGCACTCCCCAAGACATCGCACAGGGCATGTAGCCCCCTCCAGGACCAGTGGTGTTGTACCATCTTCTGGCTGAGGTGCCCCCCTTCCCCGTCCCCCTGAGGTGCTTGTGTATTTTCGACCTGATGCCCCTGCAGTATTCTCTCCGTGTTGTTGCAGGAGTGAGGTGGGGCCTTGGCCTGTGCGTCGTGGACCTGTGGCCCACGGACATTGAGGACTGGGCAGTGTCCCGCCATTTGTAAATATGTATATACATTTTTCATTTGAAGCACGTATTCATACTATTTTGTCTTATTACACTCACTTTAATCAATTCCTTTTGTCCTTGCATTATTCCTGAGGGGTACAAGATGGATATGTAATGTTAGTGCACCGGGTTGTGTGTATGGGGGTGGGAGTGGGGGTGTTGCTGGTTGCGTGTGTGTGTCACTCTCTTTCCCTCCCCTCCCTTGTGTGCTAGGCGGCAGTACTCACCGTGGTCGTCTTCGCCGGCGTTGATGTTCGTAATGCAGGATGAGGTATAAAAGCATGGGTAAGATGTGCAACTTGGGCTCCATGGCATCGTGGTTGTTCCCTGAGTCTCCAGAGGTGAGTCCTTTGACTTCTGTGTTCTGTTTCTGCAGTGCTTCTGATGTTGTTGGTACCTCCCCGGAAAAGGTAGCGAATAGGCCTGTCTTAATAGAGTGGGCGGTACAGTGTCTTCCCCCTGGCTGTTGGCGGTTACCGCCGTGGTACTTGTTGCTTCTGCCGTGACGGTCGGTGTGTTAAAGTGGCTGTCTGTGTGAGCGGTTTCCGCTGTGGTCATGATTCCATTTTTTTTACTGCTGGCCTGTTGGCGGTATTACTGCCGCTTTATCACTGACCGCCAGGGTTGTAATGAGGGTCTAAATCTCTTTCTCTTTGGCCATCCTTCCTTCACTTCTTGCAAAAGACTTTTAAAAAATGAGTCATTTTCCAGAGCAACTTTCCACATTCCTCCATCCACTCATTCAAACTCTCTAGACCTCACATCTACTATGCTGGACACTACATCAGAATCTTCTGTCCCACCTACATTTTCTTTTTGTTCACATGGCAATCTAGATAAACAGTTTGCAGTAACATTATTTTTCTCTGGCACGTATTCCATTCCTAGAGTCTAGACATCAATCTTGCGATGTGTCGAGCAGCTTTGTACCCCCCCTCCAGGAGGCAATATTCCAATAAGTGGTTTGTGGTCCATTCTTAAAATGAAGCGAGAGTCCCAAACATAATTATGGAAATGTTCAACAGCCCATACAGATGCCAACAATTTTTTTGTGTTACAGCATACCTACTTTCTGCTTCAGTCAGTGTGCGGGAAGCAACGGCCACATTCTATTCCTCATTATCATACTTCTGTGACAACACACTGCCCACACCATGCAGACTTGCATCTACTGCAATATTACATTCTTTGTTTACACCAAAGGGTTTCAACATGGGTGCTCTCACAATTTCTGATTTGTTTAAATCAAATGCTTGTTGTTGTCTTTCTGACCATAAAAATTCCACATACCTTCTTTAAATGCACCAAGCGTTCTTGTCTATTATCTGATAAAATAGGAATCTTATCTGGGAAGCATTTGACAAAACTCTCCATACCCTTGAACATGTGAAACATTGTCCTCTGGAAGACAGATGCCGCTGATGTAAGCCCAAATGGCACCCTTCTAAACTGTAACAAACCTTGTGGTGTAATGAATGCATTCAAAGCTTGGCATCTTCAGTTAACTCATTTTGATGGTAGGCTGACCATAAGTCATGTGGAAAGTACTGCAGCACCCTCTAGCAATCTGAATAATGCACTTAGGAGGATGGCTAACCTCCCCTTCCTTTTCCATCATCTCATGAGTGTTCACAGATAAAACTACCCTTTCTTCCTTTCCACAACTATGGGGGTTATTCTAACTTTGGAGGAGGTGTTAATCCGTCCCAAAAGTGACGGAAAAGTGACGGATTTACCACCAGCCGTATTACGAGTCCATTATATCCTATGGAACTCGTAATACGGCTGGTGGTATATCCGTCACTTTACCGTCACTTTTGGGACGGATTAACACTCCTCCAAAGTTAGAATAACCCCCTATGTCTCTACCACATGCACATTTCACACAGGGTAGCTCCCTCACACAAGCTGCCCTGCCCTTAAATGGATAAGTACTTTTCTTTTTTCATCCTTACACACCCGCACAAAGTGTCCCATCTGCAACTTTTATTACACTCTTTTCCAAAGGCAGGACATTGAGTTGACAAAGCTAAATGGCCAACACTAACACACCTATAACATGTCTCTGTTTGTGAATGGAACCATCCCCAACAGCACACATCTCATCTGTCAGTCACACTTTTCACATTACTATGTTCCACAGATTTATCAGACTCGTTATGACAGAAATACTGGTTATTGTTAATGCGTAAAGATAAATACATTTTTGAGGGGAGAATAGACAGAGATTATGCAACACTTATGTACTTACATGGCAGTGCACATCAGTGGGATTGCACTCAATTTTGCCAGTGTCAGTGTATTCTGCGAACAATTAATTTCATAACTAACCGTGAGCATGGGTGTTGATTGAGATTGAAGACCCTTGTGCATAGGCTGAAGATCCACATGTGCAATGTAATCCAAACTGTCTGCATCAGTGTTGAAGTCTTGACATGCACCCGAATCAAGATGGCGTTGCTGCATGTAATGAAGTCTGTTCAAACCATGAGTGTCAGTATTGAAATCTAGATGCACACTTGATCCAATATGACTTGCTTTGTGCGTGTAACAGTGCATAGCTTCATGCTTCCTATTGCATAGTTGCTGTGATCGCTGTAACAAATGTGACTCTATGTTCCAAGGAAACTCCACCCCTTGCAACGTCCATGCTCTGTTGTCACAGACGCTTGGATTCTCTGCAAAGTTGGGAGTAAACACAATATAGTGAGCATGCCGCTCATACATTAGAACTGTTGTAAGCCTAATGAAATGTTTAAGTGCGCAAAAGGAAAACAACATTTTTGATGAGTTACACAATTCTTCACAGCTCAGCTTCAAGGAAAGAATATAGAAAATCCTCCTTTCTTAAAGTAACAGATGTTGAATAACGAAAATAATCTTTGGTCCATACAATGGGTTCTAAAAAATCCAAGATTGGTACCATTCATGTGCTGTAGATAATGTAGAATGTACCACTTCAGCTCGTTGCCAGTGTTAAATCTTGAAAAAGGAGTCCATAAACGTTTCCAGTAGTTTATTTGTGAACAGTATAGTACCTGCCTCAAGTCAAGGTAACCAACTCCAAACTAGGTATAATTTTAGATTCAGAATCAACATAGCAAATACTAGAAAAAAATGCAGGCTGGAATATAAACACATCCCTTAAGCAATGTGAACACGGAGTATATGTAACAAACTCTTCAACATCGTCCAAGAATTCTCCGACCACTCAGTCCCCACAAACAACATTACACCATCACTGGAACTCTGCAACAACTTTGCAAACTTCTTCCACAACAAGGTTGCCAAGATCTACACAAACATCAAGCTCAAGGCCACCAATTTCTTCAAGCTACCACCACAGACATCTGACTAACCAAATGGAGCCAGCTAGCCCCACAGGACACCACCTCCATCATGAACGCAGTCCACTCAGGGGCCCCAACCAACTCATGCCCTCACCACATCTTCAAACAGGTACTCTCCACCTTATTCAAAACCTCAATTGCCATGGCCACTTTTCCAAAGACTTGAAACACGCAGAAATCAATGCCCTACTAAAGAAACCATCGGTAGACCCCAGCAAACTCAACAACTAACAACTAATCTTTCTGCTCCTGTTTCCAGCCAAGGTATTAAAAAAAAAACATCAACCAACAACTCTCCTCACATCTTGAATGGGACCTCCTGCTCGACTCCTCCTAATCTGGATTCCACACAAAAAGTCTGCCTTCCCCTCTTTACCTCCAAACCTAAGGAAATCATCTGTGGAATACCCTAAAGATCCTTGCAGAGCCACACCCTCTTCAGCACTTATATGACACCTCTGGCCAGCATTACCAAAATTCATGGACTCAACATAATTTACTATGCCAATGACACACAACTCATCCTCTCCCTCCCCAAAGCCACCACCAGCACAAAGACTAGCTTCCACAACTACATGACAGATGTCACCAACTGGATGAAGGACAACTGCCTGAAGCTAAACATGGACAAGACAGAGGTACTGATTTTTGGAAACAAAATCTCTCCATGGGATGCATCCTAGTGGCCCTCAGAACTTGGAACTACTCCTTTTCCCACTGACTGATGGGAACCTAGGCATCATTGTGGACAACTGGCTAATCATGACAACTCAGGTTAACTCAATCTGCTCCTCCTGTTTCTTCATCATCTGCATGCTATGTAAGATAGTCAAACTGCTACCCCCAAAGCTCAAGATGCACCATCACCCAGCCCCTCATCCCCAGTCGACTGAGCTAAGCCACCACTCTCTATGCAGGGATCTCAGCTCACCTCTGATGACATCAGGAGTCAATAAAGGAGAGAAAGTTAAAAAAAAGAGATGGAAGTGATTGTGAGAGTGGTAGGGTTTTCATGTTTAGTAAAAAGTTTGATGATATTCCATTGGAGAAGGATAAAGTTAGATCCAATGTCAGGAAAAAACAGGACACAATTTCCAATAGTAGTTCAGATCATCGATCAGTGTCATCGATAGAAGATGCTGGTCCTAGTAATGCACTTGTGTTTGGTATGACAACACACATTTGTTTTCTGAGAAAGTTCAAAGGATGAGAGTACGTACATGGAAAAAAACAGGAAAACAAGGAGCGGGGGGAAGAAAGACAATACAGGAGTTTGAACAAAGAATCAACACATTTAGTATAGATCTGTTGGATCAGGAGGTTCCTAATTCTAAAGATACATTAGAAGATAACTTACAGGTGATCAATTTGTCAGATAGAATCTTGAGTATGGATGAAAATTTGTTGAAGAAGGACATGGGTTTTTTGTGTTATGAGAGTTGTGATTCTGCTGAATTAACGGTTGGTCTTTTCAAACTCACAAGGCAACTTACGTTGAAATGTTTTATGCCACATTGGAAAAAAATGATGAAAGTGCAAAGAGAGTTGGAAGTAGTCTCTGTATGATGACAGTTGCTGGTGTCCAAGATTTACATACTTTGTTAACTGTAAATAATGATGAGGCCTTGGAGATCCAAGATGTGTGTGATCAATTGCACATTATGACAGATATAACAAAAGATAGTGATCTTAGACCAGCCTCCATTTTCACTCCTCTGTTTAAACAGTATATAGGAATTGATCTATTTACTCAAAACTTTATTGACGACCTACATATACTGGAGGCCAAGGCTTTACAAGAGAGCCATAGAAGATTGAAAAGTTGCCATGACAGCTCTAAGAGAAAAAAGAGAAATCTAAGATTTGAAGAATGATGACAATATAGTCATTAGAAAGGCCAAGAAAGGCAGCAGCATTGTCCTCAGTAACAGGTCTGACTATGAAGCCGCAATTGTAAGGCAGCTTAGTGATGCTAACTCTTACAGGTGGATTAGAGGTATTCATATGGAGGTAATGAAAAGTTCCTTGTTTGAAATAAACAGATTACCAACCAGAGGAGTCAGTTTATTTACATCTTGTCTAAGGTTCATAAGGGGGGCAATTTTCTCCCTGGAAGACCAATATTTTCTGGTATGGGGGCCCACTGAACAAATCTCTGAGTTTGTAGATAAGTATCTGAAACCATTGGTGATTAACTTACCCTCTTATGTGAGAGATACTGTGGATATATTGAGTAAATCGGATTATATGATTTGGGATGATATTATGGGGTTTATATCCTTGGATGCGGTAGGATTCACAATGAACATGGCATACAGGCAATGGAATTTTCCCTGGGTTCTAAGAGTGCTAGTTTTGTAGAACATTCAAGATGCTGATGCAGAAGGCCTTGTTTATCCTTCTGAACAATTTCTTCCTCTTTGGCGGCGAATGGTACCAGCAACATCAGGGTTCTGCAATGGGGTCCAGATTTGCATTCTCTTGCGCTAACCTCTTTATGGGGTGGTTTGAGAGGGTGTATATCTAGGCCTCAGCACCTGAGGAATGGACACCCACATATTTTTTTTTGGGGGGGGGGTATTCATAGATGAGGTCCTCCTTATTTGGACAGGTTCATTGATACAATGGAATGAGTACTTTTTTTTATCTTAACAACCCTTACAATGTACAATTTACAATGAATTACAGTAAGAGAGCTAGTACCATTTTTGATGTGTAATTGTTTGCTTTGAATAATAAGATCTGTAGTTGATTAATCCACAATATTACAGCCACCAATAGTATTTTGAGAGCTGGCAGCCGACATCCCAGATATGTTATAAAAAGTATCCCCTGTGGGATAACGGTTAAAGTGAGGCATAACTGCAGTGAAGAAGTGGATTTCAAAAATTAATGCAAGGGCTTGAAAAGGGAGTTAAAAACACTGGTCAATAATGAGAAGATCCTAAATTAGGCTGAGAGCAGAGTCTTGAGATTGAATAGAAGTACAGCTCTGAATAAAAATACAATGCAAGCTAAAGACAGAAGATTAGTCTTTGTTTCAACTTTCAGCAAGAAGCATAATATATCTTCAAGATGCAGTGGCGTCCCTGGGGGCTCCTTATGAGGCTACAAGGTTTGGATAATATAATTACAGATAAACATTTAGGGGGTCATTCCAAGTTTGGTGGGCGGCGGTTGCCGCCCGCCAAACTTCCCCCGTCAAAAGACCGCTCCGCGGTCAGAAGACCGCGGGGGCCATTTCGACTTTCCCGCTGGGCCGGCGGGCGCCCGCCAAGGGAGCGCCCGCCGGCCCAGCGGGAAAGGCCCTGCAACACAGGAGCCGGCTCCGAATGGAGCCGGCGGCGTTGCAGGGGTGCGACGGGTGCAGTTGCACCCGTCGCGATTTTCAGTGACAGTGAAAATCATGCTGGGGCCCTGTTAGGGGGCCCCTGCACTGCCCATGCCAGTGGCATGGGCAGTGCAGGCCCCCCAGGGGCCCCACGACACCCGTTCCCGCCATCCTGTTCCTGGCGGTAAAAACCGCCAGAAACAGGATGGCGGGAAGGGGGTCAGAATCAAAACCGCCGGATCCCCTTTTCTGACCGCCGCTTTACCGCCGCGGTCAGAATGGGCAGGAAAGCACCGCCAGCCTTTTGGCGGTGCTTTCCGTCGGTCACGGCCCTGGTGGTTTTTACCGCCAGGGTCGGAATGACCCCCTTAGTGACCTATAGAAGAGATGTCACTATTTGGATTCTTGTGTCAAGTAATTATATACCTCCTGTAACCAAACAAGACAATTGTTGGTTACTGGGACCACCAAAGGGTAGTTATGTGTGTACTGAATGCAATATTTGTCAATTTGGGCTCAATAGACTGAAGGTGTTTAGCCATAATTCCACCAAAAAGTATTTTAACATTTTTATCAACTACAATATCACTTATGTGATTTATGATATGGTATTTGACTGTCAACTAATTTATGTGGTTAGTACCATTAGGATGTTGAAAACAAGAATTCTGAAACATCAGAGAGCAATTAGTGGTGGTAACATTAAAAGTCCAATCTTCCGACATATGAAGGAAATGCACCCCACTAATTTCACCTTTTCGTTTCATGGCATAGATAAAATTGATGCTAGCGTCAGAGTGGAAGACCGAAACTTTACCCTACGTCAGAATGAGGCCAAATTTATACCTATATTGAGGTCAGTGGAAAGGGGAGTTGATATTGACAATGAACTGCATTATTGTCTTTAGGATGTGACTTAATAGTGTCTATATATATGGCTGGTGTTTTCAGAGTTGAATGTGTATAATTTTGGTCACTAAGGGGGTGATTCTAACCCTGGCGGTCGGTGTTAAAGCGGCGGCCAACCCGCCAACAGGCTGGCGGTCCAAAAAATTGAATTCTGACCCTGGCGGGAACCGCCAACACAGCCCGCCAACTTAACACTCCGACCGCCGCGGCGGTACAGACAAACAGCGCGGCGGTCACCGCCAACAGGCAGGCGGCAGACAATGTACCGCCCACACTATCATAACTCACCAATCCGCCACCTTTTCTGGGGCGGGAGCACCGCCGATAAAAACACGGCGGAAACAGACTACGAACGGGAAAACGCTCACCAAAACACACTCCACGAGTACGGAGGACAGCATGGAACCCGAATTAAACATCCTACCTGCTCTCATCTACCTTCTCATCTACCACGAGTACGAAGTCCGGCGCAGACGACAACGGTGAGTACTGCACCTACGACACACGGGAGGGGGAGGACGAAAGGTTACGGGCACACACATATGCGACCCCCCCCCCCCCAATCATGTACTCACCAATGCAGAGCACCAAGTCACAGTGACACCACCCAAACACCCCTGAAAAATGCTAGGACATAATCATATTTGGAATAAATATTTATGTACCAAAAAGCTCCAGAAAATTAGCGTACAACCATGAAAGATATCCACAACAAAACAAATGACATACACATCAGTGTATAACTGAAGTACCAAGTCCTGCACATCCTACGAATTCAGCATGTCCGTGGGCCAAAGTCTTGAGAAACAAGGGCAAAGCCCACACAGGAGACCTGAGTCCTTTGGAGAGAACACTGCAGGGGCATCAGATGTAAAAACTACAGGCACCTCAGGGGGAAGGGAAGGGGGGGGCACCACAGCCACATGAGTCCACGACGCCAGATCCACGAGGAGCCACCATGCCCACGGGACCATCCTGGGGAGTGCAAAGCCACAGTCTCTCAATGTCTCTACAGTGGGTGGGCTGCCCACTGGACCATCCTGGGGAGTGCAAAGCCACAGTCTCTCAATGTCTCTACAGTGGGTGGGCTGCCCACTGGGCCATCCTGGGGAGTGCAAAGCCACAGTCTCTCAAGTCTCTGCAGTGGGTGGATTGCCCACTGGACCATCCTGGGGAGTGCAAAGCCACAGTCTCTCAATGTCTCTACAGTGGGTGGGCTGCCCACTGGACCATCCTGGGGAGTGCAAAGCCACAGTCTCTCAATGTCTCTACAGTGGGTGGGCTGCCCACTGGGCCATCCTGGGGAGTGCAAAGCCACAGTCTCTCAAGTCTCTGCAGTGGGTGGATTGCCCACTGGACCATCCTGGGGAGTGCAAAGCCACAGTCTCTCAATGTCTCTACAGTGGGTGGGCTGCCCACTGGACCATCCTGGGGAGTGCAAAGCCACAGTCCATCAGGTGGATGACAGTCTCCACTGGTCAAGGAGGAGGCATGGTGGGCACAGTGAACCATCAACGGTGCTTGAGACGGCAGTGCCCTGTTCAGCGGTGCTTGAGACGGCGGGGCCCAGCGGAGCGGTGCTTGAGACGGCGGGGCCCAGCGGAGCGGTGCTTGAGAGGAAGGGCCCAGCGGAGCGGTGCTTGAGAAGAAGGGCCCAGCGGAGCGGTGCGTGAGAGGAAGGGCCCAGCGGAGCGGTGCTTGAGAAGGCGGGGCCCAGCGGAGCGGTGCTTGAGAGGAAGGGCCCAGCGGAGCGGTGCTTGAGAAGAAGGGCCCAGCGGAGCGGTGCTTGAGAAGAAGGGCCCAGCGGAGCGGTGCGTGAGAGGAAGGGCCCAGCGGAGCGGTGCTTGAGACGCCGGGGCCCAGCGGAGCGGTGCTTGAGAGGAAGGGCCCAGCGGAGCGGTGCTTGAGAAGAAGGGCCCAGCGGAGCGGTGCTTGAAATGAAGGGCCCAGCGGAGCGGTGCGTGAGAGGAAGGGCCCAGCGGAGCGGTGCTTGAGAGGAAGGGCCCAGCGGAGCGGTGCTTGACAGGAAGGGCCCAGCGGAGCGGTGCTTGAGACGGCGGGGCCCAGCGGAGCGGTGCTTGAGAGGAAGGGCCCAGCGGAGCGGTGCTTGAGAAGAAGGGCCCAGCGGAGCGGTGCGTGAGAGGAAGGGCCCAGCGGAGCGGTGCTTGAGACGGCGGGGCCCAGCGGAGCGGTGCTTGAGAGGAAGGGCCCAGCGGAGCGGTGCTTGAGAAGAAGGGCCCAGCGGAGCGGTGCTTGAGAAGAAGGGCCCAGCGGAGCGGTGCGTGAGAGGAAGGGCCCAGCGGAGCGGTGCTTGAGACGGCGGGGCCCAGCGGAGCGGTGCTTGAGAGGAAGGGCCCAGCGGAGTGGTGTTTGAGAAGAAGGGCCCAGCGGAGCGGTGCTTGAAATGAAGGGCCCAGCGGAGCGGTGCGTGAGAGGAAGGGCCCAGCGGAGCGGTGCTTGAGAGGAAGGGCCCAGCGGAGCGGTGCTTGACAGGAAGGGCCCAGCGGAGCGGTGCTTGAGACGGCGGGGCCCAGCGGAGCGGTGCTTGACAGGAAGGGCCCAGCGGAGCGGTGCTTGAGACGGCGGGGCCCAGCGGAGCGGTGCTTGAGAGGAAGGGCCCAGCGGAGCGGTGCTTGAAATGAAGGGCCCAGCGGAGCGGTGCGTGAGAGGAAGGGCCCAGCGGAGCGGTGCTTGAGAGGAAGGGCCCAGCGGAGCGGTGCTTGAGACGGCGGGGCCCAGCGGAGCGGTGCTTGAGACGGCGGGGCCCTGTTCAGCTGTGCCTATCTCCACGGCGGGGCCCTGTTCAGCGGTGCTCTTCTGCACCGTGGGCCCTGTTCAGCGGTGCCTATCTCCACGGCGGGGCCCTGTTCAGCGGTGCTCTTCTGCACCGCGGGCCCTGTTCAGCGGTGCCTATCTCCACGGCGGGGCCCTGTTCAGCGGTACTCTTCTGCACCGCGGGCCCTGTTCAGCGGTGCCTATCTCCACGGCGGGGCCCTGTTCAGCGGTACTCTTCTGCACCGCGGGCCCTGTTCAGCGGTGCCTATCTCCACGGCGGGGCCCTGTTCAGCGGTACTCTTCTGCACCGCGGGCCCTGTTCAGCGGTGCCTATCTCCACGGCGGGGCCCTGTTCAGCGGTACTCTTCTGCACCGCGGGCCCTGTTCAGCGGTGCTCATCCAGCAGGTCAAGGGAGCCAGACCTTGCCTGGACTCCCTGTTTAGTCGCCCTCGGACCGTGACGTTTCTGGACCCTTCGGGGACGGACTCCTGGCCTCCTTAGTGTCCTCCTTCCCAGCTGGGATGTGGCATGTGGGGTCCACCTTCTCCGCGCTCCTGCTGCCCTTCCGCTCCTTTGATGGGGCTCTCGGGCCCTTGCCTCCCCCAGATGGTGTGGGTGGTGAAGTGGCCGCACATTGCTCCTTGGGGGCAGCCCTGTCGGTCCTCGCATGGCGGTCCTTGGTTTTGCGGGTCCTCTTGCCGGGGGGGGGGCTGGACGTGTCCTTGCTGCTGATCGATGTGTCACTGCTGGCAAAGGGTGGGCTCCAGAACCCATGCACAACAGTGACACCCGAAGCTGGGCTGGTGGTGGCTGCGGTGCTCTTGGGACTCTTTGAAGATGGATGGGGGAGGTCATCGGGGGGAAAGAGGTTAAGGTTAGCCAGGAAAAGTTTTTTAGGGCCAAGGTAAAGGGTAGGAGAAGTGGAGATGGAAGTGGAGGTAGAGGAGGTGGTTGTAGGAGAGTCAGGTGTGCTGTCATTGGGTGAAGGTGCTGGTGCTGTAGGCTGTCGTGAGGTGGATGGCTGTTGGGTGGGTGGCTGCCTGCGTTTGTGTGTCTTGGAAGAGGGGGTGACAGACACAGTGGGAGAGGACACAGGGGACGTGTACATGGCAGTGGGGGTGGTGACTGCACGAGTGTGGACTGTACTGGAGGGTGAGGTGGTGATGGAAGCACTGGCTGATGTTGGGGTGCATGCAGGTGTGAGTGTAGACGTCACAGGGAGGGAGGAGGGAGACGAGGAGGAGGGGGACACAGGGGTGGCAGTGGCTGTTGGCATGTCTGCATCTGGGTGTTGCTCGGGTGAGTGTTTGCGGGATCTGTGGTGCTTGTGTTTGGAAGAGCTGCTCTTGGGTGTTGAGGTGTGTGCAGGCTGGTCTGATGGTGTGGATGGGATAGGCTGAGGAACAGGAGACAGAGACAGGCTGGAGGCAGTCAGAAGAGGGAGGCTGGAAACAGGGACAATGGCTGCCGTCAGTGCTGAGGCCAGAGCAGTGAACGCTCGTTGATGGACAGCCTGACCCGAATGAATGCCCTCCAGGTACGCATTGCTCTGTTGCACCTCCCTTTGCACACCCTGGATGGCATTCAGAAGGGTCGTCTGCCCAACAATGAGCGTCCTTACCAGGTCAATGAGCTCCGCACTGAGGGCAGCAGGGGCAACAGGGGCAGGGGCTGAGGTGCCTGGGGCGAAGGAGACGCGCGCCTTCCTGGGCGAACCGGCACGGAGCGAAGACTGAGGGGCTGCTGGGAGGGCGGGGCTGGTGCGCTGGGTGGCGGCTGTACCTGTAGAGGCGGGGGGCACGGATGTTGCCGCCACCCCTAGGGAGCTCCCATCCGAGGACGTGTCGCTTTCGCTGCTCTCACCAGCGGTCCCCGTCGTGGTGCTCCCCTCGCCCTCCGGATCACTGGTGCCCTCGGTGTCTGTTCCTGGGCCCACCGGGGCCTTGTGTCCTGCAGCTCCCTCGTGCTCCGATGCCATATCTCCTCCGCCTGATGATGCTAATGCACACATGCACAAGAAGATGAAGAGAAAGGGTGGGGGGAGAAAAAAGAAGACCAGGTTGAGTGCATGCAATGTCAACACCGTTGGCGGAGAGAACAGACACAGGTGCCTAATGCACTAAGCCACGCATTCGGGGTACACTACTCAGTACTACTGACTAAGACAACAGGCCAAGAGACGTCAAACGCGCACATGGGAGATGCTGGACCTTCAATGGCTGTACTTGTCACCCTACAGAGGTGGGGGCCGGGGGCACAGGGCCATGCCTAAGGGAGAGGACTACACTACAGAAAGCGCCCTGGCCTAATGTCACCCACAGCCCTCCTCCCCCACCCAGACGCCTCCACTGCGCAGAAAGATAGGAGAATGTGCTGATACTCACCCCCTTGTGTCTGCTGTGATGTCTTAAAGCGCCCATCCAATTCAGGGTAGGCCACCGCCAGGATCCGGGACATCAGGGGGGTCATGGTGCGACTGGCACCCCTCCTAGGTTGGGAGGCCATCCCCAGCAGTGTTTCTGTGGTCTTCCTTGTTCCGCGGCGGATGTCCTCCCACCTCTTGCGGCAGTGGGTGCCCCGTCTGTTGTGGACCCCCAAGGTCCGGACTTCCTTGGCGATGGCACGCCAAATCTCGATCTTCTGATGGGCGCTGACCTATTAGACATGTACAGGGTGGAAAGGAGGAAATCATCAATGGCCTGCATGTTAGATGTAATTGGCCCCCCCCCACCCACTTTGCCATATGGCACATGCTCTCATCTGTCGGGCGTTGCACTCCTCATTCGCCCCCACCCCACCAACTTACATCCACCCCAATCCACACAGGCATAGCCCATTCCATTAGCACCCGGGGTACTCACTTGTTGGTCTGGAGGACCGTAGAGTAGCGCATACTGGGGGAGGACCCCATCCACGAGCTTGTCCAATTCTTCAGACGTGAAGGCAGGGGCCCTTTCCCCAGTCGCAGCAGCCATTGTATCTTCCAGACCGAGGTCACAGCAGCACTTGCAGTATAGGTCCTCTCCTGTGGATGATCAGGTCTCGAGTGATTAAGCAGATAGAAAATGGCGGTCACGTCCGCGGCGGTTCGTACCGCGGCGGTGCGTACCGCGACCGCCGGCGCACTTCGTTATTGGCTCCTGAAACCCATAGGCTTCAATGTTAACCAATGCGGCTTTGCGCCGCGGTCTTCGACCGCCTACCGCCACGGTGTGCCCCGCCAGCGCAGTGACCTCACATCCCATTGTCCCACTTCACAGGTCAGGCAGCCGCCATTTCAAGGGCCCACATGGCTTAATTTTGACTGCGACACACAGGCCTAGGCCTTGCATTGCCACACATACACGCCTTTCAACCCATTGCCATTCTTTAACTGTGCAAGCTGTCTGTACGTACCTGTGGTTTGGCTGACTCTGTGCTCCATGTTGTCCTTCCTAGGCACCGTCCGCTGGGACTTGGGATGAGAAGGAGGAATCCTCGCGTGTACCGACCGCTGGTGGACCTGTCGACAATGGAAGAACGCCATATAATCCTTCGATACCGACTTGACCGTGCCACTATCCATGAACTGTGTGCCCAGCTGGAGCCAGCCCTGATGTCCCCCATCCGCCAACCCACAGGGATTCCCCCTCTGGTGCAGGTTTTGTCAGTCCTCCATTTTTTGGCCAGTGGGTCATTCCAGACCACAGTGGCCATGTCATCTGGAATGTCTCAGCCTATGTTTTCTAAGATTTTGAGCAGAGTGTTGTCTGCCCTGATGAAACTCATGCGGAGCTACATCATTTTCCCCGAAGAGGGTGACTTGCCCACAGTGATGGGTGATTTCTATGCCCTTGGACATATCCCCAACATCATTGGTGCCATTGATGGGACCCATGTGGCTTTGGTACCCCCAAAAGACGATGAGCAGGTGTACCGAAACAGAAAGAATTATCATTCGATGAATGTCCAGGTGGTCTGTTTGGCTGACCAGTACATCTCCCATGTAAATGCCAAGTTCCCAGGGTCAGTGCATGACGCGTATGTGATGCGAAATAGCAGCATCCCCTATGTGATGGAGCAGCTACAGAGACAACGTGTGTGGCTAATAGGTGACTCTGGTTACCCCAACCTGCCGTGGCTACTGACCCCAGTAAGGAATCCCCGGACAAGGGCAGAGGAACGCTACAATGAGGCCCATGGGCGTACAAGGAGGGTGATTGAGCGAACCTTTGGCCTCCTGAAGGCCAGGTTTAGGTGCCTGCATATGACTGGTGGATCCCTAATGTACTCACCAAAGAAGGTGTGCCATATCATCGTGGCGTGCTGTATGCTTCACAACCTGGCTTTGCGACGCCAGGTGCCTTTCCTGCAGGAGGATGGTCCAGATGGTGGTGTTGTAGAAGCCGTGGAGCCTGTGGAGAGTGAAGAGGAGGAAGACTCTGAGGACGACACAGACAATAGGGACAGAGTGATACAACAGTATTTCCAGTAACACCCAGGTAAGAATCACCCACGCCATTTCACAATTGCTTCTAGCCTCCTGCATCTATACTTTCTGTAGTTCCCCACAGATGTTTTTTATTAATTTATGCCTTTCCCTTCCCTTCTCAGTGCTGTCTGACTCAGTACCTGACTTCTGCCTGGTTCGCCCATGAAATACAGCGTATTGACATTGGTATGTTGTCATGACTAATTGACAGAACAGAAATTGAACAGTAATATGTTATCCCTTTGTTAATAATACAGCATGACTCAAAACAGGTTTGTGTGCAAAATGTGATTTATTTACAGTGCTAGATACCGGTACATGTGATTCTAAGGGTGATGGGTGGGGGTGGAGGAATATCCATGGCAGAGTCCAGTTCTCAGTCTCACAGGTGCATTGTTCTTTTGCCTGTGGAAGGATGGAGCATAGGCAGTTCATGGTTGGACAGGGTGGCAATGTGGGACAGTGGGAAGACTTGAGGGGGTATGTCCTGCTGGCGGGGGTCTTGACATCCTACTCTGTCTTTTTCTTTGGTCTCAGGCTCCTCTTACGGGGTGGTTGTTCTTCAGCAGGAGGTGGGGTTCTGGGGGGCTGTCGAGGTGTTGGGACCTCCAGTCCACTAGCGCCGGCGGAGGTGGTAGGCTGTTCCTGGTCCGGCCTAGTGACAGGGGCCCTGTGTGGTGCACCATGGTCCCGCAACGCGTCCTCTATCCTGTGGAGGGCCAGGACGATGGTCCCCATTGCGGTCCCGATGATTCTCAGCTCCTCCCTGAACCCCATGTAGCGTTCTTCCTACTGTGCCTGGATCTCAGTGAACCTGGCCAGTACCGTCGCCATCGTTTCTTGGGAGTGGTGGTATGCCCCCATGATGGTGGTGAGGGCCTCTTGGAGAGTGGGTTCCCTGGGCCTCTCCTCCCCCCCGTCGCATAGCAGCCCTCCGAGCTGCCCGGTTTCCCCCGGCCTCTGTCCCCTGGCCGGTGTGCCCGCTCCCACTGCCCCCAGGTCCCTGTTGTTGTTGGGGTGTCGGGTTAGCCTGGGTGCCCTGTAGTGGCAGACACACCGCTGATTGAGCTGTCCTAGAGACAGAGGCATGGGCCCGCTGGGTGGGAGCTGTGCTGGTGTCGGCAGAGGGGGTCGGGTCTGGTGTGGCCTGTGTCTGGGTGAGGGGAACCGACTGCCCAGAGGTCCCCGATGGTCCGGGCTGGTCATCAGGTTCACTGTCGACAGAGCTGCTATCCTCAGTGTGGGCCTGTTCCGGTGGTGGGATGGACACTTCTGGACCCTCCTGGCTGGTGTGTTGTCGTTCGGGTCCTGCATGGGGTAAGAGAGTTTGGTTATTGTTTCTGTGTGTGCAATAGCATGCGGGTTGTGGGTGCCCTTGTCCCCCAGTGCAGGCATTCCCAGGAGGGAGGTGTTGTGAGGGTATTTAGTGGGGGGGAGGGGTTAGTGCAGTGGTCATACTTAGGTGATGGGTGCCCATGGTTTGTGTTGGCATGCAGGAGTTGGTGTTGGGATGGGTGGGTTGTGCTGGTGAGACATTGTCAGGAAGGATGTGTGCTGGTGGGGTGTGGGGGATATAGTAGTTGAGATGGGACTTACCAGAGTCCATTCCTCCGGCTACTCCTGCGAGGCCCTGAGGATGCAGGATGGTCAAGACCTCTTGCTCCCACGATGTAAATTCGGGAGGGGTGGGTGGGGGTCCGCCGCCAGTCTTCTGGACCGCGATGTTGTGCCTGGAGACCATCGATCGGACCTTCCCCCGTAGGTCGTTCCATCTTTTGCGGATGTCCTCCCTATTCCTGGGATGCTGTCCCACCGCGTTGACCCTGTTCACGATCCGCTGCCATAGCTCCGCCTTCCTGGCTATACTGGTGTGCTGCACCTGCGAGCCGAAGAGCTGGGGTTCCACTCTTAGGATTTCCTCCACCATGACCCGGAGTTCTTGGTCCGAAAATCGTGGATGCCTTTGGGGTGCCATGGGGTGGTGTGGGTGAGGTGTGGGGTGGTGTATGTGATGAGGAGTGTGTTGGTGAGTGGTGCTTTGTGCTACTATGTGGTGTGTGTGATGGTGTAGTGTGCCTCAGTGTGTCTTGCTTTGGATTGTCTGCTGTGTCTCTCTCTCCTTCTCTCAGTAATTGGGGTCGCAGGGGTTTGTGGGTGATGTGGGTGTGTGTTTTATAGTTGGTTGATTGTGTGGGAGTGGTGTGTGTATGTGTATCAGGTGTGTGTTTTTCAAATTGTCCAATGTGGCTGTGTTTTGGTGATGTGTGTGTATTCTGACCGCGGCGGTGTGTAGCGCCAATGGAATACCGCGTTTGAATGACCGCCGTGTGGATTCGTGGGTCGTAATGGCATGGGCGTATTTCTGTTGGCGTGACGGTGGAGGTTTGGTCATCTCCAGTTTATCGCTGCCCGCCGATGTGGCGGGCTGCAGTGGAGGACGGATTTTTGGAGGTTTGGCCGTTGTGGGTCAGAATGACCGTGGCGGTTGACCGCGGCCGCGGCGGTGTTATGGCGGTCTTCTGACCGGCGGTAAGGGCATTTTACCGCCGAGGTCAGAATCACCCCCTAATTGTTTTGTACCTTCTGGCTACATGCATTGTATGAATTATGGATTTTAACTCAGGTGGTATGTAGCTGTATTTGCAGCATAACCATATGACACAGGGCTTTGGATGTTGTATTTGTCTATCTAACACACAACTGGGAAGAGAAAGGGTGAATACATAAGATCAGATTTCACTGCTAAATTGCACTGGTATATATTGTGTATATTGAAAAAGATTTAAGTGACACACCTGTTAGTGCATCGGTCCTTAAGAAGTTAACTTTCAAGGTGACGCGTATAGGTCGATGAACCTTTTGATTCACATGGAGTATCCTAGCTATGATGTGACCAATGTTCTTAGTAATCGATGCACAATATTTATGACTATGAATTAAATCATCAATCAATGGTCAATAAATGCAATAAACATCACACCGTGACCTTTCAGCCATGAATAACTACACTTCAGTATACGTTTTATTAATTGAATTTCCCTATTGATTACAGTACTAAGTCATGAGATTAATTCAAACACAATTCAATTCAATAAAAACCCACAATCATTTTGTTAGAAGACTCCAAAAACATAAACTAATCAAAGCTTGTATCAGTGTACATTCCAAAGCAGTAACACAAGTCAATAAAAGAATCAAAGGCAACAAGTAATTCCTGGTCATGAAGTTCAGCAAAGCAGTCCGTCAATCATTTATCCCTGATTCCGTCAACGACATGTAAGTAAACCCTCATCTAACCCAGATTAGCATCAGCATGTGGGGCTTCATGCAGAACAATTTAGAAAACAAGAATTCAGGAAAACATCTAGCTAAGAACACTATTAGAAAGCGCAGTAGGTACCTAGAAAGAAAAGGCAGAAAAATACAATTCAGTCACATTGTTATATCTATGGTATGGGTCAGCAACAGAGTCAGTCTTTGTCCTCAGGTCATCAGTCGATCAGCATCACATCAGGCTCTCAATCAGAGAGTATGAGCCCAATAACGAAGTCTTGAATCTCTTCTTCTCCCAAAAATTGCATCACAAAACAGAGCAAGGTCTGCTCTCTTTTCCCTCTGTCATGTTGTTATATCAAAGTGACCCAAACTATCTCGTAATTTCCCATTGGTCAATTAATCGTACGTTATTACTCTGCCCAATAATTTTCATACACCAAATCTATGAATTCTAATATTTCACACTTCACACGTCATAGATTGGTCGGTTTTAAGATGTTCTCAACATCCGACTCGGCAGGAATCGGATTTGTTGCATCTTCATCTCCAGTCGGTGTCTTCATTGTTCGTGTCCTGGGAAAGGACCTCTTGCACATTTTACACACAGTTGTTACACTTTTAAGGAGGTTGTCTCCTGTTAGTTAGTTCTCATGGAAAGCTTCTGCTAAGCATTTTAACAAGACAATGGGCATTTCACAGTTAGTTCACTCTGTCAGCATTTTTCATAAACGCTAAGAAATACAGCTTCTGCATGAGGTCTGGCAAAAGTAGGCCAAGGCACTCACTAAGTTAAGGCCTACAATTAATAAGCTAGAACATACTTTAGAACCCTTGATATGACATATGACTACATTAATCTAATACATTTTCTATATTTCATGTGTATTAATAATTATTTAGTACAATTCGTGAACTCTGGTGGCCATTCTTCGAGGTCACAATTTCAAACATTCACATTATTTTTCGACATTATTCATTTGCTACATAAGTCATTATTCAAAATACATAAACACTCATTAATAATTTCTAGTAATCTGCTTTAGCACTGGGAACTGTACAGACTTCTACAAATGTTTGATAAGAATGAGTTGTCTTTAAGACTGTGTTTCCGGATAAACCATTTTGATATTGAATGGTACGTGGGAGTGAATAATTTTGGTTAACTACGAAGGGAGTCAGCACCCATAATTTTGCAAAAAATGTAAAAGCTGCTTTAATTGAAATTTGATTGTGATCCTGCACTTGTCCCATGTGTGGTCGATGTTTTGAGAGAGCTATCTAACCGACTACAGGATATGTTTGATGGTCCATGTTTTTGGTATAGGGATTTAAGGATGCAGTGTTTTTATGTGGTAATTATTTTGACAATACAAGGCTGGTTAAATTGATTTCTTTTTAAGGTACAGGTGCTTGCTAAGATTTGAATGAGATAGGATGATTTAGTTTTTGGTTCGCAATAGAAACTTGAATGAGTCAAGGGTTTTTGGGGGTGATTCTAAGCTTGGCGGGCGCCGCGGTCAAAAGACCGCGGCGGTCATTCTGGGTTTCCCACTGGGGCGGCGGGCGACCGCCAAAAGGCCGCCCGCCAGCCCAGTGGGAAACACCCTTCCCACGAGGAAGCCGGCTCAGAATGGAGCCGGCGGAGTGGGAAGGTGCGACGGGTGCAGTTGCACCCGTCGCGAATTTCAGTGTCTGCAAAGCAGACACTGAAATTCTTTGTGGGGCCCTCTTATGGGGGCCCCACGACACCCCATACCGCCATCCTGTTCGGAACAGGATGGCGGTATGGGGTGTCAGAATCCCCATGGCGGCGCAGCAAGCTGCACCGCCATGGCGGATTCCCATGGGCAGCGGAAAGTCGGCGGTACACCGCCGGCTTTCCGCTTCTGGCCGCGGCTGCCCGGCGGAGCACCGCCAGCCTGTTGGCGGTGCTACCGCCGACCCCGGCCCTGGCGGTAATTACCGCCAGGGTCAGAATGACCGCCTTTGTCTTTTGGAATGACTAAATTTGAAATCCCTGAGCTAAGACAAACTTATGCAAAGCGTATTTCTGATAGCAAGCATTAATTCTGTATTTCACCTGTATTTTGCATTAACTTACATTCCATGGGGCTAACGAAGAACAGGTTATAAATCCTTATAGATGGTCATTTATTAAAAATCACTGTGACATGGGTTGATGGTTCATAGCACTGTATTGGTACACTGTTATGATGGTGATTTTGTCCTTTGACAGTTTTATTCTTTCCAAAATAAAATATACACAAAATATGAAATATTCATAACAAATTTATAAAATTGTAATTTGTGATAGCATGAATGTACTTGAGTACATTTTTAAGTACAAAGATTTTTATGTACATGTTTCTGTATGTAACTTTTTAGGTCCTGATGTAGTCCCAGTATTTGGGAAGAAATGCATTGGGTGGGTCCTTGCGTTTATGGAAAATTGTTGCAATAAAGAAATTTGAAAAGCCCGGAGGTCTGACGATTGGACTATTACATGACTTTGGGGGTCATTACAACATTGGCGGTAAAAGGCACTTACTGCCGTGCAGAAGACCGCCAATACACCGTTGCGGCCGTGGAATTCCGCCACAGCTATTATGACACACATCTCGGAATCCGCCGAAATTCAGTCACCCACACAAGTCCGCCACACCAAAGGTTAGTGTTAAACTGGCGAAAACAAAACCTCCACCTCCACGCCAACAGAAACACGCCCATGCTATTATGACCCACGAATCCACGCGGCGGTCTTTCAACCGCGGTATTCCATTGGCGGCACACACCGCCGCGCTCAAAATACACACACATCTCTAAAACACCGCCACATTGGACAATTCTAAATACACACACCTGATACACATACACACACCACCCCCACACACCCAATTCAATATAAAACACACACCCACATCACCCACAAACCCCTACAACCAAAAATTAGAGACGAAGGCCAGAGAGACAGCACTGATTAGACAATCCCACCACACAGAGGCACACAACACCATCACCCACACACCATCCACGCACAAAACACCACACACTACTACACATCACTACGCTCATCACCACATACACCACCTCACACATCACACACACCACCCCATGGCACACCAAAGACACCCCCGCTTTTCCGAGGAGGAGCTTAGGGTCATGGTGGAGGAAATTGTCCGGGTAGAGCCACAGCTATTTGGCTCACAGGTGCAGCACACATCCATAGCCAGGAAGATGGAGCTATGGCGCAGAATAGTCGACAGGGTCAACGCAGTGGGACAGCACCCAAGAAATCGGGAGGACATCAGGAAGAGGTGGAACGACCTACGGGGGAAGGTGCATTCAGCGGTCTCCAGGCACAACATCGCGGAACAGCTCCTCCCCCACAACTAACAACATGGGAGGAGCAAGTCTTGACCATCATGCATCCAGAGGGCCTCGGAGGAGTCGGTGGAGGAATGGACACTGGTAAGACAAATCTTAACTATCATATCCCCCACCCTACCTGCATGCTATCACACACCCCCACCCTCACACCCTCCCCTATCACCCCAAATCCTCAATAATGTACTAAGAACACAAACCACTCATCCCAACACCAAGCCCTGCATGACACAACTAAGCATGGTCACCCCTCACCAAAGCATGCTCACTGCACATACCCAGAACAACTCCCTAACCATCATCACACAAGCCCCCACACAGGAATGCTAGCACTGGCGTACACAAACACCCACCTATTGCACACCATCACACACACACATGCAATAATCATGCTCTTATGCCCCTGCAGGATCACGAAGGACCGTCACCACACCAGAGGGTCCAGACATCTCCACTCCACCCACAGAAGAGGCCCACAGTGACGATAGCAGCTCTGCCCTACTGGAGCCTGATGACCAGCCCGGACCATCGTGGGCCTCGGGACAGTCGGTTCCCCTCGCACAGACACAGCCCAACACTGACCTTCCACCCTCTGGTAACACCAGCACAGCACCCACCCAGCGGGCCCAAACCTCCGTACCCAGGACAGGTCAATAAGCTGTGTGTCCACCACTACAGGGAACCCAGGATAACCCACCACCTCAACAACAACAGGGACCTGGGGACAGTGGTAGTGGGCACACGGTCCAGAGGACGGAGGCACAAGAACACACGGGTACTGGGAGGGCTGCTGTGCGACAGGGGGCGGACAGGCCAAGGGAACCCACTCTCCATGAGGCCCTCTCCTCCATTATGGGAGCATACCACCACTCCCAGGAGACGATGGCGACGGTCCTGGACAAGTTTCAGGAGACCCAGCGCATGCAGGATGAACTGTATTTGGTGTTCAGGGAGGAGCTCAGGACCATCAGCTCCGCCTTGGGCACCATCGTAGGGGTGCTGAAAGACATACTGCAGACCTCGAGGGACACCGTGGCACTCCCAGGGGCCCCTGACACTAGCCAGGACGATGAACTGCCCACAACCTCCGCTGGCACTAGTAGACAGGACGCCCCACCACAGGACCACCACACCAGCACCCCACCCCCTGCAGACGGACAACCACCACGCAAGCGGTTCCTGAGATCCAGGAACAGGACAGAGCAAGATGGCAAGACCCCCGCCAGGAAATGAGACCACCCTGATAGTCCCCCCACTGTCTCACTTTGTTACCCTGTCCATACTTAAACTGCCCCGGCTCCACTTCCTATGCCCAGATGGGCAGTGCACCTGTGAGACTAATAGACTGGACTCTGCCATGGACATTCCTCCACCATCACCCATCACCATTTTACAACCCCCCTCCATTTTTGAGCACTTAAATAAACACTCTTGAACCACGACACATTCTGGAGTCAGTCTATGATATTGTAAAATGTATTATCAATGACATTGTCAAAATGCTTTTATAGTTGTTAAGGCAACATACCAATGTCACACATCACAAGTCCTTGAAGGATGCATGCAGATGACACACATTGGTAACCACACCTGTGAAACCGTAATGGAAAGGAACAACTCAGTTACCAAATAATCCCAGTAAATTACACACAGGATAGAGTAAGACTTGTGACAGTGAATGTAATGTAAAAAATGAAAATGTTCTCACCTGTGTGTCACTGGAAAAATTGCTGAATGACTGACGACCTGTTGTCGTTGTCTTCTTCCTCAGCTTCCTCCTCATCACTGTCCACAGGCTCCACAGCTGCCACAACACCGTCATCTGGACCATCCTCCTGCAGAAAAGGCACTTGGCGTCGCAAAGCAAGATTGTGAAGCATCGAGCAGGCGATGATGATCTGGCACACCTTCTTCGGTGAGTAGAATAGGGAACCACCTGTCATATGGAGGCACCTGAACCTGGCCTTCAGGAGGCCGAAGGTCCACTCGATCACCCTCCTAGTCCGCCCATGGGCCTCATTGTAGCGTTCCTCTGCCCTGGTCCTGGGATTCCTCACTGGGGTCAATAGCCAGGAAAGGTTGGGGTAACCAGAGTCCCCTAATAGCCACACACGGTGCCTCTGGAGTTGACCCATCATATCAGGGATGCTGCTATTCGGCAGGATGTAGGCGTCATGCACTGAGCCAGGGAACATAGCATTTACCTGTGAGATGTACTGGTCTGCCAAACATACCATCTGTACATTCATGGAATGATAACTCTTACGGTTCCTGTGCACCTTTTTACTCCTGTGGGGAGGGACCAGAGCTACATGGGTCCCATCAATAGCACCTATGACGTTGGGGATATGTCCAAGGGCATAGAAGTCACCTTTCACTGTAGCCAAATCTTCCACCTCAGGGAAAATGTTGTATCTCCTTACGTGTTACAGCAGGGCAGCCAACACTCTGGACAGCACGTTGGAAAACCTAGGCTGGGACATCCCTGATGCCATGGCCACTGTTGTCTGAAAAGACCCACTTGCAAGGAAATGGAGCACTGACAGCACCTGCACGTCAGGGGGGGATTCCAGTGGGATGGAGGATTGGTGACATCAGGTCTGGCTCCAACTGGGTACATAGTTCATGGATTGTGGCACGGTCAAACCTGTAGGTCACGATTAAATGTCGCTCCTCCATTGTCAACAGGTCCACCAGCGGTCGCAACACCGGAGGATTCCGCCATCTCCTCACATGTCCAAGCTGACGGCGCCTAGGAAGGACAACAGCGAGGATCGGGTCAACTTTTTTCCAGGTATGTACCCACTGTTACACAGAACACGACACCAAACACAAAACCCTTCCTGTATGTGTGTTGAGTGTAGGCCTAGCTATGTGTGATGCAGAAGTAAATGAAGCCATGTGGGCCCCTGAAATGGCGGCTGCCTGACCTCTAAACTGTGACAATGGGATTGTGGGGTAACTGCGTTGCCGTTGCACACCGTTGCGGTAGGCGGTCGTAGACCGTGGCGCAATGCTGCATTGGTTACACTTTGGACCCTATGGGTCCCACGAGCCAATGAGGAAGTGCGCCGGCGGGGATGATACGCACCACCGCGGACGTCACCGCCGTGGACGTCACCGCCATTTTCTATCTGTTGAATCACTAGATACCTGATCTTAGACAGGAGAGGACCTACACTGCAAGTGCTGCTGTGACCTCGGTCTCGAAGAGACAATGGCTGCTGCGTCTGGGGAAAGGGCCCCTGCCTTCACTGCTCAGGAGTTGGAGAGACTGGTAGACGGGGTCCTCCCCCAGTACACGCTAATCTATGGTCCTCCAGACCAACAGGTTAGTACTCAGGTAGCACGTTGTATGGGCTAGGCCTGGGTGGAGAGGGCTGGTTGTAAGAGGGAAGGGGGCAGAGTTCAGGGAACATTAATGCATGTGAATGAATGTGCCACATGGCTAGGGTAGGGAGGGGGGCCACGCACATTGACGGTGCGGTTGTAAATTACTTCTCTTCTTCCCTTGTGCATGTCATGTAGGTCAACGCCCACCAGAAGAAGGACATTTGGAATGCCATCGCCAAGGACGTCCGGACCCTGGGGGTCCACCAGAGACGGGGCACCCCCTGCCGTAAAAAATGGGAGGACATTCGCCGCTGGAGCAAGAAGATGGCGGAGGCTCATCTGGGGATGGCCTCCCAACGTGGGAGGGGTGCCCGTCGCCCCATGACCCCCCTGATGTTCAGAATCCTGGCGGTGGCCTACCCTGAGTTGGTTGGGTGCTTGAGGGCATCACAGCAGACACAAGGGGGTGAGTACAACATCATTCTGCGGACTTTGCGTGCAGTGGAGGGGTCTGGGTGGGGAAGGAGGCCTGTGGGTGTACCTAGGCCAGGCAGAAATAGGTAGACTAGGCCCCACCGTAATGCAGGCCATGTGGCACCCTACCTCACCGCAGTAGAGTGCCATGTACAGGTATAGATGCCCCTGTGGCATCCATGTGTGTAGATGTCCACCATAGCCATGTAGGCCAGATCTCAGGAATTGCATCTGTAGATGCCAGGAGCACGGCGTAGTGCAGGGGGCTGCTGTGTCTGTATTGTCCGCCAACGGTCACGGTATGCCATGCACTCAACCTGTCTTTCTTCTGTCTCCCCCCCCTTTTTTGTGCTCTCCCTGTTCTTTTGTGCATCAGCATCATCAGGTGGAGGTACAGTGGTACTGGGGCACGAGGGAGCTGCATCCCACATGGCCATGGAGGGCCACACCACGGACTCAGAATGCACCAGTGGAACGGAGGGCGAGGGGAGCTTCACGTCGGCCACCAGATCACCAAGCAGCGACACGGACTCGTCCGCTGATGGGAGCTCCCTTGTGGTGGCGGCACCATCTGTGCGCCCCACTTCTACAGGTACAGCCGCCACCTCCCCTACCAGCACCGCCCTCCCAGCAGCCCCTCAGCGTTCGCCCGTGCCCACACACCCAGGAGGGTGGGCATCACCTTCGCCCCAGGCACCTCAGGCCCTGCCCCAGTCACCCCTGCTGCCCTCAGTGAGGAGGCCATTGACCTCCTCAGATCACTCACTGTTGGGCAGTCTACCATTGTGAATGTCATCCAGGGTGTAGAAAGGGAGTTGCAACATGGTAATGCATTCCTGGAGGGCATTCATTCTGGTCAGGCTGTCCTTCAGCGAACCCTGCAATCTCTGGCCTCAGCACTGATGGCAGCCATTGTCCCTGTGTCTAGCCTCCCCCCTCCAACCTCCTCCACCCAGACCCAGTCCCCTGTACCCCAGCCTATCCCAAGCACACCATCAGACCAGCATGCACACACCTCAACACACAAAAGTAGTTCAGGCAAACATGGGCACCACACAACCCACAGGCACACACACAAGCATCACCCACATGCAGACACAGCAACATCCACTGCCTCCACTGTGTCCCCCTCCTCGTCATCCCCCTCCTCCCTCCCAGTGTCGTCTACACTCTCACCTTCATGCACTACATCTACAGGCACTAGGACTCGCAGCAGTACACCCAGCACCACACCCCGCTCACCTGCACTCACCACCTCCACTCCCATTTACACGTCCCCTGTGTCCTCTCTCAGTGTGTCTGTGACGCCCCCTCCCAAAGTACACAAACGCGGCCACCCACACACCCAACATCCATCCACCTCACGACAGCCTCCAGTACCTGCACCTGCACCCAAAACACCTAAAGTGACACCTCCTACAACCACCTCCTCTTCCTCCACTCCCAGACCCCCTCCAACTACCCAACCCAGGGCCTTATTTATACTTTTTGGTGCAAAACTGCACTAAGGCAGTTTTGCCCCAAAAAGTTTTGCACCGGCTTGCACCATTTTTTAGCACCAGCTGGGCACCATATTTATGGAATGGTGCAAGTCGGTGCAAAGGGTAGGCTAGCTTAAAAAAAATTACGCTAGGCAGTTTTGAGTCAAAATAAATGATTCTGACCAGATTAGCATCATTTTTTGACGCTAAGGGGCATATTTATACTCTGTTTGCACTGAATTAGCGTCATTTTTTTAAAACTCTAATTCAGTGCAAAACTAACTCCATATTTATACTTTGGTGCTAGACCCGTCTAGCACCAAATTTATGGAGTTAAAGTCATTTTTTGGAAGTGGAAACCTACCTTGCCTTAATGAGATGCAAGGTAGGCGTTCCTGTGCAAAAAAATGACTCTATGGCCTTAACACCATATTTATACTCCCATGTAAAAATGGTGCAAGGGAGGGAGGAGGGGTCAAAAAATGGGGCAAAGCTTGCTTTGCCCCATTTTTTAAGACGTGGGTCAGGACAGGTGTTAGGGGACCTGTGGGCCTATTTCCATGGTGGAACACCATGGAATAAGCCCAGACGTGCCCTCCCTAGGCCCTAGGGGCACCCCCACCCACACTAGAGGGACTGCGAGGATGGGGGACCCCATCCCAGGTAAGTACAGGTAAGTGCATTTTATTTTTGAAAGTGCCATAGGGGGCCCTGAAATGGGCCCCCATACATGGCACAGGGTGCAATGGCCATACCCAGGGGACCCCTGTCCTCTGTGCTGGCCACTGGGGTGGTGGGCATGACTCCTGCCTTTTGTAAGGCAGGAGTCATGTGGCATGGTAGGTTTAGCACCATAAAATGACGCTAATCTGGTTAGAGTCATTTTTTTTTACTCTAACCTGCCTAAAGCCATTTTTTGGTGCTAAACTCTCTTCTTCTATACTGCCAGTCCCACCCGACTAAAGTAATTTTTTTAAACTCTAGCCTACCCTTTGCACCGGCTTGCACCATTCCATAAATATGGTGCCCGGCTGGTGCACAGAAATGGTGCAAGCCGGTGCTAAACTTTTTGGTGCAAAACTGAGTTAGTGCAGTTTTGCAGCAAAAAGTATAAATAAGGGCCGATATTTTGTAAGTTTGCGCCACTTTTGTGTCATAAAATGATGTTAATGTGGTGCAAAAAAAGTTTAAATCAGGGCCTTGGTGCTAGATGGGTCTAGCACCAAAGTATAAATATGGAGTGAGTTTTGCACCGAATTAGAGTAAAAAAAAAATGACACTAATTCGGTGCAAACAGAGTATAAATATGCCGCAGAGTATAAATATGCCCCTAAATATGGCGTTAAGGCCATAGAGTCATTTTTTGCACGGGAACGCCTACCTTGCATCTCATTAAGGCAAAGTAGGTCTCCACTTTCAAAAAATGACTTTAACTTCATAAATTTGGTGCTAGAGGGGTCTAGCACCAAAGTATAAATATGGAGTTAGTTTTGCACCGAATTAGAGTTAAAAATAATGACACTAATTTGGTGCAAACAGAGTATAAATATGCCCCCCAGTGTCTGTCAGAAACTGTCCCTGTGTAAAGTTGACCTTTTTGCCCCCCCCTCCAATTCATCAGTCGCGTCGTAGCGCCTCAGACAAAAAGCCTCCAAAACCAGTGGTTCCTGTTCAAGGTGTATGGAGTGCACCGTCCACCAGGGCAGGCAGTGTGACCCGGAGCCAAGGCACTGGCAGTCCACCCCCTGTAAAGGCTCTGAAATTGGAAAGTGGGCGACGGGACCCTGTGAAGACTCTTGGAGGCAAAACAACTCACAGGGGTTCCAGGGGGATTGCAGAGTCAGCTGTGACTCCTCCAAAGGTGGGGAAGGGCCAGAGGAAGTCTGCACAGCCTAGTGTGAGCAGCACGGCGGAGAAGGGCGGCATCCTTCCCGGGGGTCTGGACGCCACTGCCAGCATCGTCCTCACTGGTCAGGAGACCACCGCCACCGCCGGAGTCAGTGCCCAGGAGGGCCCAAGTATCGTCACTGGTCAGGAGACCACCGCCAGAGTCAGTGCCCAGGAGGGCCCAAGTATCATCACTGGTCAGGAGACCACCGCCAGAGTCAGTGCCCAGGAGGGCCCAAGTATCCTCACTGTTCAGGAGACCACCGCCAGAGTCAGTGCCCAGGAGGGCCCAAGTATCGTCTCTGGTCAGGAGACCACCGCCAGAGTCATTGACCAGGAGTGCCCAAGTATCGTCACTGGTCAGGAGACCACCGCCACCGCCAGAGTCAGTGCCCAGGAGGGCCCAAGTATCGTCACTGGTCAGGAGACCACCGCCACCACCAGAGTCAGTGCCCAGGAGGGCCCAAGTATCGTCACTGGTCGGGAGACCACCGCCAGAGTCAGTGCCCAGGAGGGCCCAAGTATCGTCACCGGTCAGGAGACCACCGCCGGAGTCAGTGCCCAGGAGGGCCCCGGCTGCCACAGCCCGCTGGGCAATGAGGGAACGTCATGCCACACACCAATGCCCAGTCCAGACACCGCCATGGTAAAGCACCGCTGAACTGTCCAGACACCGCCATGGCAAAGCACCGCTGAACAGTCCAGACACCGCCATGGCAAAGCACCGCTGAACAGTCCAGACGCCGCCATGGTAAAGCACCGCTGAACAGTCCAGACACCGCCATGGCAAAGCACGGCTGAACAGTCCAGACACCGCCATGGCAAAGCACCCCTGAACAGTCCAGACACCGCCATGGCAAAGCACCGCTGAACAGTCCAGAACCGCCATGGCAAAGCACCGCTGAACAGTCCAGACACCGCCATGGCAAAGCACCCCTGAACAGTCCAGACACCGCCATGGCAAAGCACCGCTGAACAGTCCAGACACCGTCATGGCAAAGCACCGCTGAACAGTCCACAACCGCCATGGCAAAGCACCGCTGAACAGTCCAGAACCGCCATGGCAAAACACTGCTGAACAGTCCAGACACCACCATGGTAAAGCACCGCTGAACAGTCCAGACACCGCCATGGCAAAGCACCGCTGAACAGTCCACACACCGCCATGGCAAAGCACTGCTGAACAGTCCAGACACCGCCATGGCAAAGCACCGCTGAACAGTACAGACACCGCCATGGCAAAGCACCGCTGAACAGTCCAGAACCGCCATGGCAAAGCACCGCTGAACAGTCCACACACCGCCATGGTAAAGCACCGCTGAACAGTCCAGACACCGCCATGGCAAAGCACCGCTGAACAGTCTAGACACCACCATGGCAAAGCACAGCTGAACAGTCCAGACACCGCCATGGCAAAGCACCGGTGAACAGTCCAGACACCGCCATGGCAAAGCACTGCTGAACAGTCCAGACACCGCCATGGCAAAGCACCGCTGAACAGTCCAGAACCGCCATGGCAAAGCACCGCTGAACAGGGCATTCACCGGGGAAGAATGATAAGGCCGCCACATCAAGCATCGTTATCCCATGTGCAGGTGGGACAGTGACGGGACAGGAACTTCCACGGGGAGACCAATCCAGTCTGGGCACCAGTCCCCCTCCAGAACCAGTGGAGGCTACTTGCGAAACTGTGGCTTTGCACTCCCCAGGATGGTACAGTGGGCAACCCACCCACTGTAGAGACTTGAGAGACTGTGGCTTAGCACTCCCCAGGATGGTACAGTGGGCAAACCACCCACTTGTGAGACTTGAGACACTGTGGCTTTGCACTCCCCAGGATGGAACAGTGGGCAACCCACCCACTGCAGAGACTTGAGAGACTGCGGCTTTGCACTCCCCAGGATGGAACAGTGGGCAACCCACCCACTGTAGAGACTTGAGAGACTGTGGCTTTGCACTCCCCAGGATACATCAATGGGCATGGAGCCCCGTCGTGGATCTGGCTTTGCACTCCTCCGGCTGAGGTGCCCCCCTTCCCTTCCCCCTGAGGTGCCTGTAGTATTTCGATCTGATGCCCCGGCAGTGTTCTCTCCTTGTGTGGACAGGTATCTTTTGTGGGCCTCGCCCATGCATTTTTGGACTAGTGGTGCACGGACATTGATATGTGCATATCTGCACTACTTCTCGGAATGTATATACTTTTGTATGAATTTCTAGTATATTTGTATATTTTTGAGACATGTATATTGATGCATTACAATGTTTGGACTGATTTCGTTTTGTCTTTGCATTCTTCCGGGGGGGTTGTGGGTTGTTACTGTGATTTTTGTGAATGCATTGGTGTGTGTGTTGTAATATGCGAGGGTGGGGGTGTTGCGTGTGTGTCCCCCTGACTTTTGCCTCCCCTATATCATAGGTGCAGTACTCACCGTTGTCTTCGGTGCCTACGTAGATGGTGATCGTAGAGGAGCAGAAAGACAAGCGCAGGGAGTATTTGGAGTTCTGGCTCCACGGAGTCCTCCTTCCTCGTGGGATGTCTTCAGGTGAGCGTTTTCCCATTGAAAAGGCTGTTTCCGCCGTGTTTTTATCCACAGTGAGTCCGCCCTGGAAAAGGTGGCGGATTGGCGGGTTGTGATACTAAGGGCGGTACATTGTCTTTCGCCTGTCTGTTGGCGGTGACCGCCGTGCTGCTTGTCTGTACCGCCGTGGCGGGCGGTGTGTTAAGTGGCTGTCTTTGTCGGCGGTTTCCGCCAGGGTCATGATTCCCTTTTTGGTCCGCCGGCCTGTTTGCGGTATTACCGCACCTTTAACACCGTCCGCCAGGGTTGTAATGACCCCCTTTGTGTTGTAACCATCAATATGGATTAATTTATAGCATTTTTACTCCATGGATTTGCATTGAATTGAAAAGACACATTCTCGCCCTCCCTCCTGTTAGTTTAAGTTGGGCAGAAGGTTGACGCTCACCCTCAAGTGATTTTCCAGCCATTCATAATCTCTTTCATGCAATCAATCTTAAGTAGCTGCAACAATTTAAACTATTTGTCCAAAAGAGAGTTAAGATAATGTAAGGTGTCCAGGCTGCAGTTTGCCGGCTGCAAACATAGTCCACATGTTTGCTGCATCCCCTCTACTTCAAGGCTTCTGGGGAAAACTGCAAGCTGGTTAGTTGGGAATCTAGAGGTGGAGATTGAAATGGTTTTATTAAATATCATGCTGGGTATTGGTATGAAAGCACCACGAGTAATGATGACCCTTGTTTTTCTCTAATATTAGAATAATTTGCATTGTGAGAGAGTGGAAAAGGAAATCTCTGTTTACTTTGAATTCTTGGCTCATAACCATGCATAATTTTTATGTACTTGGGAACAAACACTTTAATGTGACTACATTTTGTACCAGTAATGTGCTATCCTATGTTTCACTTCCTTCCTCTTAGCTGACCAATTGGCCATTGGTCTACTGATATTCCTTTACTTCTTCATTTATTCAACCTGATTCAATCTAATGTATATAGAGTGTTTTGATTTGCTACAATTATAGTGTATCTACAATTTGATGTACTTTTCAGAATATTGTTTTTCAAGAAAGAATTTCTCCACCAAGAGTGTGGAGTATAAATGTGGGCATTACAGGGCATGGTGTGCGTTGTGGCCATTAATAACTCTGAAATGACCCATTCCAATTGTGGAAATGGTGGGAAACTTACTCCAGTCTAGGGCTGTAGTAATTCCCCCTCCAGGATGGCTCATCCCCATATTTGGTGCAGATGCAAGGGAAGGGCTTTCCACATGATGAAGATTGTTTTCCACATGAAGAAAACAAAAAGTTCATTAGCAGAGGGACTCAACTCTCCTGTGCTAAAATCTACACATTTTAGGTTTCCAAACAGATGGAATATGCAGTAAAAGTCACATTATATTCCCAGTAGCACAATTGGAATTAAAAGTGCTTCCCTTCTTCCACAGCGCCGGACGCTACAAGCACCAGAACCAGGGGAGACCGCAGGTCCCAGAAGGCACCTGGCATCAGGAGGCAGTCCCTGCCCACCTGCACACCAGCACTGACTTGTGCTTAAAAGTGCTTTCCTTCTCCTGCGGACCTGTCCACGCCAGTCGGAGCCAGAAGGAGGTTGTGGCTGAGGCTCAGTATAGTTCTCAAATACAAGACTTAGGTGGTCATTACAACCCTGGCGGTCGATGTTAAAGCGGCGGTAAGACCGCCAACAGGCCGGCGGTAAAAAAATTGCAATTACGACCGTGGCGGAAACCGCCAACAAAGACAGCCACTTTAACAGCGTGGCGGTCACCACCAACAGACAGGCAGGAGACAATGTACCGGCCACACTATTATGACAGGCCAATCCGCCACCTTTTCGGGGGCGGATTCGCCGCAGATAAAAACACAGCGGAAACAGGAATCCCGAAGGGAAAACGCTCACCTCTACACACCCCACAAGGAACGAGGACGCCATGGATCCGGAACTCCAAATTCTACCTGCAATAGTCTTCCTGCTCCTCTACCAGGAGCACGAACGCCGGCGGCGAAGACCACGGTGAGTACTGCACCTACGACACAGGGGAGGGGGGAAGGAAAAAACAGGGACATACACACGCAACACCCCCACCCTCACCCACTACAACACACACACTAATGCATATCAATACATCACAGTTACACCCCCAAGCCCCCCGGAAGAATGCAGAGACAATAGAAAATTTGTGTAACCATTGTAATATATTAAAAGCAAGTAGGCAGAAATATATATATATACACCATGTACAAAATATATACCAAGCATAATAGTCCAGGTAGTGCTCTAAGAAAGTCCGTGGAACCCTGGGACCACACTGTATGGGCGAGGCCCACACAAGATCCCCCACCATGACGGAGAGAACACTGTAGGGGCATCAGAGAGCAACTAAACAGGCACCTCAGGGGGAGGGAAAGGGGGGGCACCTCAGCCGCTTGAGTGCACAACACCAAATCCACAAGGGGGCCACATGCCCACTGTTCTATCCTGGGGAGAGCAAAGCCACAGTCTCTCAAGTCTCTACAGTGGGTGGGTCGGCCACTGTTCAATCCTGGGGAGTGTAAAGCCACAGTCTCTCTAGTCTAACAAGTGGGTGGGTTGCCCACTGCTATATCCTGGAGAGTGCAAAGCCACAGTCTCTCAAGTGGATGACAGTCTCCACTGGTTCTAGAGGGGGCATGGTGCCCAGAGTGCTTCATCCTGCTAAGGACAGAGGTAGTGGATGACAGTCTCCACTGGTTCTGGAGGGGGCTTTGTGCCCAGAGTGCTTCATCCTGCTAGAGATAGAGGTAGTGGATGGATCTCTCCACTGGTTCTGGAGGGGGCATGGTGCCCAGAGTGCTTCATCCTGCTAAGGACAGAGGTAGTGGAGGACAGTCTCCACTGGTTCTGGAGGGGGCATGGTGGCCAGAGTGCTTCATCTTGCTAAGGACAGAGGTAGTGGATGGATCTCTCCACTGGTTCTGGAGGAAGCATGGTGCCCAGAGTGCTTCCTCCTGCTAAGGACAGAGGTAGTGGATGACAGTCTCCACTGGTTCTGGAGGGGGCATGGTGCCCAGTGTGCTTCATCCTGCTAAGGACAGAGGTACTGGATGACAGTCTCCACTGGTTCTGGAGGGGGCTTTGTGCCCAGAGTGCTTCATCCAGCTAAGGACAGAGGTAGTGGATGGATCTCTTCACTGGTTCTGGAGGGGGCATGGTGCCCAGAGTGCTTCATCCTGCTAAGGACAGAGGTAGTGGATGATAGTCTCCACTGGTTCTGGAGGGGGCATGGTGCCCAGAGTGCATCATTCACCCCGTGACGGACTCAGTTGAGTCAGTGCCCTTGCCGCTCATGGGCCAGCGGTGCTTGAGACAGCGGTGCCCTGTTCAGCGGTGCTTGAGACGGTGGTGCCCTGTTCAGTGGTGCTTGACATGGCGGTGCCCTGTTCAGCGGTGCTTGAGATGGCGGTGCCCTGTTCAGCGGTGCTTGAGACGGCAGTCTCCATTGCAGGGACTCAGCAGCTGGCGGTCCTTCATGGCCCAGCGGGGCTTTTGCTGGCGGTCCTTAATGGCCCAGCGGGGCTTGTGCTGGCGGTCCTTCATGGCCCAGTGGGGTTGTGCTGGAGGGCCCCTCCTGGGCAGGTGGGCTTGTGCTGGCGGTCCTGTCCTGGGCAGGTGGGCTTGTGATGGCGGGCCTGTCCTGGGCAGATGGGCTTGTGCTGGCCGGCCTGTCCTGAGCAGCTGGGCTTGTGCTGGCGGGCCTGTCCTGGGCAGCTGGGCTTGTGCTGGAGGTGGCCTCCTGGGCAGCTGGGCTTGTGCTGGAGGTGGCCTCCTGGGCAGCGGGGCTGATGGCGGTCGCCTCCTGGACAGCCCTGGGCAGCGGGGCTGATGGCGGTCGCCTCCTGGGTAGCGGGGCTGATGGCGGTCTTCTCCGCCGTGCTGATCTTCCCAGACTTGCCGGGTTTCTTGTGGCCCTTCCCCACCTTGGAAGGTGTCACAGCTGACTCCACACTCCCACCGGGACTCCTGGGAGCGGCTTTGGTGGCTGGAGTCTTCCCCCTCTCCCGCCGGACACTGGCCAACTTCCTATGCTTCACAGGTGGGGGACTGTCTGTGCTGTGGCTCCGTGCCACACTGGCTGTCCTGGTAGCCGGTGCACTCCAGATTCCGGTGACTACAGGCACCACTGGTCCCGGAGATGTTGTGGCTGAGGTGCTAGTTAGGGACCTATGAGACGGACGGGGTGGGGGAGGTGTGGGAAAGAGGTCAAGGTTGGACAGGAAAAGTTTTTTGGACACACTGGGACGGGTAGCTGGAGGGGGTTTGGGAGTGGAGGAAGAGGTGGTGGTTGTAGGAGGTGTACGTTTGCTGACTTTGGGTGAAAGTGCATGCGCTGGAGGCTGTCGTGAGGTGGATGGCTGTTGGGTGGGTGTATGCCTGCGTTTGTGCATCTTGGGAGGGGGTGTCACAGACACACTGGGAGAGGACACAGGGGGCGTGTGAATGGTAGTGGGGGTGGTGACTGCATGTGAGCGGGGTGTGGTGGTGAGTGTGCTGGAGAGGGACGTAGTGGCTGTAGAGGTATTGCATGCAGGTGTGAGTGTAGACGAGACTGGGAGGGAGAAGGGAGACGAGGAGGAGGGGGACACAGTGGAGGCAGTGGATGTTGGTGTGTCTGCATGTGTGTGTGATGCTTGCGTGAGTGCCTGTGGGATGTGTGGTGCTTATGTTTGCCTGATCTTCCCTTGTGTGTTGACGTGTGTGCATGCTGGTCTGTAGGTGTGCTTGGGATAGGCTGAGGTAGAGGGGATTGGGTCGGGGTAGAGGAAGTTGGAGGGGGGAGGCTAGACACAGGGACAATGGCTGCCATCAGTGCTGAGGCCAGAGTCTGAAAAGCTTGCTGAAGGGCCGCCTGACCAGAATGAATGCCCTCCAGGAATGCATTGGTTTGTTGCAACTGCCTTTCTACACCCTGGATGGCATTGAAAATGGTAGACTGCCCAACAGTGAGGGATCTGAGGAGGTCAATGGCCTCCTCACTGAGGGCAGCAGGGGTGACTGGGGCAGGGCCTGAGGTGCCTGTGGCGATGGTGATGCCCACCCTCTTAGGTGAGCGGGCACGGGGCGAAGGCTGAGGGGCTGCTGGGAGGGCGGTGATGGAAGGGGGGGTGGCGGCTGTACCTGTAGATGGGGGTGGTACAGATGTTGCCGCTACCACAAGGGAGCTCCCATCAGAGGACGAGTCCGTGTCACTGGTGTCAGCTCCTGTCCCCGCCGTGGAGCTCCCCTCGCCCTACGTCCCACTGGTGAAGTCCGAGTCCGTAGTGTGGCCCTCCATGGCCATGTGGGATGCAGCCCCCTGGTGCTCCGGTGCCACTGCTCCTCCACCTGATGATGCTCATGCACACAAGAACAGGGAGACCACAAAAAGGGGGGGACGACAGAAGAAAGACATGTTGAGTGCATGCAGTACCGGTACCGTTGGCGGACACGAAAGAAACAGAAGCCCCCTACACTACGCCGCGCTCTTAGGCTCCACTGTTCAATTCCTGGGAAATGCCCTACAAGGCTATGGACGCCATCTGCACACATAGATGACACAGGAGCCTGACTAGGTGTACTTGGCACTCTACAGAGGTGGGGTGCCACATGGCCTGCCTTACGGAGGGGCCTTGCCTACGGAACTCGCCCTGGCCTAGGGAAACCCACAGCCCACCTCCCCCACCCAGACACCTCCACTGCACGCGAAGTCAGCAGAATGAGAGTGTACTCACCCCCTTGTGGCTGCTGTGATGCCCTCAAGCGCCCATCCAACTCCGGGTAGGCCACCGCCAGGATCCTGAACATCAGGGGGGTCATGGTGCGACGGGCACCCCTCCCACGTTGGGAGGCCATCCCCAGCTGAGCCTCCGCCGTCTTCTTGCTCCAGCAGCGAATGTCCTCCCATCTTTTCCAGCAGTGGGTGCTCCGTCTGTGGTAGACCCCCAGGGTCCGGACGTCCTTGGCGATGGCACGCCAAATATGTTTTTTCTGGTGGGCGCTGACCTACATGAAATGTACAGAGGGAAGAGTAAGTAATTACCAACTGCACCGTCAAACTGATTGGCCCCCATCCCTACCCTTGCCATGTGGCACATGCATTCACCGTCTTTCATGCACACAGCACTCTCCCCCCTTCCTTCTTACATCCAGCCCTCTTCACACAGGCATAGCCCATACAACATGCTCCCTGTGTACTTACCTGTTTGTCTGGAGGACCGTAGAGTAGCATGTACTGGGGGAGGACCCCATCCACGAGTTTCTCCAACTCCTCCGATGTGAAGGCAGGGGCCTTTTCCCCAGACACTCGAGCCATTGTCTCTTCCAGACCGAGGTCACAGCAGCACTTGCAGTGTAGGTCCTCTCCTGTCAAAGATCAGGTATCGAGTGATTGAACAGATAGAAAATGATGGTCACGTCTGCGGCGGTGAGTACCGTCACCGCCGGCGTACATCGTCATTGGCTCCTGGGACCCGTGGGGTCCAATGTTAACCAATGCAGCATTGCGCCGCAGTCTTTGACCACCTACCGTGACGGTGTACAACGCCAGCGCGGTTACCCCTCATCCCATTGTCCCACTTTAGAGGTCAGGCAGTCGCCATTTCAGGGGCCCACATGGCTTCATTTTCAACTGCGTCACACATACCTAGGCCTAGACTCAACACACATAGAGGGCACCTTTTGTGTATGAATGGTGTTCTGTGTAAACTGTGGGTACATACCTCTGAGTTGTTTGACTCTGTGCTCGCTGTTGTCCTTCATAGGTACCGTCCGCTGGGACATGTGAGGAGATGGGGGCATCCTCCGGCGTACCGACCGTTGGTGGACCTGTCAACAATGGAGGAGCGACATGTGATTATCACATACAGGCTTGACCCTACCACAATCCAGGAACCTTTGTACCCAGTTGGAGCCAGATCTGATGTCAGCAATCTGCCATCCCACAGGAATCTCCCCTCAAGTGCAGGTGCTGTCAGTACCCCATTTCCTTGCAAGTGGGTCTTTTCAAACAACAGTGGCGATAGCATCAGGAATGTCCCAGCCTATGTTTTCCATTGTATTGTCCAGAGTGTTGTCTGCCCTTCTGAAACACATGCGGAGCTACATCGTTTTTCCTCAGGTGGAGGATTTGCCTACAGTGAAAGGTGATTTCTATGCCCTGGGACACATCCCCCACATCATAGGTGCCATTGATGGGGCACATGTGGCTTTGGTCCCCCCCCACATGAGTGAACAGGTGTACAGAAACCGAAAGAGTTATCATTCAAGGAATGTACAGATGGTATGTTTGGCAGACCAGTACATCTCCCATGTGAATGCCATGTTCCCTGGCTCAGTGCATGATGCCTACATCCTGCGGAATAGCAGCATCCCTTATATGATGGGTCAACTCCAGAGGCACTGTGTGTGGCTATTAGGTGAGCACCTGGGAGCAAGACAGTGGGAATGGTTGTCTGGTTCTGGGGATATCCCTACAGGTTAGTGCGTGTCTAACAGTTGTCCCTCGCCATTTGCAGGTGACCCCAACCTGTCATGGGCACTGACCCCAGTGAGGAATCCCTGGACAAGGGCAGAGGAACTCTACAATGAGGCCCATGGGCGAACTAGGAGGGTGATCGAGCGGACATTCGGCCTCCTGAAGGCCAGGTTCCGGTGCCTCCATATGACGGGTGGATCCCTATTCTACTCACCAAAGAAGGTGTGCCAGATCATTGTGGCCTGCTGTATGCTTCACAACTTGGCTTTGCGACAACAGTGCCTTTTCTGCAGGAGGATGGTCCAGATGGCGGTGTTGTGGCAGCTGTGGAGCCTGTGGACAGTGAAGACGAGGAAGCAGAGGAAGAAGACATGAACAACAGGGACTCAGTGATCCAGCAATATTTCCAGTGAGACACAGGTAAGAGTACAGACCTGTTACTACGTGTACTTTAGCACTACTACCTCCCTTCTGTCTGTCGTTTTCACCCAGTGTATGGTCACTGAGTTGTCACTTTCCCTTACGATTTCACAGACGTGGGTCCCACTGTGTGACATCTGCTTAGATTCATCATGGACTAGAGCTGTGTGACATAGGTATGTTGACATTACAATTGAAAGAGCATTTTGTCACTGTAATTGCTAATACACTATTTCGAAATCACAGACAGAAGTGCTCAATATTGGAGGGAGTAGTGAAATGGTGAGGGGTGATGGCGGAGGAATGTCCATGGCAGAGTCCAACCTATTAGTGTCACAGGTGCATTGCCCATATGGGCATAGGAAGTGCAGCTGGGGCAGTTTAAGTATGGACAGGGTGACAAAGTGGGACAGTAGGATGACAAACAGGGTGGTCTCATTTCATGGCGGGGGGCTTGGCATCGTGCTCTGTCTTGTTCCTTGATCTCAAGGACTGTTTGCAGGGTGGTTCGCCATCTGCAGGGGGTGGGGTGCTGGCGTGGTGGTCCTGTGGCGGTGCCTCCTGTCCACTAGCGCTGGCGGAGGTGGTGGTCAGTTTATCATCCAGGCTAGTGTCAGTGTCCCTCCTGGTGTTCACAAGTTCCTTCAGCACCCCTACAATGGTGCCCAGGGTGGAGCTGATGGTTCTGAATTCCTCCCTAAAGCCCAAATACTGTTCCTCCTGCAGGCGCTGGGTCTCCTGAAACTTGGCCAGTACCGTTGCCATCGTCTCCTGGGAGTGGTGGTAGGCTCCCATGATGGAGGAGAGGGCCTCGTGGAGAGTGGGTTCCCTTGGCCTGTCCGCCCCCTGTCACACAGCAGCCCTCCCAGTTCCCCTGTGTTCCTGGGCCTCCGTCCCCTGGACCGTGTGCCCACTGCCACTGCTCCCAGGTCCCTGCTGTCGTTGGGGTGGTGGGTTAGCCTGGGTTCCCTGTAGTGGTGGACACACAGCTGATTGATGTGTCCTGGGGAGGGAGGTTTGGGCCCGCTGGGTGGGTGCTGTGCTGGTGTTTCCAGAGGGGGGAAGGTCTGTGGTGGCCTGTGACTGGGTGACGGGAACCGACTGTACCGAGGTCCCCGATGGGCTGGGCTGGTCATCTAGATCCATTTGGACAGAGCTGCTGTCATCACTGTGGGCCTCTTCTGTTGGTGGTGTGGACATGTGTGGACCCACCTGTCCAGTGACGTTGGGTAGGGGTCCTGCAGGGGTATAAAAGGATGGTTATTACATCTGTGTGTGTCATGGTGTGCAATGGGTGGGTGACCGTGTACCCCAGTGCTTGCATTCCTGTGTGGGACCCTGTGTGATGATGGTTTAGGATGGTGTATGAGTATGTTCAGTGGACATGCTTTAGTTATGGGTGTCCATGCTTTGTTGTTGCATGCAGGGCTTGGTGTTGGGATGGGTGGTTTGTGATGTTGGGACATATGTGAGGAGTTGGAGTGCTGGGGATGAGGGTGAGGATGGGGGTGTGTGATGGCATGCATGTGGTGGGGGATGTGGTAGTTAAGATTTGTCTTACCAGAGTCCATTCCTCTACCTACTCCTGCGAGGCCCTCAGGATGCAGAATCGCCAAGACCTGCTCCTCCCATGTTGTTAGTTTTGGGTGAGGAGGTGGGGGTCCGCCGCCAGTCCTCTGAACCGCCAGGTGGTGTCTTGAGACCACAGAACGCACCTTCCCCCGTAGGTTGTTCCACCTATTCCTGATGTCCTCCTGATTTCTTGGGTGCTGTCCCACTGCGTTGACCCTGTCCACTATTCTTCGCCATAGCTCCATCTTCCATGCAATTGAGGTGTGCTGCACCTGTGATCCGAATAGCTGTGGCTCTACCCGGATGATTTCCTCAACCATGACCTTGAGCTCCTCCTCCGAGAACCTGGGGTGTCTTTGCCGTGCCATGGGGTGGTGTAGGTGATGTGTGGGGTGGAGTGTGTGGTGATAAGTGTGCTGATATGTAGTGGTGTGTTGTGTGAGGTGCATGGAAGTTCTGTGGATGATGGTGTTGTGTGCCTGTGGATGCTGTTGTTCTTGCTGGTGCTGTCTCTCGCTGGTCTTCTTTCGGAATTTTTTGTCATAGGGTTTTGTGGGTGATGTGGGTGTGTGTTTTATATTGTATTGGGTGTGTGGGAGTGGTGTGAGTATGTTTGTCAGGTGTGTGTATTTCGAATTGTCCAATGTGGTAGTGTTTTGTAAGAGTGTGTGTATTTTGAGCTCAGCGGTGTGTACTGCCAATGGAATACCGCGATTGAAAGACCGCTGCGTGGATTCGTGTTGTGATAGTGTGGGCGTTTTTCTGTTGGCGTGACGGTGGAGGATTTGTTTTCGCCAGTTTATCACTGACCTTTGGTGTGGCAGACCTGTGTGGGTGTCTGAATTTTGGCGGATTACGAAATGTGTGTCATAATAGCTGTGGTGGAATTCCGCAGCTGCGGCGGTGTGTTGGCGGTCTTCTGCACAGCGGTAAGCGGCTTTTACCGCCAATGTTGCAATGAGGGCCTTAAAGTCCGAGGTGGCCGAGTTTAAATCTATGGTAACTATCTTAATCTCTATGGTCAAACAGATGACGACCCTGGATTGCGTTCACAATCCTGCATCTAGTTCCTTAGGTCCATTGAATGTGTTGTCTAAATGGCCCTTGTCAATCTGTAATAAGAATTTCAACCCTACTGCTTGCCCCACCACTGCTAGTTCGGCCCCTTGTACTGGCCAATGGACATCTGGTGGCAGATTAGGTAATCTTCTGCAGGTCCCCATGTTCAGTGTTCTGGGTCTGGCTCTAGAACCAGTAGACTGTTGTCAATCTTCTAGGCCTGTGGATAACAGTGCCTCCAATTTTGTTACACACCCTGTTGTCAGGCCTAAACTTACCAATACCGTCATGATGGTTAATGTACCCAAGCTTCATCCTGCGGCACCTAGGGAAGGAGGAGAATCTTTCAGAAATAAGGCGATTCATTGGATATGTCATGTGGGAGGCTGTCATTCTGTGATTCGTGAGTATATAATGGAAGGAGTCATGAGGCTAGATCTTTGTACATACTATGATATCATTGAACTGACATTTAGGGACAGTATGGTAGATAACTTGGTGGCTTTAGATGCCAGAACATATATATGCTCCAACGCATTCCTGCATTGAGCTTTCCTTATATCACAAATGAGAATGAATGACTTAGAATACCATCTGAGATCCCCCTAGATCACTCATCCTTGGCTTCCGCTTCACATGATGCAATCAGTCCCGGTACTAGTGACTCCTCCATTCCTGTCTCTGAGCCCATTAGTTCCTCTACTTTTGACAGTCCTTGCAAGATAACTCAGAACAAGCTAGTTAATTGTGCAGTTACTAACTCCACGTTGCAGCCAGCATATCAAAATGCTGGGGTGCGCTTCGTCTCTTGGAACGTGGCAGGTCTAAGATCTGTTGTTTCCTTACCAGCATTTACTTCATTTATCGAGGATTATGATATCTGTCTTTTTCAGGAAAAATGGGCAGTAGATTTGCTTTTCCAGTCTGGTTACCTGAACTTTTAAATTCCAGTACTCCCTAGTAAGAGTGGCAAACAATCTGGCAGTCTAATCACATGGGTTTGAACAACATTAAACTGCTGTATATCACAGCTATCCTTTCATTCTCCTAATATATTAGGCATCCAGCTACAGTTTGGGCCAAACTCAGGAGTGATCATTATTAATATCTATGCAGGACAGGTCAGGCAGGGCTTTCGGTACCCTCCGCATATTGAAATTGTTCCTGAGGCAGTTGCCTCAGTACTTCAAAATCATTGTGGCAGGTGACTTTATTGTCACTTTTGAGCCTCTTGATTGGGATGATCTTGTGTTCATGTATGAGGAGGATCGGGTGTCATGTGTCCCTTCTCTGGATATCCCTCCCATTAAAAGGTGATTGCAAGTAGCTGTACAAATAAAATGTTTGACTATAGAATTTGGGCTCAGAGCATTTAATGGCAGGACCAAATCAGATGTAAAGGGTCGGTACACGTATAACAAGGTTAATCATAGAAGTAGAATCGACTATTGTCTAGTTGACCTAAAATTGTGGTCTTTAGACATTGATATGATAGTCACTGAGAGAACAGCAAACGATCATAACCCACTTTCTGTCCAAATGTTTGCCTTTTGTAATCAAATGTTTATGTCTAGCACTACTACTATACCATTAACTGACATCACTATGACCAACGATAAATGCCACAAAGTGGCATCATGTAGCAGCCCAGCCAGACATTTTAAGTTCTGTGAATGCTGTTCTGAGGTCTCTGTTGGTACACATAGAGGTGGGTCTCATAACTAACAGCGTGCAATTGATTACATCTCATGCCCTATGTTTTGAAAACATCGCTGCCCATTTCATGTCAGGCAGTCAATTTGGCAGCAGAAGACCTAAAGGGAAACATCTCTGGATTAAAAGGGAATGTCAGGCTTTAAATGCACTATTGGTTAAAGCTGTTAAATCTAGGGATATAGTTTCCATTCGTATAGCCAGGAAGTCTCATAAGGCTGCCAGTTGCAAAACAAAACATAAGCTGGATGAAACGTGGTGCATCACTTGAGAAGAACTGTGCAAAAGTGGTGCATCACTTGAGAAGAACTGTACAAAATTCTTGTCCGTGGCTGCGTGTCGTCCCGATAATGGTGTACTGAATGTAACAATGAATATTGCTGCACCAGAGTGGGCAGACCATTTTAGTCAACTGTACTCTGCCGACTATTCTAGTATGGCAGGTGAGCCTGACTGGGCCCTTTCTGCCACTATTGATCCAGCTCCTAACTCCTTAACTTCACAACTGTTTACTGTTTCTGAGGTTGTGCATTCATTAGGCACACTCAAGCGTGGTAGGCTTCAGGTCAGGATGGTGTTCCGGTGGACTTGTTTTTGACTGATATGGATGCCTCGTTGAGATATATTCTTATTACAGTATATCTAATGCAATAGAGGTGGGGGCACCAATTCCAGATTAATGGAAGGGTGCTGTTGTTGTACCTATCCATAAAAATGGTGCTAGATTTTTGCCCTGTAACTACAGTTTATTAGACTGCGTGCAGAAAGTTTTTTGCCACTGGCTCTTGGGGAAGATTCACGACTGGATGTCTGAGCACGATGTATTTAGTCCATTACAAGCCGGCTTTCACAGGAAAATTTCTAATAATGATCAAGTCTTTAGGTTCTTGCTGCTATACTGGAAAACTTGTTTTTTTTTGGGCCAGGGGAATTTGGATGCTGCCTTTGTAGATTTAAAATCTGCGTTTGATCTAGTACCTCATAATAAGCTGTGGGAAGTCCTCTCTGACATGGGAATGCTCTCCCATATTCTTTCCTTATTAGTTTGTCTCCATGAGGGCAACTATGCACGTATCAGGTGGGGTGATCAGTGGCAGATTACTGACAAAATTCCAGTGTTAAGAGGAGTACAACAAGGTTGTGTCCTTGCTCCGACTCTGTTTTCTTTATATATCAATGTTATTGCTCCTTTTTTAGCCAAGTTGGAGGCAGATGCGCCATACATAGAAACATACGAAGGCCCTGTTTTAATAATTGTGAATGACACTCTCTTGATCTCCAAGACCCAGAGTGGCTTACGGAAACTCCTAATGTTCTTTGAGGGGTTCTGCTCCTCTCTGGGATTGGAGATCAATACTTATAAAACTAAATTAATGTAGTTCAATCCTCATAGATTTGTTAAAGGGAAGATTGCACTTGGCGACACCTCACTTGAGAAGGTGAAATCTTTTAGTTATGTTGGCTTAAGAATATCAGAGAACTTGTCTTGGAAACCACACATTGCCAAGGTGGCATTAAAACAAAAACAAATTGCAGGGGTCTTAATTAAGGATTTTGGTGTATCATATATCAAACCGATCCGCCCGGCACTCCAGATCTATGAGGTTAAGGCCGCGAGTTCTGCCCTTTATGGTGCAGAGCTATGGGGCCATGCTAAAGCTCAAGAAATATCCTTAGTTGAAAATACTTTTTTAAGGAAGCTTGTTTCTCTCCCATTGAGCACTCCGCTGTTTCCTCTTTTCAAGGACTTGGGCATCTAGGGAATAGGCTGTAAATCACATTTACACCCTCTCTTGCATTGGAGATGGTTTTGGACTACAACGGAGCTTGCCTCTTACACTGCATCCCTCCAGGTTGTGGTGGAAGTTGATCGCTCTTTCAGCATTTCCTTGCCTAGATATATCAAAGAGTCATTGTATCTGCTTGGTCTTCGTGAGCTCTGGGACTGTCCAGCTACTGCTTCGTTTCCTTTGAAGTATGATTTAAAAAAGCAATACTGGACAGTGGTAGATTCTGAGGAGTTGCGTGCAGCGATCCGCTCTAAGTTGTCGCATGACTCTGTCAATTTGAAAGATATGAGTAGATACGAGGCATTTTGGGATGTAATTTCGGCCCCTACGGACATGAAGGTACATTTCCAGTTTCGTGCAGGGACCTTACAATTAAGATTGTTTACCAGTAATTGGTTGTGTGAGGGGGAAACTACTTGTCCAGCATGTAATGTTCCCATTGAAAATCTGCCCTATGTCTTATCTGTTTGGTCTGTATCCGTAATCCCTCGCAGGAAGTGGCTTGCTCCTGCTTGTAGACTGCTGGGCTTTCGTAAGAATTCTATTGCTTTTCAAATTCTTAGGTCAGACACCCACCAGGTTTTGGTTACTGCTGTTGCTAAGTTTTTCGGAGCCATGTGGATTCTTTAAAAAAAATTAACTTCACTCATGTGATGTTATATTTGTATGTATAGCTTTTATGTAATCCAAGGATGCTTTAATGAAGAGTAGTGTGGTTTTAGCTTCTTTTGTAAAAAATATATTGTCAAGAAAATGTTTATTAACAATTTTATTGTGCTGTTTTGTGCTCTTTTGGCCCTATTGGCCAAAAAAAAGTTTAAAGAAAGAAAACAAAGAAAAGAATTATGCAACTGATGCACCTTTACAGATGTGCTTCTAAAATGTTTTGAATTGAAAAAAAATTAAAAGTACCTTCAGGTCAAAAGTTTAAACGTCATCTGTACCTTTGCATTATTTTTGTTAATGTGCACACTGTAGTTCTGCAGTTGAGATGGAAACAGGGAAAGACCAGAAAATGGAGAATATCTGCTACAAAATGGGAGGAGAAGGAACACAGCAAATTCGGAAGGTGCACAGGCAGTGACATGCAAATACAAAACATGCTTACAAAAATGTTTGTCAGTTGTCATTTAATAATGTTGCACTCACATCTACAGTGGTACTACACCCCAAGCAGAATCAAATATACTCCAGCCAAATCTTGTAAGTCACAAACCACATATGGCCACTCAAAGATTTTGCAAGCAAATCAGGTAGAAATAAATGGAGATAGGGATTAACAGTACTAACACAAAGCCCAACAGCTAAAATAAAATAAAAATAAATAAACAAATTTAATGTAATATAATATAGCATTAAATAAGACCACCTCTCAAAACGTACAAATGTAAAAGAAAATAAATAGAATTAATATGAAAATGATCATATAACTTCAGATTTTTCCTATAGCTGTATAAATCACATTCGATAAAATGTAAAAAAGCTATTAAAAAATAAAACAAAATCATTTAACAATGTGCTAAAAAGATCCTATGCCGCCATGCGTTGCAAATACTTATATAAATCACATTGTAAAAATGTAACCATCACATATGTAGCTGCAAAGAAAATTACAAACATCTACATTTCTAAGCTACTCTTCACATACTCAAAGACCCATCATAACGCATTTGCGGCATATTTATACTCCGTTTGCGCCGAAATTGCGTCGTTTTTTTTTACGCAATTTCGACGCAAAACTAACTCCATATTTATACTTTGGCGTTAGACGCGTCTAGCGCCAAAGTCCATGGAGTTAGCGTAATTTTTTAGCATGGGCACCTACTTTGCGTTAATTATATGCAAGGTAGGCGTTCCCGTCTAAAAAATCGACTCCGAGGCATGTGCGTGGGATTTATACTCCCGGGCAAAAATCACGCCCGGGAGTGGGCGGGTCAAAAAAAATGACGTACGGCCGCTTTTGCGCCGTTTTTTAGCGCCTGCAAAAGGCAGGCGTTAAGGGACCTGTGGGCTCTGAATGAGCCCAGAGGTGCCCCCCCATGCCCCCAGGGACACCCCCTGTCACCCATGCCCACCCCAGGAGGACACCCAAGGCAGGAGGGACCCATCCCAGGGACATTAAGGTAAGTTCAGGTAAGTGTATTTTTTGTATTTATTTTTTGGCATAGGGGGGCCTGATTTGTGCCCCCCTACATGCCACTATGCCCAATGACCATGCCCAGGGGACAGAAGTCCCCTGGGCATGGCCATTGGGCAAGGGGGCATGACTCCTGTCTTTGCTAAGACAGGAGTCATGTCAATGGGGGATGGGAGTGAAAAAAAATGGTGCAAATCGGGTTGAGGCGATTTTTTGCCTCAGCCTGACTTGCACCATTTGTGGACGCCCATACGCCATTTTCCCCCTACGCCGGCGCTGCCTGGTGTACGTAGTTTTTTTTAACGCACACCAGACAGCGCCGGCGGCTAACGCCGGCTAACGTCATTCAATAAATACGGCGCCCGCATGGCGCTTCAGAATGGCGTTAGCCGGCGCAACTTTTTTGGACGCTAAACTGCGTTGTTTATAAATATGGGCCTTCATGTTCCAAACAAACACACAAAAGAATATCGACAAATATTATTAAATGCTATTGGAGCCAGTACATAATACACATTTAGACTTGAAGGGGAACCTCTGCTTCATGAGCTGAGAGAACAGTTGGTCAGGGAGACGACATTCTATGGCTTTCCTTTCTCAGGCTAGATTCAAAAGTCAATTTAGGTCAAGAGAATCAGAATGAAAGCTACTGCCTCCCCCCCCCCCACCTTGAAGGACAACAAGATAGAATACCTTATGTGGACAGAGTTTGCTGAATGAGACCAGTCCCGCTACACTGACCAATACTCGTAGCGGCCGACTAAAAGGATGAAGCTTACCCAAGAGTCATGATATTCTGTAGCCTGAGCCGACCAGCCGACCTCCAATGACACTGAAAAGCTATGATCATCTACAGCACAATTAGGTCAAGGATGTGCTGGAGAAAATGATGACTGCACATGTTGTTCATCCTGAATTGCATCTTCACCCTATAACGCTGGTCACCTGCCCTGCAAACTGGCAGAGCATGCCCGACTCCCAACGTAGTGCTGGACATGGAGCCTTGAGAGATACTTGGGACTCCGTTCAACACTCTATTTGTAGCTAATGATTTCAAGAAAAAGTGGAGCACTATACCTGCTACCTTTCACCAACGACTGCCAGGGTGTGTGTTTAAAAAAAAAAAAAAACATGTGTTGTTGGAGAAATCCTGCACGCACAGCAAAGTCTGAAAAAATGTATAAACAAAAGAAAAATCAATTGTCTCTCAGACACACATTGGGCTGACCTGTGAATCTCAGAGCAAACGGTATTGGAGACATGACAACTCGGCGAGCAAAGCCAGAGCACACATTTATATAATTCAACATTCAGGCCTCCACTGACGTTCACCTGATTTCACTATTAAAGGGTGCACACAGATGCCTAATACTAACATAACGAAAATGGAAGAATACTGCCTTCTTTTGTAAAAGGTGTAATAACGTTGTTGACTGGGCAAGGTGATTAGTACATTCCAGTGCTTAATGTGTGGGAGAATTAGCGCCAAATCTCTGCTCAGAGGCCCATGGCCAGAGCTAATAAAAGTAAGCATGCCGAATACCAAGGCTGAATAGTGTTGAATCTACTCCAGGCCACTTGAATCCACTGCCACACACTCCCTGCTCCTTTATCTCACTCTTATGGGTTCCTACTTTCTCCCCATGTGGCTTGTTCGCTTTTCTCTTTTTCCTTCATTCCCTATTGTGCTTTTTTCTCTCTGTTGCTCTCGGAAATGTCTGAAGAGGCTAAATAAATGCTGGTCTCCAAAAAAGAGTGCCAGTTGCCCCCACCCGCAACTATCGGCTCAAATTAAGCACTGCTTCTTTCTCTTCGCAGGAGCCAAAATTATCTTTCATTATGGCCCACGGAAATGCTGCCGTTTCTCCTTTCACAACCTAGTCCATAAGAACTGCCTGCAAGGTGAACAGCAAGTGATGCAATTTGCTGGCCTTGAAAGCGAATGCTTTCAGTTGAAAAGAGAAAATGGAGAATTGCATGTTCGCATTCACGGGCAAACCGCACACGCAGGCATTGTTTCAAGCACTGTTCTTTCTCATCAAATGGGATAGAGACCCTGGGCACTTCTCTTTAGAGTCAGAAGGTAGGTGGGCACAACCCCATCATGAAAGGCTGAGGTTCTCCGAGTACTGCTCCAGGAAATACAAAAACGCATTGTAATAATAACTTGAGGGGCACTTCTAGGAGTGGGCAGGAGTCTTGGTGCTGTTGAAGTCTTCTTGACCTTTACCCAGCCCTTCCAAACACAGCCACATGGTCAGCCAGCCAACAAGGCTTATGGTTAAGAGGTCTGGGCAGACGTATCACTGGCCCAGGGAGCTAGTGCTCTTCCCATTATCGTGGTTTTAGGCTGTAGCTGTGGAGGGGCTGCAGACTGATAGGAAAGGTGTAGTGTATAAACAGGAGCAGGGCTCTGGTGATCTGCATTTGCAGGAGACTCGTGGTCCCAGGACAGGATTGATGCACACTTTAGACTCCAGATCAAGCAAATACTGGAGAGTCTTATTTCGCTGACTCAGGAGAAATTCTTGATGACAGAGCGGAGACACAGGAATCCACTGTAGCAGGCACATTTGAGTGACAGGCACGGGGCCCTTTAGCTGTTGAGAACAGGCGCAGAGGTAGCTAGGCCAGCAGGTCCAGAATCTCTCAGTCCTATGGTCTGCTTGCAGTGCAATGTCTGACTCCAAGCAGAGAGTAAATGGAACTTCATAGTGGTGTTTGTAGGGAGCAGAATCCAGAAACTACCTCACCCATGTAGCTGGATTGCTGATTTCTGCTGGTGAACCTCCTCATACTCCCAGCCTGAGAACAGGCATAGAGGTGGCTAGGCCAGCAGTTCCAGAATCTCTCAGTCCTATGGTCTGCTTGCAGTGCAATGTGTGACTCCAAGCAGAGAGTAAATGCAACTTCATAGTGGTGTTTGTAGGGAGCAGAATCCAGAAACTACCTCACCAATGTAGCTGGATTGCTGATTTCTGCTAGTGAACCTCCTCATACACCCAGCCTCTGGAAGTGCCTTCAGAAAGGCCGGTAGGCTTGGTAGCTTATACCTGAGAATAGACACTGTTAAGACAGTGAATTGATTGTCTGCAATTCTGCAGATTCACATCATTGTGTAAGGGCAACTCAATCAATCAATCAATCAATCAGTGCTTGTATAGCGCAACTACTCACCCGTTAGGGTCTTAAGGCGCTGGAGGGGAGTGTATTGTATACCAGTGAGGTGGTTCTTAAAAAAGCCACGTCTTCAGTTCCTTCCAGAAGCTGAGGAGGGAGATGGTTTGTCTGATGTGGAGAGGGAGGGTGTTCCAGGCGGTGGCTGCGAGGTAGGAAAAGGAGCGTCCTCCTGTTCTGGTTTTCCTAAAGCGGGGTACTTTTGCGAGATACAGCTGGGCTGAGCGTAGGGTCCTGTGGGGTACGTGGAGGTTGAGTCGGTGGTTCAGGTAGGCTGGTCCGGTGTTGTGGAGGGCTTTGTGTGTGTGGGTGAGGATCTTGAAATTGATTATTTTCTGTTTGGAAGCCAGTGCAGTGTACAAAGGTGTTGCGAGATGTGGCAGTGTGCCATAGTCCAGTCTGCTGCTGATTAGGGCATGTGTGACGGTCTTGCTGTGTTCGAGGTGATCCATTCGAAGGACTTGCGTAGGAGGCAGAGGGTGTGGAAGCAGGTGGAGGTGACAGAGTTGATTTGATGGTTCATGCTGAGGTTGAAGTCCAGCATGATTCTGAGGTTGCGGGCTTGGCTTGCCGGGGTGGGCAGATTTCCAGGAGTCGTTCCACGCATTGGGTTGAGGGGCCATGATGAGTACTTCTGTTTTGTTTGAGTGGAGTTGAAGACAGCTGTTTCTGATCTAGTTGGCGATTGCTTCCATGACTTTGTGGAAGTTGCGTCTGGCTGTGTTTGGTTCGTTGGAGAGAGAGAGGATGAGTTGGGTGTCATCAGCATAGGAGATGATGTTGATTCCGTAGCTTCTGACAAGGGTGGTTAGCGGGCCATGTATACATTAAAAACGTGGGGCTGAGGGATGATCCCTGGGGCACTCCGCATGTGGTGGGTGTGGGGCTGCGAGGAAGGGGGTGAGTCACACTCTTTGAGTTCTGACGTAGAGGAAGGATTGGATCCAGTCGAGGGCCTTGTCTCTGATGCTGGCTTCATGGAGTCTTCTTATCAGGGTGTGATGGGAGACTGTGTCGAGGGCCGCCAAGAGGTCTAGTAGGATGTCATCTCTCTCTTGTCCAGCAGGGAGCGGATGTCATCTGTTGTGACCAGGAGGGCTGTTTCAGTGCTATGGTTTTTCCTGAATCCAGATTGGGAGATTTCAATGATGTTGTGATCTTTTACGAACATGGCGAGTTGTCTGTTGACTGCTTTTTAAATTACTTTTGCAGGAAATGGGAGTAGGGAGATGGGTCTAAAGTTTTTGAGGTAGGTGGGGTCTACCGAGGGTTTCTTGAGGAGGGGGTTGATCTCAGCATGTTTCCAGTCATCGGGGAAGGTGGCGGCAGCTAGTGAGTGGTTGATGGTGAGGCAGAGCTTGGGGGCAATGGTGTCTGTGGCTCTGTTGAAAATGTGGTGGGGGCGTGGGTCTGTGGGGGCCCTGGAGTGTATGCACCTCATTGTTTTCAGCGTATCTTCGGTGGTGAAGGGGGGCCAGGTGGTGATTGTTGGTTTGTTGGTGTCGAGTTTGGGTGGAGGGGGTTCTGCGCGAAGGTTGTCGTAGATGGTCTTGATTTTGTGGTGGAAGTAGGTGTTGAGTCTGTCACAGAGGTTCTGTGAGGGTGGGATAACCATGTTGTGTGCATATGAGGAGATTCTGTCTTGTATAGTTTTCTTTCTGGTGTTTCTGATGAGTTGGTGGTGTGCAGCGGTAGCGACTCTGAAGTTGCTCTGGGCTTCTGTGGATTTTGTGTTTCTCCAGATTTTCTTGAGGCGGCGACAAGTGCGTCTAGATTCTCAGAGTTCTAGTATGAACCAGCTGTTTTTTTTGAGTGAGTGCTGTTGTTCTTTTTTAGGGGGGCTAATGTGTTGGTGCAGTTGGCGATCCATTTGTGGCAGGTACGTGGTCCGGTGTTTGGGTTGTTGTTGTGTGCGATGTTGGGGACGGTGATGGCGAGGGCAGCGGTGAGCTGATCGTCAGTTATTCTTGTCCAGTTTCCATGTGATGATTGGTGTTGGGGTCTGATGACGGTAGGTGTGTTAAAGGTGAAATGGATGCATCAGTGGTCTGTCCATGGGAGTTCTGTGGAGTGACTGAAGGTGGCAGAGGTTCCTGTTATGAAGATGAGATCAAGGGTGTGTCCTGCTGAGTGTGTTGGCTCAGTCACGATCTGTCGGAGTCCTATGTTGTGGAAGTTGTCTAGGACGGATGCAGTGTTGGGGTCTTGTAGGTTTTCGAGATGGAAGTTGAGGTCTCCCATCAGGGTGTAGTTGGTGGCTGTGATGGCTTGTGCGTAGATACATTCCATGATGGAGTCGGCAAAGGGAGTACATGGTCTGGGAGGGCAGAAGATGTGGGTTTCCCTGATGGTGGATGTCTGGCTGGTATGTAGCTTGAAGTGGAGGTGTGCGATCAGGCTTGTGGATTCTTTGGAGTCTTTGGAGTGTGTGTTCAGGTGGAGGTTGAACCTGTGGACGATGGCGATTCCCCCTCTCTGGGTGATCTTATGTCCCTGGGGGATGGCGATGTCCGGGCCTGAGGTGGTGTTGGTCCAGGTCTCGGTGAGAAACAAGACATCCGGGGTCAGAGTGTTGTTGCAGGTGGGTTGTGCTGGGTCCAAGGTCTTGGTGGTGGTGTAAGTTTGGCGGCAGCAGAGGCAGCTGAAGGGACCATGGGTGTTAGCTAGTGATGCTTACTTGCAGTTGTTGTTGCATCCTGGATTGAGTGTGACGAGTGCTGCTAATGTGTAGAGGCGGCGGATGGCAGGACCAGGGGTCCTGGTGCTGGTCGCAGTTGGGTAGCACCAGCGGCGTGCCTTCGGCGCATGGCCACCATTAAGTAGGGAGGGAGGAGGAGAGGACAGCTGGGAGGCAGGAGTGGGAAACGGAGCAAGAAAGGGCAGTGGGCCCACAGTGGCAGCAGCAGTGGGAAGATGGAATGAGAGAGAGGAGGGGGGTGGGGCCACAGGGGCAGCAGCGGCAGGGAGAGTGAGAGAGGAGAGCGAGAGAGAGATGCAAGAAAGAGAGGAGTGAGGAGAAAACAAGGAAAAGATAGAGGAAAATGCAGAAATCGAAAGGCACAAAAAACAGCACACAAAAGAAAAAAAAACGAGGAATAAAGAGAAAAGAGGCAGAGGGCAGCCCAGCAGAAGAGCAGAGCTCTCCCACTAGACACCAGGGGTGAGGCGCAGGCAGACGTCAGTGAGTGGAGGAGGGCCTCGAACTACTGACAGAGGTCAGAGTTCAGGGACAGAAGGGCTTCACTTGCTGGTGGAGCTACATGGTCGCAGAGAAGTTCACTGACCAGGTCAGTGTGGTTGCTGTTCCTACCGCGCAGGGGCCGCCAATTAAGTAGGGAGGGTGGAGGAGAGGACAGCTGGGAGGCGGGAGCGGGAAACGGCGTGAAAAAGGGGGGAGGGGCTGCAGAGGCAGCAGCGGCGGGGAGAGGGAATGAGAGAGAGGAGGGGGCGGGGATGCAGGGGCAGCAGTGGGGAGAGAGATTGAGATGCGAGTAAAAGAAGATTGAGGGGAAAACAAGGAAAAGATAGAGGAACGCGCAGAGAGCGAAAGGCACAAAAAACAGCACATGAAAGAAAAAAAATAGGAGAAAAGAGGCAGAGGGCAGCCCAGCAGAAGAGCAGAGCTCTCCCACTAGACACCAAGGATGAGGTGCAGGCAGAAGCGTGCGGGTGGAGGAGGGCCTCGAACTACAGATAGAGGTCAGAGTTCAGGGACAGAAGGGCTTCACTTTCTGGTGGAGGTATGCGGTGACAGAGCAGTTCACTGACCAGGTCAGTGAGGTTGCTCTTCCTACCGCGCGGCGGCAGCCATTAACTAGGGAGGAGGGATGAGAGGACAGCTGTGAGGCGGGACCGGGAAACGGTGTGAAAAAGGGGAACGGGTCGGAGGGGGGAGGAGCGGCGGGGAGAGAGAATGAGAGTAAAGCTGGAGGCATTGGAGGGGTATCATTGGGCGTCTCATTGCAGTTCCATAGGTGCTCAGTTCAGCCTTGTGATTGAGAGTGACTTGGATTGACCAAAGCACCTCATTTCTCATATTTTGCCAAAATTTCACATGATTACACAAATTAGCAAAGTTCATTCAACTTTTCTGAGCACATGTGACACTGATCATATCATTATTGCTAACATTGTGAAGCACATACAAAGTGATGGATGAAACGCTTGAATTAATCACAGTCACTGGTAATTACTCAGCACTGCATCTTGGTCGATGATTATTTTGCACACCATACCACCCCAGTTTCGACCCAGCCATATGCAAACCAGTCTTGACGCTGCTCCAACAGGCAAAGTCCAGCCTGAACTGCCAGGCCAGGTCCTTCCAGAACCAGAACACAAGCACACCAAGAGCAGTTTCACCCTGATTGGGGTTTATCAGTCAGTTGCAGCTTGGTTCCAGTGGCACAGTAGGCATGACATTCACATCTGGACATACCTATTGCACTTATGGCGTCATATTGAAGTATACAAAAAGTGATGATTGAAATGCTCCACTAACTATGGAAACCTCATGATACATTCAATGAAAGGTTCACAAGTAGTACTTAAAGGGCAACAGTTCTCCTTGGCTTGTCCCTTCATTCCCTATTTAGGTCCCTTTCATAGTCCTGCTTTAATCAAGCACTCTTTTCAACATCAGAGGCATGTTCCTATTATTCAGCAAGATTTCTTAAGGTGGCATGAGGAGCTCACCAGCCCTGAACGCTTATTGCTTCACAAATAGGAGGCAAAGGGGTTAATTCACAAAGGGCCTCCACACATGTGACTGAGGTCCCACACTCATGGTGTGGGCCCTGCACATGTGGCAGGGGCCCTACACTCATGGTGGGGACCCCGCAATGGGTAACTGCAATAAAGAGGTCCCACTATGAGTGCGGGAGCTTAGCCATGAGTGCGAGGCCTCTGCCATTAGTGCGCAGGTCCTTTGTGAATCGGGCCCACAGGGCTTCTTTTAGTAGTCTGATCAACAGGAGTATTCCTTCTAGACACTTTATCTTGGTATCTTGCATAGGCTGGTGAGCAACACTTTTAACAATAGAACTTTAAGATGGCAAATGAAGAGCATCAATCATACCCTTTATGTATGGCACATTTTTATAGGGCTCAAGCAAAGGTGTAAAATCAGCACTGAATACAGAGAAGCCGAAAGTCATTGGCAATCCTGGAGGCATATTATAAATCAGTAAATTTAGTGATAATTTTCCAGGCAACAAGTGTGCATGCACAAGTAGAAGCAATTAATTCAGTTACTTGAGTAGAATGCACCTTCAGTAAATAATGACTTTCAACATCATGGAAGGTGCACACAGAGTAGGCAGTAACTAGTGATCCCTTATTGTTTCTGAGACATGAACTATCAACATATTACACAAGATCACAATTTGATAAGAGTGCATCAGTAAGATCAATGCGAGACACTTTTCAAGTGGGCAACGATAACAATACAATCATATCGTACACCATAAGGGCATTGGGGAAAGACAAGCAGAGTTCACAAGAAATAAATGAGAAGCACTTATCAACAGTATTCCATACCTTGACAATCTTGACATGGCAGGGGGTGTGGCTGATGGCTGCATAAGATGACGCACCATATAGGAGCTCTCCACTGCCTGCTCTGATGTATCCAACACTGCGAGCAACAGAGAGTTTGACGGGGCACATATAGAAGTGAGGTGGGCCTGGACCTTCCTGTATGCAGTGTACCCCCCTTGGAGGTTCAGGGGCTCCTGATTGGGTATTTTACCCAAGATGATGCCTAACAGTGATGGCGGGGGAGATACGGTAGACTCTAGTTAGCACTGAGGGGGGTGCCCAATGAGGGGGTCAATGACGGACTGCAGGTGGTGCCCAGTGATGTGACCCAGGAGCAAGTGCAGCACAGCATATGGAAGGGGGAGGCAGCAGAGAAAGGGCTGCCCAGCACACAGGTATGGCCATGACGGTGGCCTGGAAGGAGGGTGAGCTGCGGCCTTGGGGCCTTGTGGGGATACCTACAGATGGAGGCCTGGCGAAGATGGTGAGCCCACCAAGGGGCTTTAGCTGCAGACTCGGAGTGGTGTGTGCATTGGTGATTGTACTGTACCTGCAGGGCAAGTGAGTGAAGTTTCAAAGAGTGGCTGCTGGCCCCAGGCTTCTGGGACCTGCTGTGAGGGGTTGGTTGAGACCCAGAGCTATCATTGCCTGTGTAACGCTGATAGGTATGGACTAATACCAATGCCACTGGATTCAAACTAGCCTGGCTGATGAGGGTGATCCCCGGAAACCGGTCCCAGGATGCTTGTTTCTGGTCCGGGAAGGACCTGGCCCGGCAGTTCAGGCTGGACTGTTGCCATGGGGAACAAGACTGATTTGCATATGGCTGAATCAAACTGGGATGACATGGTGAGCAAAAGAATTGATGAATTAAACCCAGATCTGTGACTGGGGTGAATGTTTGATTGGTTCCACATTCCGTCCATCATTTGTGTTTGTTTGCTATTGCCACCCTCCTGTGCTTAGGCATGTTAGAAATGGCATTCGGGTTGGCTAGGGTTTGCACCTAAGCCAGGCTGAACCTACCACTCTAGTCAGGGCAAGTCAGATACACAACTAAATTAACCTTTGCTCACCCTCTGGTAGATTGACGCAGAGCAGTCAGGCTTAACTTATGAGGTAATTGTGCAAAACGCATGTAATAATTACAGTGAAACCACCACAGAAGAAAAATACCCCCCTACAGGGGTATGGTAAAAAAAGAGATGCTTCATCAGGTTTAAATAAGGCAATAACGATAATACTTCAATCAGACAATCAAGATAAAAGTGGTTGGAAAGGAATCAGGCACTTTAAGTGTATTAAGTACAAGTACCAGGTGTTTGTGAAGCTCCTCCGAGGGGAACAATCCTAAGGCATCTGTGATCGTACTGCTCCGGTGTGACAAAGGTATCGGTAAAGTGATGTCAGTGAAATCTATGGGCACGTCGCTTAGGCGAACTACGCCCCTGGTGTCTCCCTGAGTGCAGCAGCAGCTCAGTTAATCTTGTCAGGACTCCCAAGGTAGTTGGAGACACCTTGGCTTGATCAAGAGATGCCAGTGGACTATCTGACCCTCAGGGCGCAGTCCTGGTAACTGAGGTGTTGTAGAGCAGCCAAGTGTCAGGTGAGTTCAGCAGTCACGCTCAGGAACTCGAACAGGGGAGTGTGGGCTGCACATGGCAGAGCTGCACAGCAGGGTGAGTGTGAGTTGCGCTCTCTCACACTCTGACATGGCCCTGCCAGGGAGGAGTGGTGTGGCACACAGCACAGCCATCGATGTGAGGAGGAGATGGAGTGCAGCTCACACCGCAGGAGGTTTCTTCTTCGGCAGTGCAGGCGGGCCAGAATGGGGGAAATAGTTGCAGTCCCAAGTGTGATATAGTTCCTGAGACCTCCGGCAAGGACGGGAGACAGCTAAGGCCCTGGAGTTGGCTTGAGGATTCCTTGGGCTGGGCAGAGGTCAGCAGGCAGCAGGGCAGCTCACAAGGCGGGACAGCAGTCCCTGGGGACAATCAGGGAAAAGCAAAGTGGCAATCCTTCGGGCGCAGCAGCCTTAACTCCAGCAGAGCTTCTTCTGGATCCAGGAGTGAACTGGGTGGGTCAAGAGACCCAGTATTTATACTGACAAGTCCCTTTGATATGGGGGTGACTACAACAGAGTTCTTGTGAAGGGCACAGGTCCCCCTTTCAGGTCAGCCTCGGCTCCGGACTGCCAGCGGGAAGTAATCAGCCCCTTTGTGTGGACTCTAGTCACTACCCTTTGAAATGTAAGTGTGAACCCTTCCCAACCTCCTCCCCAGGAAAACCCATCAGTATGCAGATGTAGCTGAGTATCCTGTGTTGTGGGTGTCTGAAAGGAATGCACAAGTGTAGCTGTCACCAGCCCAAGCCAGACGGGTATTGGAGATGGGATGTAAGCACACCAGGCGGAAAGTTCAGAGAAATGTCCACTTTCAAAAAGTGGCATTTCTAAAATTGTAATAATAAATCTGACTTTACCAGTGAACAGGATTTATTATTACCATTCCAATGGTACTAAACATGAAGCAGCTACTCCTCTCAGATGAGGTATTACATCTTAAAAATGTGATAAGGAATTCCCAATGCTGCCCTATGAGAGGGGCAGGCCTCTTAGTAATGAAAAACTAATTTTTCATTACTAGGACATGAAAAACTTAAAGGTACATTTCCTGTCTTTTGTTTACATGGTGTCCTTCCCAATGGGCTACCTAGGGCCTACCTTAAAGGTGACAATTGTATGAAAAAGGGGGTTCTTAGCTTGGCAAGAGGTATTCAATGCCAAGTTAGAGTGGCAGAGAGATTGCACACACAGGCTCTGCAGTGGCAGGCCTAGGACATGTTTACAGAGCTACTTAAGTGAGTGGAACATTCAGTACTGCAGGTCAACTAGTAGCATTTAATTTATAGGCCCTGGGCATATGGCACATTACTCTACAAGAGATTTACAGGTAAAATAAATATGCTAATTGTGATTACACCAATGTTACTATAATTTAGGAGAGAAGCACATACACTCTAGCACTGGTTAGCAGTGGCAAAGTGCTCAGAGCCATATGGCCATCTAAAAGATGCAGCAACAAAACAGGAGGTAAAGGCAAATACAGCAACTGTGATTCCTCTCTTTTTACACATGGGAATGCCCGGGTAGACGAGCTGCCTGAGGGAGATATTCCTCCCACTCCTGCTTGGAGGTCCTTATCTTGGGCGTAACTCCCTTCCAGATTGTGCACACTAGAGCAATGCACGAGTCCACAGTGAGTCCTGGACCTTTTTCAAAGTCCATACTGCTGCAGGGAGGCCCTCTGGAAAGGGTGGCAGAGTGCTGGGGAACCAGCTGGTGGGGAGTCAGTGGACATCACGCTGGGGCAGATTCTGGAGGTCATTAATAAATTCAGAGACTTCCTGGAGTAAAAGACTGAGTCACTTGTGGTGGACCAGAGGGATTCTATGTTACGATCATCACAAGCTGAGTGCCAGGGTGGCTTAGAATGAGGTGGCTGTAGTGGCGGTTCCCCCTCGCCTGGATTCCCAGGAGATGCAGGTGCAAGATAATAGGACAGTAGACACACTTGAGAGACTAGCAGAGGAAACTGCTGTTGACAGAATTATGTGATAATAGTTGGACTCTCTGAAACGGTGGCGGGTCAGGACATGATTCGCTATATAAGGCTTGGAATGTGTCGACAGTGGATCCACAGAGGTTGTCTCCATTCTTCACCCTGGAGAGGACGCTTTGAGTTCCAGTCCGATCTCCACCGATGGGGAGGACTGTTGTTCCCAGTTGTGGTCCGTCAGCTGCATTATCGAGAACGGAACTATATCCTGCAACGATCCCTTTAGGTAGACAGGTTTCAAGTGGACAATGTACTGGTGGCTATTTTCCTGGATTATACCATGGAGGCGCAGCAGTGAAGTAAAAAGAGCACTCAGGGAGACAAATGTTTTCACACACTGCTGTTCCCAGCCTGGCTCAATATTATGATGGACTGGCTCAATATTATGATGGACAACAGCACATTCTTCTTTGACACCCCTGCAGCTGCTTGATAATGGCTTGAAACACATAGTGCAGGCACGGATGGGGCTCCGCAGACTAGACCCTCATGGCCCCAGAGAAAGAGGAACAGACATCATAGCTGCCCTTGAGTGAATGGACCTTCGTAACCTCAGGTGAAGCAGGCCACCTGGAGGCCCTTGAGATTGTCAATGGCTTTGCTGTCTCTAGGCAATCAGACACTGGAAAGGGCTCCTCCGGGTCAATCCTGAATGGTACAAACTCAGAAGGTGAGGCAGAGTGTGGGCCAACTCCACTGGTCATCACTCTGCACTTGGCAGGCGACTTTTAGGACACTATGCCCTGGTGTATATATGCTAGGTCTATTGACTCATGGAGAGATGCCCTCGACTTAGACCTGCAGGGACTAAATGCTGAAGGACAGAGATGGGCACTTCAGAGTACCTATGGAATACCTGTTTCTGCACCCTGTAGATGACTCTGCAAGTATTTGTGACCATTTAAATAGTGCTGGGGAGTGGGGCAGCAGGCAGGGGACTGACGGCAAAGCACAGCTACATGTCACCCCTCGCTAACTCAATCCGAATGGGGAAGTTCACAGTGCATGCTTACAAAGTTGACGATTGTTGCTGGCTAGTAGTTTGGTTTTTGGGAAAGTAGTCCTTGCCACACTGTTATGGGCAGAGGGAGTTTAGACTGTTTGACTCAGGAGGCAGGGGACACCCTTTGCAGCATTGTATTCATACTTTGTTAGATGGGACTTCTGAGATGATGTAGGGGATTCCGGGTGAGCACTGAAATCATGTCAGAACATAGTGATAAGGAGGGGAGTTATGTCTTTATTAGGAGACGCTGCATGTTAATAGCGTTCAATTGGTGTTGAGCAGCATATATGCCCAGGATGCCAACCAAACACAGTTTTATGTCTCCATGGCCCCCCTGTTGTCACTGATACCAGATGTATCATAACTCCTGGGGGAGACTTTACCACAAAAGAAGAACTAATCCTGGACCATTTCACCCTACCCCTTTCTGGGTTCTCCAACTATTAGGGTGGCCACTGAGTTCCAAGGTTGGTGCTCCCATTGGGAATTATTTGACACATGGAGCACATGGCATGCACTCCTGTGGAAATACACATACTTCACACCAGTCCATGACTTACATTTCCACTTGGATGGTTGGTTGTGCAGCCGTTGTGAACACCTACCACTCACACTCTCTGATCCAAAGCTAATGTTACTTGGCCTGGCGTGGGGGAGGCACATCTTGACGATTCCTACATAGAGAATGGCAGTCTCATCCCTATAAGAGCACACCTCCAGGGAGACCCTAATGTCCATTATTAGTAATTACTTTATGGAAAATACGGGCACAGGGAGGAGTGTAGCCGCTGTAAGGGAGCTGTGTTCAAGATGGCAGCCAGAGAAATTCTGCATTGGCCAGTCGGTTGGCCTGCATAGGTCACTTTATAACAGATTGACAATACTTTCAAATGATCTGATGGATATTGAGTGCTCCCTCCCTACTGACCCAGGCACATCCTAAGCTGCTGGAACACAGAAAAGAGATCATAGTGGTTGTTGAGCAGCTGCGCTTTCTTATTTGGAGGGAATACATGGAGAATTTGCATGCAGGGATAAGACAGGCAGGAAAGATGCTGGCCTGGCTGATTCAGAGTTGAATAGATGAGCCCCATTCTGTAATGAAGGGACGCATCCAATGTGGGTCGACGGTTGAAATATTTAGGAGTATGTGTGTTTCATAGCAAGGAGGACACAAAGCAGGCCAATTTAGGCTGCGCTCCAGGGGCGCAGAGGAAATATGAAGTTCTGTCATGCTCTTAAAATCCCCATTATGGCAAGAGCTGCTGTCACTAGGTGTTGATGCTCCCATGAGCTTTGTACTATTTCACTAGCCTCCCTATTTGGATACCCCAGAGTTTGTTTCTGGCCCTTGAAGCTGTGATGCGGGAACTAATCTGGGACAGGGGCCAGAATCTAGTGTGTTGCTACATTATGTTGCCTACTAGTTGGGTGTTTCTGACATGGAATTTTCTTTAGTGTCAGCACAGCTGCAGCGGGTGGCGAGGTGGCTAGCGGCTTGAGATGCACAGAATCTTGAGGGATTTGCCAACCCTCAGTGCAGGGATATGCTTGTGGGCTGGTTGCTGGGCTGGATTACGAGGGAAGCTCTGCTGTCACAACTTCTAACCTTTGCAATAAGATGCTGGAGGGCTTTGGTGGTGAGTCTGCCCTATCCGATGCTTTATGCCCATCAATTTCACTGGAGGCACTTCCTACCTGTTGTGTGGGATATTTCATGGAGCAAAGGATGGGAACGGTGGATAGAGGTGAGCACAGAAACTGTGGGGGACAGCTATGCAGAAGGCACCATTTGCATGCTGTACTCCCTAGTGGAGGAGGATAATCTTCCTCGAGCTCAGTTCCTCACATATGGGTGGTGGAGGTGGCCATGCAGAGTATGTGGACTGGGGGTAGGGGAAGCCCCAGATTAATGCACTCCTGCAGGTCCTTCTGACGTTTGGTCATGGGCAAAAGCTGGTCTCATGACTCTACGAATCAGGATTAGAAATGACCATAGGTGACCTCCCTTCTAGCCATGAACATTGGGAGACTGCACTGGGTAGGAGGCTCCAGGACAGGGCATGGAGGATGGCTTTCAAGCAGGTTCTCAAGGTTTCATGCAACACTTGCTTTAAATACACAAAATGTAATTACATACACACCACCTGTCTGATTCCTCACAGAATAAATGATATGCAGCAGGTGGACCGAATGCAGCGCCCTAGGTGTGCGCGTAGGGGGATGGAAGAGGCATGCTGGGTTCTTACACATGGTTTGGGAATGCCCTGTGATCAGGCACTTCTGGAGCACAGTGGCCATTGATGTTGGCATCCTGGAGGATTATCTGTTGGGTATTTGCCTGTGGAAAATGCTGCAAAAGCTGAGTGATGGGTTTCTTGACCTAGCAATTGTCCTGGCAAAGTGGTAAATTGCACTGCTTCGGAGATTCCAGGAGAGCCCCTTGCATACTTGTTGGTACCCGTCCCTAGAGCTGTGGGCCCAGGCAGAGACCGCAACCTTGCGGGACGAAGAGAGGCAGGGTGTGAGGAGACAACATGTGGCTGGTCTCGGTATCGTGGTGCTGAAGGCCTTTCTGACTAATGATGAGAAGGAGATTCTGGCCTGGTCCAGCGGTTGGGACCTGCCATTGTTTCTGGTACAGCCCGGGTGGCCATGTCATAGTCATTCCCTTATATGGTGCCGACTGGAACCTCCTTCCTTCCCTCCCCCTTAGCTTTCTTGAGAAGCTTGCTTTTCTTTTTTATCCCTTTTGGCTGAAACCAGAACACAAATGGATTTGGGTTGATGATTCTTCATTTCACGAGTTGAGTCTAGGTTCTGAGCTCTTTTGTCTGTTCCTCTGTTGTCCTTTGAGGGTCTCGGCGATGGTGGTTGCTCGCACTCTCCCTCCTGGGACGGGGATTGGAGTGCTAATGATTGATTGTGAGATAATGGGTGACCACTCCCATTACGAAACGACTTGTAACCCTCATTGGGAGTGGCCAATGCCATGCGATTATCTTGTAACTGTTATTGTAATGCATATTTATGACAGAGCTTGCCTGTTATGGCTTGTTCTTTCTTTTGTTTGAAGAAATGCCAATAAAGGCAAGTTCAAAAGAAGACAATCTGGACATGGGAAGACACCTTCGCTGCCAGGCCTTCCCCCCGCCCTCAGGTGCCAGGCCTTTTTTTGGCTATTTAGGGCAGTTCACGCTTAGACCCTCATAACCCACGAAAGCTACCCACACCAAATCTGCATCCAACATCCTAAGGATTCTAGAGATACCCATAGTTTGTGGGTTCCCCTGGAGGACATCAAGAAATTATCCAAAAGACAGCAAACATTTCATTTTCAAATAAATAAATGGGAAAAAGGGGCTGCAGAAGAAGGCTTGTGTTTTTTTCCCTGAAAATGACACCAATAAAGGGTTTGTGGTGCTGAAATTACTATCTATCCAGCTTTCAGGAACAGGCAGACTTGAATCACATCTTTGGCATTTTACGGGGACGGGCCCCATTTTTACTATTTATTGTGCTTTCAGCCTCCTTCCAGTTAGTGACAGAAATGGGTGTGAAATCAATGCTGGATTCTGGACAGCTAAACATTTCTGGAAAGTAGACAGAATTCTGAATTCAATAAGGGGTCATTTGTGTACATTCTTCAAGGTTTTCCTACAGAAAATAACAGCCAAAAGAAATAAATATTGAAATTGAGGTAAGAAAACAGCAATTTTTCTCCACATTTTATATATACCATTACATCTGCTGGACTCTTCTGGTTGCAGGTATATGTAGGGCTTGTAGGTTCATCAAGAACCCTAGGGGCCATATTTATACTTTTCGACGCACAACTGCGCCAACGCAGTTGTGCGTCAAAAAATCTAACGCCAGCTAACGCCATTCTGAAGCACCATGCGGGCGCCGTATTTATTCAATGACGTTAGCCAGCGTTAGCCGGCGGAGCTGCCTGGTGTGCGTCAAAAAAAATGACTTACACCAGGCAGCGCCGGCGTAGGGGAATATGGAGCTTGGACGTCAAAAAATGGGGTAAGTCAGGCTGAGGCAAAATTTTCGCCTCAACCCGATTTGCGCCATTTTTTTTACTCCCAACCCCCATTGAAATGACTCCTGTCTTAGCAAAGACAGGAGCCATGCCCCCTTGCCCAATGGCCATGCCCAGGTGACTTATGTCCCCTGGGCATGGTCATTGGGCATAGTGGCATGTAGGGGGGCACAAATCAGGCCCCCCTATGCCACAAAAAAAACAACAAAAAAAACTTACCTGAACTTACCTTAAGTTCCCTGGAATGGGTCCCTCCATCCTTGGGCGTCCTCCTGGGGTGGGCAAGGGTGGCAGGGGGTGTCCCTGGGGGCATGGGAGGGCACCTCTGGGCTCCTTCCGAGCCCACAGGTCCCTTAACGCCTGCGCTGACCAGGCGTTAAAAAACGACGCAAAAGCGGCTGGATGTCATTTTTTTGACCCGCCCACTCCCGGACGTCATTTTTGCCCGGGAGTGTAAATACGGCGCACATGCATCGGAGTCATTTTTTAGAAGGGAACGCCTACCTTGCATATCATTAACGCAAAGTAGGTGTCCACGCTAAAAAATGACGCAAACTCCATGAACTTTGGCACTAGACGCGTCTAACGCCAGAGTATAAATATGGAGTTCGTTTTGCGTAGAATTTGCGTCAAAAAAATTACGCAAATCCGGCGCAAACAGAGTATAAATATGGCCCTAGGTACCCAGAGCCAATAAATGAGCTGCACCTTGCAATGGGTTTTCATTCTATACCTGGTATAGAGCAATTCATTTGCTGAAATGTAAAACCTTTGTATTTCCAAAATGGCCACAAGATAAGGTGTTGAGAAGAAGTGGTTATTTGCACATCTCTGAATTCCAGGGTGCCCATACTAGCATGTGAATTACAGGGCATTTCTCAAATAGACGTCTTTTTTACACACTGTCTTACATTTGGAAGGACAAAATATAGAGAAAGACAAGGGGCAATAACACTTGTTTTGCTATTCTGTATTCCCCCAAGTCTCCTGATAAAAATGGTACCTCACGTGCATGGGTAAGCCTAAGGCCCGTGACAGGAAACACAACATTGACACATTACATTTTAACATTGAAATCTGACGTGTTTTTTGCAAAGTGCCTAGCGGTGGATTTTGGCTTCGGCACTAGGGAAACCTATCAACCGTGTGCATTTTTTTCAAAACTAGGCATCTAGTGGAATCCAGGATGGGATGAGTTGTGGGGCTCTCACCAGGTTCCGTTACCCCAGAATCCTTAGCAAACCTCACAATTTGGCAAAAAAAACACCTTTTCCTCACACTTCAGTGATAGAAAATTCTGGAATCTAAGAGGAACTACAAATTTTCTTCCACCCAGCATTCCCCCAAGTCTCCCAATAAAAATTGGACCTCACTTGTGTGGGTAGGCCTAGTCTCCGTGACAGGAAATGCCCCAAAACGCAACATGGACACATCATATTTTCTCAAAGAAAACTGCCCTGTTTTTTACAAAGTGCCTTGCTGTGGATTTTGGCCTCTAGCTCATCTGGCACCTAGAAAAACCTAGCAAACCTGGACATTTCTGAAAAACAGACACCTAGGGGAATCCAGGATAAGGTAACTTGTGGCACTCTCACCAGGTTCTGTTACCCAGAATCCTTAGCAAACCTCAAAATCTGTCAAAAACACACTTTTTCCCCACATTTCTGTGCGGCAAAGTTCTGGAATTTGAGGGGAGCCTCAGATTTCAATCGACCCAGTGTTCCTCCAGGTCTCCTGATAAAAATGGTACCTCACTTGTGTGGGTAGACCTAGTGCCCGCGACAGAAAATGCCCCCAAACACTATGTGGACACATCAAAATTATCAAATACAAAACTACCTGTTTTGGCTGGGGGGCACCTGCATTTGTGGTCCTGGGCTCCGCAGCCATCTAGGAAACCTACCAAACCCAAACATTTCTGCAAACTAGACACCCGAGGGAGTCCAAGGAGGTGTGACTTGCGTGGATCCCCCAGTGTTTTCTTACCCAGAATCCTCAGCAAACCTCAAATTTAGCAAATACATTGAAATTTTCCCACATTTCTGTGTGGGATCACCACACCAGCACAAATTTCCTACCACCCGATGTTCCCCTCAGTCAAATGAAGACTCACTTGTGTATGTGGGCCAAGTGCCTGTGACAGGGAACATGTGGAAAATGAGGGGGAACCAACGTGGGTCCGAAAGGGCAGTTTGGAAAAAAAACGTTTTTAGGCTGGGAAGTGGAGCAGAATTTTTATCGGTATAGATGTGACAATGCTGGTTGGTAGGAATTTTGTGGATTCCGGAAGGTTCCATCACAAAAATGTGGGAAAATGTGTGATTTCAAGCAAAATTGGAGGTTTGCAGGGCATTGTGGGTAAGAAAATGGTGCAGGGTGCATGTGAAGCACACCATCCTGGATTCACCCAGATGTTTAGTTTTCAGATGTGTCTAGATCTCATAGATTTTTCTACATGGCAGCTTCCCAAAGTCCAAAAAGTGCAGCCCTCACCATTCCAAGTGGGACGATTTTGAGTTAGACAAAGAACTTGCTAAGTTAAGGCCTATGATTAATAAAGCAAATACATAATAAATAACCTTTAATATGACATACTACTACATTCATCCAAACATAAGGCCAACATTTTACAATATTAATAAGCTATTAATAAGTACACTTTGTTATTATTGGAGGTCACTCAAATAGGCACAATTTCAAATGTGTGTATTATTTTTCTACGTTAACTTATTTTCTGTGCAGATCCAACACTCAGAATACATGAATATTCATTAGTAAAATTCAGCGTTAACAGTAGCATTAGCAATTCCAGAATATGAAAGTGTTCGCTGTTCTTTCTAGCAAAGGGAGTGTATCTGGTGTTGGGGTGCTCTCTCGAGTTCTCTAACCCTTCTTCCTGCAATCATCCTTAGACCAGTGCTTTAAATGGAAAAATAGAAGTGCAGGTACTCTGTACCAGAGTACCTGCTTGTTTCTGAGAAGTGCCGGTACTCTCCAATTAAAAGTATTACGTTTTTCTTGAGATGTGCCGGTACTCTCCCTCTCAAAATAAAAAAGTGCCGGTACTCAGTACCGGAGAGTACCGGCCCATTTAAAGCACTGCCTTAGACTATCTCAAATAATAGCATGACTGCAAGCATGACCACTCTGGTGTCTTGCTTCAGGCAGCGGGGTACTGAATGAGTACGCAATAGGGTGCCAAGTGAGCTGTCACATCAGCTTCTTGTCTTGTCCTTGCACCAGTCATGCTGTTGCTTGCTGCAGTTGCTACTCTTGTCATGCTAGATGTATTTGCTTGTGCAAGGCTTTTCTTTGTCCTTCCTGCTGACCCATTAACCCGTACTGTCCATTCCCAATGCACCCAGCAGTTCAACGCTAGCATATCTTGCTGGAAATTCAGAACATCTTGCATGTCCTCCTCCTTAGCAATTTGCTGACATGTATATGAAAGAGGCAGTGCAGCAGATGCACATGCCCGGGCAAAATATTGTTTACTGCGGTGTGATCTTGAATAATTTCCAGCATTTCATATTACGCCTTTTAAGCAAAATACCAGAGATTATGGGGGTGATTCTAACCCTGGCGGTCGGTGTTAAAGCGGCGGCCAACCCGCCAACAGGCTGGCGGTAAAAAATATGGGATTCTGAGCCTGGCGGGAACCGCCAACACAGACAGCCACTTTAACACTCCGACCGCCACGGCGGTACAAACAAACAGTGCGGCGGTCACCGCCAACAGCCAGGCGGCAGCCAATGTACCGCCCACACTATTCCAACTCACCAATCCGCCACCTTTTCCGGGGCGGGAGCACCGCCGATAAAAACACGGCGGAAACAGACTACAGACGGGAAAACGCTCACCACTACGCTCTCCAGGAGGAAGGAGGACAGCATGGAACCCGAATTAAACATCCTACCTGCTCTCGTCTACCTTCTCATCTACCACGAGTACGAAGTCCGGCGCAGACGACAACGGTGAGTACTGCACCTACGACACACGGGAGGGGGAGGACGAAAGGTTACGGGCACACACATATGCGACCCCCCCCCCCAACTATGTACACACCAATGCAGAGCAACAAGTCACAGTGACACCACCCAAACACCCCTGAAAAATGCTAGGACATAATCAAATTTGGAATAAATATTTATGTACCAAAAAGCTCCAGAAAATTATCGTGCAACCATGAAAGATATTCACAAGAAAACTAATGACATACACATCAGTGTATAACTGAAGTAACAAGTCCTGCACATCCTACGAATTCATCATGTCCGTGGGCCAAAGTCTTGAGAAATAAGGGCAAAGCCCACACAGGAGACCTGAGTCCTTTGGAGAGAACACTACAGGGGCATCAGATGTAAAAACTACAGGCATCACAGGGGGAAGGGAAGGGGGGGGCACCACAGCCACATGAGTCCACGACGCCAGATCCACGAGGAGCCACCATGCCCACTGTACCATCCTGGGGAGTGCAAAGCCACAGTCTCTCAATGTCTCTACAGTGGGTGGGCTGCCCACTGGACCATCCTGGGGAGTGCAAAGCCACAGTCTCTCAATGTCTCTACAGTGGGTGGGCTGCCCACTGGACCATCCTGGGGAGTGCAAAGCCACAGTCTCTCAATGTCTCTACAGTGGGTGGGCTGCCCACTGGACCATCCTGGGGAGTGCAAAGCCACAGTCCATCAGGTGGATGACAGTCTCCACTGGTCAAGGAGGAGGCATGGTGGGCACAGTGAACCATAAACAGTGATTGAGACAGCGGTGCCCAGCGGAGCGGTGCTTGAGATGAAGGGCCCAGCGGAGCGGTGCTTGAGACGGCGGTGCCCAGCGGAGCGGTGCATGACAGGAAGGGCCCAGCGGAGCGGTGCTTGAGACGGCGGTGCCCAGCGGAGCGGTGCATGACAGTAAGGGCCCAGCGGAGCGGTGCTTGAGACGGCGGTGCCCAGCGGAGCGGTGCATGACAGGAAGGGCCCAGCGGAGCGGTGCTTGAGACGGCGGTGCCCAGCGGAGCGGTGCATGACAGGAAGGGCCCAGCGGAGCGGTGCTTGAGACGGCGGTGCCCAGCGGAGGGGTGCTTGACAGGAAGGGCCCAGCGGAGCGGTGCTTGAGACGGCGGTGCCCAGCGGAGCAGTGCTTGAGATGAAGGGCCCAGCGGAGCGGTGCTTGAGACGGCGGTGCCCAGCGGAGCGGTGCTTGAGATGAAGGGCCCAGCGGAGCGGTGCTTGAGACGGCGGTGCCCAGCGGAGCGGTGCATGACAGGAAGGGCCCAGCGGAGCGGTGCTTGAGACGGCGGTGCCCAGCGGAGCGGTGCTTGAGACGGCGGTGCCCAGCGGAGCGGTGCTTGAGCAGAAGGGCCCAGCGGAGCGGTGCTTGAGACGGCGGTGCATGACAGGAAGGGCCCAGCGGAGCGGTGCTTGAGACGGCGGTGCCCAGCGGAGCGGTGCTTGAGATGAAGGGCCCAGCGGAGCGGTGCTTGAGACGGCGGTGCCCAGCGGAGCGGTGCTTGAGATGAAGGGCCCAGCGGAGCGCTGCTTGAGATGGCGGGGCCCTGTTCAGCGGTGCCTATCTCCACGGCGGGGCCCTGTTCAGCGGTGCTCTTCTGCACCGCGGGCCCTGTTCAGCGGTGCCTATCTCCAAGGCGGGGCCCTGTTCAGCGGTGCTCTTCTGCACCGCGGGCCCTGTTCAGCGGTGCCTATCTCCACGGCGGGGCCCTGTTCAGCGGTGCCTATCTCCACGGCGGGGCCCTGTTCAGCGGTGCTCTTCTGCACCGCGGGCCCTGTTCAGCGGTGCCTATCTCCACGGCGGGGCCCTGTTCAGCGGTGCCTATCTCCACGGCGGGGCCCTGTTCAGCGGTGCTCTTCTGTTCAGCGGTGCCTATCTCCACGGCGGGGCCCTGTTCAGCGGTGCTCTTCTGCACCGCGGGCCCTGTTCAGCGGTGCCTATCTCCACGGCGGGGCCCTGTTCAGCGGTGCTCTTCTGCACCGCGGGACCTGTTCAGCGGTGCTCATCCAGCAGGTCAAGGGAGCCAGACCTGGCCTGGACTCCCGTCTCAGTCGCCCTCGGACCGTGACATTTCTGGACCCTTCTGGGACGGACTCCTGGCCTCCTTAGTGTCCTCCTTCCCAGCTGGGATGTGGCATGTGGGGTCCACCTTCTCCGCGCTCCTGCTGCCCTTCCGCTCCTTTGATGGGGCTCTCGGGCCCTTGCCTCCCCTAGATGGTGTGGGTGGTGAAGTGGCCGCACATTGCTCCTTGGGGGCAGCCCTGTCGGTCCTCGCACGGCGGCCCTTGTTTTTGCGGGTCCTCTTGCCGGGGGGGGGGGCTGGACGTGTCCTTGCTGCTGATGGATGTGTCACTGCTGGCAAAGGGTGGGCTCCAGAACCCATGCACAACAGTGACACCCGAAGCTGGGCTGGTGGTGGCTGCGGTGCTCTTGGGACTCTTTGAAGATGGATGGGGGAGCTCATCGGGGGGAAAGAGGTCAAGGTTAGCCAGGAAAAGTTTTTTAGGGCCAAGGTAAAAGGGAGGAGAAGTGGAGATGGAAGTGGAGGTAGAGGAGGGGGTTGTAGGAGAGTCAGGTGTGCTGTCATTGGGTGAAGGTGCTGGTGCTGTAGGCTGTCGTGAGGTGGATGGCTGTTGGGTGGGTGGCTGCCTGCGTTTGTGTGTCTTGGAAGAGGGGGTGACAGACACAGTGGGAGAGGACACAGGGGACGTGTAAATGGCAGTGGGGGTGGTGACTGCACGAGTGTGGACTGTACTGGAGGGTGAGGTGGTGATGGAAGCACTGGCTGATGTTGGGGTGCATGCAGGTGTGAGTCTAGACGTCACAGGGAGGGAGGAGGGAGACGAGGAGGAGGGGGATACAGGGGTGGGAGTGGCTGTTGGCATGTCTGCATCTGGGTGTTGCTTGGGTGAGTGTTTGTGGGATCTGTGGTGCTTGTGTTTGGATGAGCTGCTCTTGGGTGTTGAGGTGTGTGCAGGCTGGTCTGATGGTGTGGATGGGATAGGCTGAGGGACAGGAGACAGAGAAAGGCTGGAGGCAGTAAGAAGAGGGAGGCTGGAAACAGGGACAATGGCTGCCGTCAGTGCTGAGGCCACAGCAGTGAACGCTCGTTGATGGGCAGCCTGACCCGAATGAATGCCCTCCAGGTACGCATTGCTCTGTTGCACCTCCCTTTGCACACCCTGGATGGCATTCAAAAGGGTCGTCTGCCCAACAATGAGCGTCCTTACCAGGTCAATGAGCTCCGCACTGAGGGCAGCAGGGGCAACAGGGGCAGGGGCTGAGGTGCCTGGGGCGAAGGAGACGCGCGCCTTCCTGGGCGAACCGGCACGGAGCGAAGACTGAGGGGCTGCTGGGAGGGCGGGGCTGGTGCGCTGGGTGGCGGCTGTACCTGTAGAGGCGGGGGGCACGGATGTTGCCGCCCCCGCTCGGGAGCTCCCGTCCGAGGACGTGTCGCTTTCGCTGCTCTCACCAGCGGTCCCCGTCGTGGTGCTCCCCTCGCCCTCCGGATCACTGGAGCCCTCGGTGTCTGTTCCTGGGCCCACCAGGGCCTTGTGTCCTGCAGCTCCCTCGTGCTCCGATGCCAAGTCTCCTCCGCCTGATGATGCTAATGCACACATGCACAAGAAGATGAAGAGAAAGGGTGGGGGGAGAAAAAAGAAGACCAGGTTGAGTGCATGCAATGTCAACACCGTTGGCGGAGTGGACAGACACAGGAGCCTAATGCACTAAGCCGCGCATTCGGGGTACACTACTCAGTACTACTGACTAGGACAACAGGCCAAGAGACGTCAAACGCGCACATGGGAGATGCAGGACCTTCAATGGCTGTACTTGTCACCCTACCGAGGTGGGGGCCGGGGGCACAGGGCCATGCCTAAGGGAGAGGACTACACTACAGAAAGCGCCCTGGCCTAATGTCACCAACAGCCCTCCTCCCCCACCCAGACGCCTCCACTGCGCAGAAAGATAGGAGAATGTGCTGATACTCACCCCCTTGTGTCTGCTGTGATGTCTTAAAGCGCCCATCCAATTCTCGGTAAGCCACCGCCAGGATCCGGGACATCAGGGGGGTCATGGTGCGACTGGCACCCCTCCTAGGTTGGGAGGCCATCCCCAGCAGTGTTTCTGCGGTCTTCCTTGTTCCGCGGCGGATGTCCTCCCACCTCTTGCGGCAGTGGGTGCCCCGTCTGTTGTGGACCCCCAAGTTCCGAACTTCCTTGGCGATGGCACTCCAAATCTCGATCTTCTGATGGGCGCTGACCTATTTGACATGTACAGGGTGGAAAGGAGGAATTCATCAATGACCTGCATGTTAGATGTGATTGGCCCCCCCCAGCAACTTTGCCATATGGCACATGCTCTCATGTGTCGGGCGTTGCACTCCTCATTCGCCCCCCACCCCACCAACTTAAATCCACCCCAATCCACACAGGCATAGCCCATTCCATGTGCACCCGGTGTACTCACTTGTTGGTCTGGAGGACCGTAGAGTAGCGCATACTGGGGGAGGACCCCATCCACGAGCTTCTCCAACTCTTCAGACGTGAAGGCAGGGGCCCTTTCCCCAGTCGCAGCAGCCATTGTATCTTCCAGACCGAGGTCACAGCAGCACTTGCAGTATAGGTCCTCTCCTGTGGATGATCAGGTCTCGAGTGATTAAGCAGATAGAAAATGGCGGTCACGCCCGCGGCGGTGCGTACCGTGGCGGTGCGTACCGCGACCGCCGGCGCACTTCGTCATTGGCTCCTGAAACCCATAGGCCTCAATGTTAACCAATGTGGCTTTGCGCCGCGGGCTTCGACCGCCTACCGCCACGGTGTGCCCCGCCAGCGCATTGACCTCACATCCCATTGTCCCACTTCACAGGTCAGGCAGCCGCCATTTCAAGGGCCTACATGGCTTAAATTTTGACTGCGACACACAGGCCTAGGCCTTGCATTGCCACACATACACGCCTTTCAACCCATTGCCATTCTTTAACTGTGCAAGCTGTCTGTACGTACCTGTGGTTTGGCTGACTCTGTGCTCCATGTTGTCCTTCCTAGGCACCGTCCGCTGGGACTTGCGATGAGAAGATGGAATCCTCGCGTGTACCGCCCGCTGGTGGACCTGTCGACAATGGAAGAACGCCACATCATACTACGATACCGACTTGACCGAGCCACTATCCATGAACTGTGTGCCCAGCTGGAGCCAGCCCTGATGTCCCCCATCCGCCAACCCACAGGGATTCCCCCTCTGGTGCATGTTTTGTCAGTCCTCCATTTTTTGGCGAGTGGGTCATTCCAGACCACAGTGGCCATGTCATCTGGAATGTCTCAACCTATGTTTTCAAAGATTTTGAGTAGAGTGTTGTCTGCCCTGATGAAACTCATGCGGAGCTACATCATTTTCCCAGAGGAGGGTGACTTGCCTACAGTGAAGGGTGATTTCTATGCCCTTGGACATATCCCCAACATCATTGGTGCCATTGATGGGACACATGTGGCTTTGGTACCCCCAAAAGACGATGAGCAGGTGTACCGAAACAGAAAAAGTTATCATTCGATGAATGTCCAGGTGGTCTGTTTGGCTGACCAGTACATCTCCCATGTAAATGCCAAGTTCCCAGGGTCAGTGCATGACGCGTATGTGATGCGAAATAGCAGCATCCCCTATGTGATGGAGCAGCTACAGAGACAACGTGTGTGGCTAATAGGTGACTCTGGTTACCCCAACCTGCCTTGGCTACTGACCCCAGTAAGGAATCCCCGGACCAGGGCAGAGGAACGGTACAATGAGGCCCATGGGCGAACTAGGAGGATCATCGAAAGGACCTTTGGCCTCCTGAAGGCCAGGTTTAGGTGCCTGCATATGACTGGGGGATCCCTGATGTACTCACCAAAGAAGGTGTGCCAGATCATCGTGGCCTGCTGTATGCTTCACAATCTGGCATTGCGACGTCAGGTCCCTTTCCTGCAGGAGGATGGTGCAGATGGTGGTGTTGAAGTAGCTGTGGAGCCTGCGGAGAGTGAAGAGGAGGAAGACTCAGAGGACGACACAGACAACAGGGACAGAGTAATAGCACAGTATTTCCAGTAGCACACAGGTAATGATCACCCATGCCATTTTACATTTCCTGAAAGCCTCCTGCATCTCCACTTTGTCGGTTTCCCCCCAGACCTATGGACATGATGTTTGAATTTCCCTTGCCTTTTCTGTGCTGTATGAGCCACTGCGTGACCTCGGCTTGGTTGGCCCATGGACTAATGCTAAGTTACCTCGGTATGTGTAATTCACAATGTTCACAATACGTAATTGATATGTAATGTGTCATACTTTTGTAAATAAGACAGCCAGAGTCCTGATTGATTTCAGTGCAATGTGTGATTTATTATTAGTGCATAGATATTGGTACATGATGGTGAAACAGTGATGGGTGGGGGTGGAGTAATATCCATGGCGGAGTCCAGTTCTCAGTCTCACAGGTGCATTGTCCATATGCCTGTGGCAGGATGGAGCAGGGGCAGTTCAAGGTTTGACAGGGTGGCCATGTGGGACAGTGGGAGGACTTCAGGGGGTATGTGATGCTGGCGGGGGACTTGACATCCTACTCTGTCGGTTTTTTTGATCTCAGGCTCCTTTTGCGGGCGGTTGTTGTTCAGCAGGAGGTGGGGTTCTGGGGGGCTGTCGTTGTGGTGGGGCCTCCTGTCCACTAGCGCCGGCGGAGGTGGTAGGCTGTTCCTGTTCCTGGGTAGTGACAGGGGCCCTGTGTGATGCCACATGGTCCCGAAACGTGTCCTCTATGCGGTTCAGGGCCTGGACTATGCTCCCCATAGCGGTTGAGATGTTGGTTAGTTGGTCGCTGAACCCCATGTAGCGTTGCTCCTGCTGTGCCTGGATCTCCTAGAACCTGGCCAGTACCGTCGCCATCGTCTCTTGTGAGTGGTGGTAGGCAGCCATGATGGTGGTGAGGGCCTCTTGGAGAGTGGGTTCCCTGGGCCTCTCCTCCCCCCCCTGTCGCACAGCAGCCCTCCGAGTTGCCCTGTTTCCCTGGGCCTCTGTCCCCTGGACGGTGTGCCCACTCCCACTGCCCCCAGGTCCCTGTTGTTGTTGGGTTGGTGGGTTACCCTGGGGGCCCTGTAGTGGTAGACACACCGCTGCTTGACCTGTCCTAGAGACAGAGGCATGGGCCCGCTGGGTGGGAGCTGTGCGGTTGTTCCCAGAGGGGGTTGGGTCTGCAGTGGCATGTGTCTGGGTGAGGGGAACCGACTGCCCAGAGGTCCCCGATGGTCCGGGCTGGTCGTCAGGTTCCAGGTCGACAGAGCTGCTGTCATCACTAGTGGCCTGTTCCGGGGGTGGGATGGACATTTCTGGTCCCTCCTGACCGGTGTGTTGTCGTTCGGGTCCTGCATGGGGTAAGAGGGTATGGTTATTGTTTCTGTGTGTGCATTAGCTTGCGTTTTATAGGTGCCCTTGTCCCCCAGTGCTGGCATTCCCTTGGGGAAGGTGTTGTGAGGGTGTTTTGTGGGGGGGGGGGTGATGGGTATGTGCAGTGGTCATGCTTAGGTGATGGGTGTCCATAGTTTGGGGTTGGCATGCAGGGGTTGGTGTTGGGTGGGTTGTGCTGGGGAGACATTCTCAGGGAGGATGTGTGCTGGGGGGTTGGGGGTGAGGGTGGGGGTTAGCATGCTGGGGGTGGGGTGAAGTGGTTGGCCTTGTACTTACCAGAGTCCATTCCTCCGTGTACTCCAGCGAGGCCATCAGGATGCAGGATGTTGAGTACCTCCTGCTCCCATGTTGTGAATTCGGGTGGAGTGGGTGGGGGTCCCCCGCCAGTCTTCTGCACTGCGATGTTGTGTCGCGAGACCATCGAGCGCACCTTCCCCCGTAGGTCGTTCCATCGTTTGCGGATGTCCTCTCTATTTCTGGGATGCTGTCCCACCGCGTTGACCCTGTCCACGATCCGCTGCCAGAGCTCCACCTTCCTCGCTATGGTGGTGTGCTGGACCTGTGAGCCGAAGAGCTGGGGTTCCACTCTTATGATCTCCTCCACCATGACCCGGAGTTCTTGGTCCGAAAAGCGTGGGTGCCTTTGTGGTGCCATGGGGTGGTGTGTATGAGGTGTGGGGTGGTGTATGTGATGATGTGTGTGTTGGTGTGTGGTGCTTTGTGCTTCTATGTGGTGTGTGTGATGTTGCGGTGTGCCTCTGTGTGTCTGGCTATCTATTCTCTGATGTGTGTCTCTCTCTCCTTCGTCTCTGGTTTTTGTTGGTAGGGGTTTGTGGGTGATGTGGATGTGTGTTTTATATGGTATTGGATGTGTGGGAGTGGTGTATGTATGGGTTTCAGGTGTGTGCCTTTCAAATTGTCCAATGTGGTAGGGGTTTGTAAAGGTGTGTGTATTTTGACCCCGGCGGTGTGTACCGCCAATGGAATACCGCGGTTGAATGACCGCTGCGTGGATTTGCGGGTCATAATGGGATGGGCGTATTTCTGTTGGCGTGGCGGTGGAGGTTTGGTCTTCTCCAGTTTACCGCTGGCCGCTGATGTGGCGGACTGCAGTGGAGGGCGGATTTTCGGAGGTTTTGCAGTTGTGGGTCAGAATGTCCGTGGCGGCTGACCGCGGCCGCGGCGGTATTGTGGCGGCCTTCTGACCGGCGGTAAGCGGCTTTTACCGCCGAGGTCAGAATGACCCCCTATGTCATTACATCACGTCATGTAATTGAGAGTTTATTTGCATAAAAATCCTATCATGAAACAAACAGTACATGAAAGGCTGTCATTCACATCACATGACATTTTGTGCTGCTTTTTAGTGCAATATGGATCCTTGCATTCAAACTGGACAAAAATATGCATTTTGCCCAAAAATCGCACAAAATGCTGGTCTCACATTTTGTGTACTTTTCCAGAAAACATGTATAATTTTGTTTGCAGATATTATGGTAATTTTGCACAGGCCTAACCCCAGTCATGTCCATTAGGGGACTAATGTACCTTTGCAGTTTCTCTTGGGTGTCTTTCAATCTCACCAATGGAGATTCTTGCTTACAACTCATGGTTTCCTCAAGGACAGGATTTGTGCTTAGGATCCTTTAATCCTTTCATATAGTTATTCACACATTCACTGTAAAAGGTACCTTCGTTCCTTCACAGCTAGTACTGTTAATCCAATACTCAATATACCTGCACGTTTTTTTCCATACTGGTGGTTCATCACTTGGGCCACAGTCCTTTTGCTGAGACTTTCTCCAGTTTCTCTTTGTCTGTCCTCATTTCCTCAATGTAACCTGATTCACAGCCATATACCTTTAGGACTTTGTAAGCTTTATACTGCAGCTCATCCCAAGTGCCACTATCCTCAAAACTCAGATGGCCACCTTCTAATATTTAAGGGTTCCAGGTTGATCGGCCACCAATATAGTGACTATTAGCAAGATGCAGGGCTCCAAGTTGGTGAACCTCCTTGGTGCCCAAAGCAAGTGCCAATTCACCTTGTGACTTTCCTGTTCCACCCTGAACTGCATTTGGTCTGGTTTGACTTTTTATTGGTCCGTCACAATGGTTCCAGCCCCATTACCACTGACGCAGAACTGTGGTGAACCTATGTGAAAAGATAAATGCATTACAGCCATAAAGATACTTTGTATCCCAAGGATTTCCAGAGGTATCTGAATCTTCCCAATCCCCTTTCTTTGAATAGCATTCTCCACATGGAATATGACAGATTACTGTATTTTAGAATGTGAATAACAGGAAGTCTTTGAAGACCATATCTAAGCTGAAGAACAAGAATTTGCCTTTTGGTTTTCTTTGGATTATATATTCAATTGTCCTTTCTTTTTGAATTAAAGAAATATTTGGTCTAGCGGGACAGAATTTTTGATGTGTGTGATAAGTGATACAGTATGAGTTCCAAACTGTCTACTGCTTTTGAAATGAACGTCGACTACAACTCAAATATGCTTTTAAAGAGTCTGAGGGGTGACCGGTGTTTATGGGCAAAAGGGGTGTTGCCCTGCCGCCCTCCAGGGAGAGGCAAGAATAAGTTAATAAACACAGGGCATCTGAAATTCGACCTGCGGGCACAAGCTAGAGCAGTGACATCATTGGAGAGGGAGTGTTGAATTTGAAAACAAGTGATCCGGTTGATTCTGGGGCACATAAATAGTGGCCCTGGGAGGAGTTACAAAACTCTATCCACTTCAATGGCTGGGGCAGGGGCAGGTCGAAGAGACAAGGAGGGAGTGGATTACAACAATTTGCTCATCTTCACAGAGGGGCAGGCTGTAGGAGGGGTGCAGGGGGCTGCTCTTATGGCAGTAACATGTGTTTAGTACTGCATTTGGTTTCACTTTGAAAAAACATTATGGTGCTGTGCACAACAGAGTGCTTCTTATCCTGGCCGTAGAGCCCCAAGAGACAGAAGTTACCAGTTGCAGACAACAATTGCACTAGTGGACTAAGAGGTAAGTGTGCGGTTGAGCTTTGGCCTTCATTAGGGGCATTGTTAAACCACCACCCCTTCCCTCTTTAGCAGCTACATTGAGGTGGGGTTCTTGATGGGCCTCTTCTCTCATAAATAACTTGGGAGGCTGAGTGAGTGAATCAAAGGATGGGTGGATGGATGGCTGAAATGGTGAATGGATAGATGCCTGGTTTTGTCTGGGTTGTCATATTCAATTGTCCTTTCTTTTTTAAATAGAGAAATATTTGGTCTAGCGGGACAGAGTTTTTGATTTGTCTGATGAGTGATACAGTATGAGTTCCAAACTGGCTACTGCTTTTGTAGGCACAAGCTACAGAAGTGACGTCATCAGAGAGGGAGTGCTGAATTAGAAAGCAAGTGTTCCAGTTGCTTTTAGGGCACATAAATTGTGGCCCTGGGAGGAGTTACAATACTCTATCTACTTTAATGGCCGGGGCAGGGACAGGTCAATGAGACGAGGAGGGGGTGGATGGCAACAATTTGTTGGTCATCACAGAGGGGAAGGCTGTAGAAGGCGTGCAGGGGGCTGCTCTCCTGGCAGTAACACGTGTTTCACACTGCATGTGGTTTCACTTTGAAATAAAAACATTATGGAGCTGAACACAACAGAGCGCTTCTTATCTTGGCCATAGAGGCCCAAGAGACGGAAGTAACCATTTGCGGACAAAAATTGCACTAGTGGACAGAGAGTTTGTGCAGTTCAGCTTCGGCCTGCATCAGGGGCATCGTTAAACCACCACCCTCCCCTCTATAACAGCTACATTGATGTGAGGTTCTTGATGGGCCTCTTTTGGCTGCAGCTCAGAAGACCAAGGCTCATAATTAACTTGGGAGAGAAAGTGAGTGGACCGAAGGATAGGTGGATAGATGGATGGAATGGTGTATGGATAGATGCATGGATGAATGAGTGAAAAGATGGACCGAAGAATGGAAGAGTGATAGGCTAGGAGGGTGGATGAGTGAAAGGGAGGGTGGATGGATGGTAGAATCAGTGGAAGGATAGATGAGTGGAAAGGTAAATGGATGGATGGAGTGAAAGTATGGTGGACGAGAGAAAGGAGGAATGAATGAAAGGATGTATGTAAAGACAGATGACTAAAACAATGGAAGAATGAGTGAAAGGCATGGTGGATAGATGTCTGGATGAAAGGATGGCTGGCTGAGAGAAAGGTTAAATGGAGGGATGTATGAATAGATGATAGATGGGAAAAAGGGGGATGGATGGATGTAATGATGGATGGCTGAGTGAAAGGGTGGAAAGATGGATGAGCCAAAGGGAGGTTGATGAAAGGATGGAGTTAAAGGATGGATAGATGGAGCGAAAGGGTGAATGGATGAGCAAAAGGATGGATGATTGAATGGATGGATGCAGTGATGGGTGGAAGGCTGAAAGATAAGTGAAAGGTTAGATGATTGAGTGGATGGATTGATTTGATGGATAGGTGTCCCTGTACCAGTGGCAGCTCTCCTTTATGGGCTCAGCAGCTACTTTACACCATCCTTGTTTTGTGGTCCATTTTTATTCTATTAAGAGTGAATAATTAGTCACTCTTGATACAATAAAAATAAAATGCAGGCCCACTTCGGATCCAGCAACAAACTGAGGCAGCTAGTGACATTGTTTGGTTGTAGACACAGGTGCATGAAGGTACCTGCACCAGCCATCAGAGATACTTTTCAGAGCTGGTGAAATCCCAGCATTGTGAGCATGCCTTACTATGTGTGTGAGTTAAAGTGAGCGAGAGTCAGTGAAGGAATGAGTCAGAGTGAGTGAGAATGAGTGACAGTAAGGACAAGTATGTGTGAGAATGAATGTGAGCGAGTGTTGCAGAATGACAGTGAGTGTAACTGAGAGCTACCGTGTGTGAGAGAGTCACAGTAAGACTGAGGGGCATATTTATACTCCGTCTGCGCCGAATGTGCGTCAAAATTTTTTACGCACATTCAGCGCAAACGTTGCCCCGTAGTTAAACTTTGACGCCCGAGCCCGCAGATGACAAAATTCCGCCGTGTGTGTCATTTTTTGGATGCAGCAACCCGCCTTGCGTTAATCATATGCAAGGTAGGTGTTCCCGTCCAAAAAATGACTTAAACGGCCGTGCATCGTATTTATGCTTTCGGACAAAAATGACGCACGGCCGGGAGGTGGAGCGAAAAAATTACGCACAGCCCGATTTGCGTAAAAAATTAACGCCTGGGTCAGGGGAGGCGTTAAAATGGGGCAAACACACCTGTATTTAATCAGAACAAACAGAAGCAACAGCAGAGCAGCAACAGGGAGACATGGAGGTGATTCTAATCCAGCGTGCACGTAGAGCCCAGCAGCAACAACAGCAGCTACAACAACACCAGCAGGGACCCCAAAGGCAGCGCATAAGACAGGAGAGGATATTCCGCCCCAGAACAACCCTTCAGGGCCTCAGGGAACACAACATCATCCAGAGGTACAGGTTGAACTGGCAGGCCATTCAGCAGCTGCTGCGAAACATTGAACCGCAGTTGGCCCCCGCTTTGTTGACACCCCGCACCATCCCAACAGAAACCAAGCTGCTTGCCTTACTTCATATGCTGGCAAGTGGCTCTTTACAAACAACTGGTGCCCTGGTTGCCGGAATGTCACAACCATCATTCTCTGCCTTTTTGCCCAAAGTACTGAATGTCATCATTGGACTGACACCCCGCCACATCTGCTTCCCTAACACACTGCAGAAGCAGCAGGAAACAAAACAGGGGTTCTAACTCATCAGTGGCTTCCCACACGTCCTTGGTGCAATCGACTGCACACATGTACGCCTTGTGCCACCTGCTGCAACTGAACACCTCTACCGCAACAGGAAGCACACACATTCCATCAACGTGCAGGCCATTGTCGATCACCAGGGATTGATCACCAACATCGTGGCTAAATATCCTGGGAGTGTACATGACTCCTTCATCTTCCGTCACTGCACCATCAATGAACACTTCCAGGATGGACGGTATGGCAATGGACTATTGTTGGTAAGTACAAAAACCTACTTGTATACACACTGCACAGCAACCCTCTAGGACACACAACACATACACCACAACAGCAACATGTGAACAGGAACACACTGAGGTCGTGACATCGCTAGCCATGTTTCTTAGGTCACCATTGAACCTGTCACACATCTGAAATTACTGTACAGCCTAATGTTAAGACGTCAAAGATCACAACGTGTGGAGTGGGTTGCCTAAATGTCACCTTGCAAAATGTAAGTGTCCCAATGACGTTTACATTAATCCATTGCAGAAGTCTAAAGGTATGGGATGTCCAGTGTACATTGATATGAACGTGTTACCACCACTGTCAATTTTAACCTGTGTATGGAACTATCATCTCACCCCCAGTGAAGACACACGGACACCTGTTTCACAAGTCACAATGCTAGGGAGGGCACACTGTACTGCAAATCCCAAAACATACTGCTGACAACCGGTTAGCAGACAAACACTCGTTCAGCCAAGGAAACAACACAATGCAGATGGTACATCCTACAAGCCTAGGATGCTACATTATAACACAAAAGAAAGGTGATTTCAATCGGGCCAGCGACATCAACATGATCCCATTCATTTTCTCTTGCAGCTGATCAGGGGTATGGCATCCAGCCATGGATTATGACACCATTTGGCAACCCGAGTACTGCCGGAGAGCGTGCCTACAACGATGCACATAGGAGGACACGCACCATAGTCGAGAGGACCTTCGGCATCCTCAAGTCAAGGTTCCGGTGCCTCAACATCACTAGTGGTAGCCTCCTATATTCGCCTGAGATGGTCTGTAAGATCATCCTAACATGTGCAATATTGCACAACATTTGCATCAAAAGGAACATTCCCCTCCTGGAACCAGAGCCACACATGCCTGAAGAGGAGGAAGAGGAGGATGCTGGCCTGCAACATGAAGGGGAACTAAAGAACACGGCCGCTGGTATACGCAGGCGGCAACATATAGTTAACAATTTATTTTAAATATAACCACCTTCACCACTTTAGTTAACTAATTTAAATAAACACCTACAATAACCACCATATCATGGTCTGGCTATTCATTTTTGCTCACCTTCATCTCTACTTATCAGAATAAGAGTGTTGCCTGATGGAGCATTGCTGAGATACTGATTAGGACACTGAACATCCCAGAGCTAATGTGATGCCTAACATACAATGGTCACATACACACACACTGTTAATGACATATATCATGTACATTTCTCCTTTGAAGGCCAATAGTAGAGGACCACACCTATTTCACACATACATGTTGAAATCAAGGTCCAACGCAGCATATAGCACACAACTAAGACACCGTCACTCAATAGGGGGAAAACAAGCCTCATACATGAGGCAGTCGATGTGCTTTTGCATCAGTAACAGGAATGTCTGACCAGACCCTTGACAGCAGTAAGTCCAACTGCTTCCAATATTTGCAAGGACTATCTGTGACCAGAGTTCCATAGAAGCAGAACATAGACAGCGCAAGTGCCAGACATGTGAGCAGCATTACGCACATGACATTCCATGAACATGTCAGCCCATTTTCTAACTCCTGACACACCCATGCACCTGGTCACAACCCACCTGTCGGAAGAGGTCCCTGGAATACTAAGATGTGTACCCTGTTATTCCCTCCTCTACACACACAGACCAACATTAGCAATCCAGTGTGCTACACCCTTTCCTATGGTATGCCATTGTCATAGAACATCTGACTGCATGGACGTCAGGTTAATTTATACACTGTCTTCTAGTTTCAAAGCCCTGTTAGCACCTGTAGATTGCTTCCCGTGTGAAAATGTCTGTTGGCCCTTAGAATGCAAATCTCACTTACAGGACTGGTGAGAAACAGATGCAGCCCACACCTGTAATCACCTCCATGCACACCACCCATTTCAAAAAGCACTGCCCCTGCTGATGCCTGGAACAGCATAGGAGTTGCCATTTAGTCAATTACACTGTGAAGCATTAATACTAATTAAGCTGTGTAACACAGCCCTTGGGTTCATTTGTCGCCTTCAAAAACACAGGACATACACAGTTTGACATGTCAACTATCTAGTTAGTCTTCCAAACAGTCTGAGTCAGACCACTGATTATGTAACTTGTCAAATTGCTGGATCCTGAATCACCCTGCATTCTGTCAGCCTGACTGGCATCTGTCTGTGCGTCACACTAAAGTATCTCTGTGTCTACATATGTACCACACTTGCATTAGCAAACCTCTCATTCATCAGGGGGTATTGGGCATGGGCTTCTTCAATGCATACACAAATGCATTGTATAGCATCATCTACCTTTTAACTGTACCATTTGAGTAAAATCCTCTGGGAAAAGCAAAATTCATGGCCCATCCCTTGTCTGGGTCTCATTTATGCATGAATGACAAAGTGTGACAGTGTCCCAGGGCCGTAGGCAGGGATTGGGGACGGGGCTTTCAGCACAACCAGCAACCTCTGATAATGTCCATGAAAAATACACACATGTCAGGACCATGACAGTTCACACACAGAATCACAGTGCTCACAACATATTGATGGGCCGTGTGTGGTGAATAGCTGTGAGAATTATCAGCACAGAGGCTATGATGTTCCCAGATGCAGTGGGAATTGCAGAGGCTAACCTGTGTACAAATGTTGTAATGACACCTGCCGGAACATGACACCTGAGACATTATCTCACTCAGCACACCAAGGATGCCCTGTTGACTGTCTCATTACACGTCTTTAGTGACAGGGTGGGACCATCCCCATGTAGGTTCTTATGTCCACATCCACTACTCACATTGATCAACCAAGGATACTCAGTAGATACAGGAATAGCTGCCACTGACTCATGATGAGTCCTGGACCGAACTGTGACAAATTACACCCCAAACAATATACAGGATCATCATTGGACCACACACATGAACAAGACACCTATGTGCAATTGATCACTGGAAATATGTGGACACGTGCTGTCTTGTATGCTGGTCCACCACAGCCACTTGATAGTTGGGGCTCACTTCTATGGCCTCAACTGTGGTGTCATCATACATTTGAGATTCACCCTTGTCTGTCTGTACAAACAACATGGTACCCACTTCCTCAATGCATGTGTATGACTCACTGTGGGATTCACCAACTAGTGCCTAGGAAGCTGTTACCAATACTCTAGGACATAGGATGTTGAAAATGTGGACCATTGACATAAACAAGTGTCTGCCATCTATCTGGTGCATGCTACGTCACATGTGGTGTCTATGTTACCCTAAATCTTGGAAGTCCACATTACGGATGTTGCTACATGTATGACTAACACATGCCCTCTCTCATTTCCACAATTACTTGCATCTAAGGATTGGACACATGGACGTCACATTCATACAAGCATATGTGCAATTATGCTTCACGTGATACACACACACTTGGTCAACAAATACATTAGTTGCCAAAGCACACGCTTTGAGCCAAAGGCATTTAGGTATTGTACACATGTGCGTCACATTGCTATCCTCTTGTTATGCCAAACATGCACAATTTGTGGAACACCTATATGTAGGCCACACTTATGACCAACTATTGCGTCAGCCCACCGTAAAAATACTGTGAAGAGAGTAGCGGATCATGGTCCGCTGCAGTAAGATGTCACACATGTGAACATACACCATCAACACCATAGTGTCTGCAATCAGCCTATCTCTGATGTGTCCCAAATGTAACATAACCAAAAAATAGAAAAATTGCCCAAAACCAGTCAATGCACTGAAATTTTGACGTTCCTAGCGTTATGCGCCATTCTTTGTCTACCAAAACAGTGTTTGCGTCATTTTTTTGACGCACAGGAGTGAAAATTAGCCCACATCCAGATATTTGTACAGGCCATGTACTATTATGTGGATGCCGGCTAATTTTCACTCCTGTGCGTCAAAAAAATGACACAAATACAGTTTTGGTAGACAAAAAATTACGCATAACGCGAAAAAGGCGGGACATTTCATACAGGAAGTGATGTAATAGGATATCCTGTTTACAGATCATGCACAGTGGGTGTACTTTCACTTTCACTTTGCAGTCTATGATCCTTCTAGACTGTGTGGCTGTGTAGAGAGTGTTGTCCTGAGATTTTGTGCTATTTTGTCCTGTGTGCTATCTGTAAAGTCCATTTGTGAAATAAATATTGTTGGTGTATACTGTACTACTGTGTTGTGTCTACATTTGTCCATTTATCTTGTGTTTTTGTTGTTTGTGGGAGTCTGTTGTGGGTAGTGTTAGTTTGGGGATAGTTGGGCTCTTTTAGTGGTTAAGTTTACTTTTCATCTGTATTTGTACCCCTACTGTCCCCCTTTTCCCCTTTCTATTTCTATTACCCCTATTCCCTTTCACTTTTACAGTATGTCTGGTAGGCCACGTCTTGGCAGGATGGGTAAAGAGGAGTTGGGGGGGTTCATATGGCTTGTGTGCCATTTCTTGCCACTCATGATCCAGGCAGGGGGCAGGGTGATACAGGGGTATCCAACAGAGGCACGCAGAATCCGGTGGGGAAAGGTGCTGCATCACCTGCAGCGTGTGTATGCCAGCCAGAGGAGTGACCACCAGCTGAAGCACCGGTGGGCTGACCTCATCACCAGGGAGCAGGATCTCTTGGACCACCTGGGAATCGTGATTGATCGCACTGTTGGTGAGTACTAATCATGTAAATGTGCACGATTAAATGCTCTGTAGTGACATAAGAGGATTTGTACTAAGTCTGCCAGCTACCTTGCTGACTGTGTGTAATGCTGGGGAAACATACAGAGATAATTGATGCACTATGGCAAGGATCACAATTGCTAGCTGTCAGGTAGCATGTGCTCAGCAAACTTGCAGGATACTTTTCCATGAAGTAAATTGGTGCGGCCTTTTTGTCAGACAACCAAACAAAATAGGAGCCAATCATGTCTATATAGGGTACTATTGACAGAGAAGTAAAGATGTACCAACATATTGGCTATCTTTGTTGACGCAATAGCTAGACTGACTTTAGAATCACTACATGATGCAGAAAATGAGTGCTGCCTTCACGTCAATTGATAATAGCAAAGTGGCTCAGACATATGTCTCATGTGAGTCTGGTGAGTGTAGAAGGAAAGCATTCATGGAAGTACTATGAATGTTTGGGATTATTGTGTTCCTTGATCTTTTGGATACATGTCAGATCTGGATTTGAAAACATCGTGAAAAGGTGTAAGGTGCCCTCAGCTAACATCTTAGAATGTTTGTTGGAGTTAGTTGTGCCACATTCCAAATATGGATGGCAGTCCAAGTGTATGCACATGGCTTCACATCTCCATGGTTGGTGCAAATCACCATAGCTGGGCCACATCAATTGAATCAAATGTAACAACAGGGGGGCTTTCAAAAGTCCCTGCCCCTCCCTCTGTACATTGTACCTATGTGTCATTAATGTGTCATGGCCACAAGGCATGTTTGACTGGTAATGCAGTCCTCAAGTAACCAGGCTTTGGATGTCTCTCTTGGATGCACATGATGAGACGATTACACTCCATATTTTTTTCTGCTCACCAATTACGGGGCATGTTTGCAACCACATGATAGTTAGGGCCAATGTATGTGTGCAGATATGTAACGGTCACAGGAGACCCATGCAATGTACAAGTTGGCCGTGATATATCAGATGCAGTACCATCATGTCTGAATGGCTGCCATTTCCTTATTCAGTCTACACATTGTATATGTTTCTGAAATTGTTGCGCTGTGCACAGATTTTGAGCACATTTCTTCCCTCCTTACGTTACAGGTGGACCGGCACCCTACACTGTGGGAGAGGTGGCGACATTTGAGGACCCGACCACTCCAGTAAGTTTTGATATGTCTGTTATGTGTTGTGTTTGCTGGTTATGGACTCGTGTCTGTTGAACGCATAGCAAGGTGTGATGCGTTGGGCAATCATTTCTCTTGTTCCATGAGTGGGAATTCAGTTTCTCACATGTTTTGAGTTGGCCAATGCGTGTCCAATGGTATTATGTAGGGATTGTAGGCCATTCCTGTAGGCCCCACTGTGAGTACAGGGGTTAGTCATGTGGATGACACTTGTATCAACAAGAGTCGCACTGGAAGTCAGCTCCGATTTAGTCAGCCTGTAAGACCCACATTCTCCAAGATTGGTACAGCAAATTGCTTTCCAATAGACATCTGCTTCCCTATTTACCAACGTAATTATGAAACAGTAGGTAGAACCTCCTAGCAGTATGTACTTCCACATGTAGTGCTACAAGTATGTGGAACTTGAATGTAATGGCCTAGGTGTGCATGCAATTCATGATCATGTGTGTTCTTGCAGCTATGTGTCTGATGTAAGTCAGGCCTTACTGGAAGTATATGTTGTGTACCAAGGGGCATATTTATACTCTGTTTGCGCCGGAATTGCGTCGTTTTTTTTTACGTAATTCCGACGCAAAACTAACTCCATATTTATACTTTGGCGTTAGACGCGTCTAGCGCCAAAGTCCATGGAGTTTGCGTCATTTTTTAGCATGGACACCTACTTTGCGTTAATGATATGCAAGGTAGGCGTTCCCGTCTAAAAAAGTGACTCCGAGGCATGTGCGCCGTATTTACACTCCCGGGAGTGGGCGGGTCAAAAAAAATGACGTCCAGCCTCTTTTGCGTCGTTTTTTAGTGCCTGGTCAGGGCAGGCGTTAAGGGACCTGTGGGCTCGGAAGGAGCCCAGAGGTGCCCTCCCATGCCCCCAGGGACCCCCCCTGTCACCCTTGCCCACCCCAGGAGGATGCCTAAGGATGGAGGGACCCATCCCAGGGAACATAAGGTAAGTTCGGGTACGTTTTTTTTTTTTTTTTGTGGCATAGGGGGGCCTGATTTGTGCCCCCCTACATGCCACTATGCCCAATGACCATGCCCAGGGGACAGATGTCCCCTGGGCATGGCCATTGGGCAAGGGGGCATGACTCCTGTCTTTGCTAAGACAGGAGTCATTTAAATGGGGGTTGGGAGTCGGAAAAAATGGCTCAAATCGGGTTGAGGCGAAAATTTTGCCTCAGCCTGACTTGCCCTATTTTTTGGCACCCAAGCTCCATATTCCCCTACGCCGGCGCTGACTGGTGTACGTCATTTTTTTTGACGCACACCAGGCAGCTCCGCCGGCTAACGTCATTGAATAAATACTGCGCCCGCATGGCGCTTCAGAATGGCGTTAGCTGGCGTTAGATTTTTTGACGCACAACTGCGTTGGCGCAGGTGTGCGTCGAAAAGTATAAATATGGCCCCAAGTTCTCTATTTCCTGACATGTGTGGCCCTATGATTGCTCTAGGGTTTGCTGACTCCTAATTGTTGATAGACCCTACCTGTGGTGTGTGTGTAGAGCCAAACACGTGTGGAGTTTTCTATCCACTCCTCGGTGTACACGTTGTTGGAAATTGATAGTTGTTTATCCACCCCCCCACCCTCAAACACGGGTATGGGTTTGTGAATGGGGTACCTAGTACTGAAGGTACCAGTATGTTAAAACAACAAGTGATGGACGGAATGCTGAACATTGTCAAACATTCACCCCCAGTACAGTGATCTGGGACTAAATCCATCGTTTTTTTGCTGCCCATGCCATTCCAGTTTGGACCTAACCATATGCAAATCAGTCTTGACCCTGTTCCCCATGAGAACAGTCCAGCCGGAACTGCTAGACCAGGTCTTCCCTGGACTGGAAACAAGCATCCTGGGACCAGTTTCGGGGTTTCACCCCTCATCAGCCAGGCTAGCCTGAATCCAGTGGCATGGGAAGCACGGGACCCACGTCTGGGCATACCCTTCCCACTTAGGGCGACAAAAGCAAAAACAACAAGTGATGGAAAGAATGCTGAACATTGTCAAACATTCACCCCCAGTACAGTGATCTGGGCCTAAATCCATCGTTTTTTTGCTGCCCATGCCATTCCAGTTTGGACCCAGCCATATGCAAATCAGTCTTGACCCTGTTACCCATGGGAACACTCCAGCCTGAACTGCTAGGCCAGGTCTTCCCTGGACTGGAAACAAGCATCCCAGGACCGGTTTCAGGGTTTCACCCCTCATCAGCCAGGCTAGCATGAATCCAGTGGCATGGGAAGCATGGGACCCACGTCTGGGCATACCCTTCCCACTTAGAGCGACAAATGCAAAAACAACAAGTGATGGACGGAATGCTGAACATTGTCAAACATTCACCCCCAGTACAGTGATCTGGGCCTAAATCCATTGTGTTTTTGCTGCCCATGCCATTCCAGTTTGGACCCAGCCATATGCAAATCAGTCTTGACCCTGTTCCCCAGGGGAACAGTCCAGCCCGAACTGCTAGGCCAGGTCTTCCCTGGACTGGAAACAAGCATCCTGGGACCGGTTTTTGGGTTTCACCCCTCATCAGCCAGGCTAGCCTGAATCCAGTGGCATGAGAAGCACGGGGCCCACGTTTGGACATACCCTTCCCACTTGGGGCGACAAATGCAAAAACAACAAGTGATGGACGGAATGGTGAACATTATCAAACATTCACCCCCAGTACAGTGATCTGGGCCTAAATCCATCATTTTTTTGCTGCCCATGCCATTCCAGTTTGGACCCAGCCATATGCAAATCAGTCTTGACCCTGTTCCCCATGGGAACAGTCGAGCCCGAACTGCTAGACCAGGTCTTCCCTGTACTGGAAACAAGCATCCTGGGACCGGTTTCAGGGTTTCACCCCTCATCAGCCAGGCTAGCCTGAATCCAGTGTCATGGGAAGCACGGGACCCACCTCTGGGCATACCCTTCCCACTTAGGGCGACAGATGGACGGAATGCTGAACATTGTCAAACATTCACGCCCAGTACAGTGATCTGAGCCTAAATCCATCGTTTTTTTGCTGCCCATGCCATTCCAGTTTGGACCCAGCCATATGCAAATCAGTCTTGACCCTGTTCCCCATGGGAACAGTCTAGCCCGAACTGCTAGGCCAGGTCTTCCCTGGACTGGAAACAAGCATCCTGGGACTGGTTTCGGGGTTTCACCCCTCAACAGCCAGGCTAGCCTGATTCCAGTGGCATGGGAAGCACGGGACCCACATCTGGGCATACCCTTCCCACTTAGGGCGACAAATACAAACACAACAAGTGATGGACGGAACGCTCAACATTGTCAAACCTTCATCCCCAGTACAGTGATCTGGGCCTAAATCCATCGTTTCTTTCCTGCCCATGCCATTCCAGTTTGGACCCAGCCATATGCAAATCAGTCTTGACCCTGTTCCCCATGGGAACAGTCCAGCCCGAACTGCTAGGTCAGGTCTTCCCTGGACTGGAAACAAGCATCCTGGGACCGGTTACGGGGTTTCACCCATCATCAGCCAGGCTAGCCTGAATCCAGTGGCATGGGAAGCACAGGACCCACGTCTGGGCATACCCTTCCCACTTAGGGCGACAAATGCAAAAACATCAAATGATGGATGGAATGTTGAACATTGTCAAACATTCACCCCCAGTACAGTGATCTGGGCCTAAATCCATCGTTTTTTTGCTGCCCATGCCATTCCAGTTTGGACCCAGCCATATGCAAATCAGTCTTGACCCTGTTCCCCATGGGATCAGTCCAGCCCGAACTGCTAGGTCAGGTCTTCCCTGGACTGGAAACAAGCATCCTGGGACCGGTTTCGGGGTTTCACCCATCATCAGCCAGGCTAGCCTGAATCCAGCGGCATGGGAAGCACAGGACCCACGTCTGGGCATACCCTTCCCACTTAGGGCGACAAATGCAAAAACAACAAGTGATGGAAGGAATGCTGAACATTGTCAAACATTCACCCCCAGTACAGTGATCTGGGCCTAAATCCATTGTTTTTTTGCTGCCCATGCCATTCCAGTTTGGACCCAGCCATATATAAATCAGTCTTGACCCTGTTCCCCATGAGAACAGTCCAGCCTGAACTGCTAGGCCAGGTCTTCCCTGGACTGGAAACAAGCATCCTGGGACCAGTTTCGGGGTTTCACCCCTCATCAGCAAGGCTACCCTGAATCCAGTGGCATGGGAAGCACAGGACCCACGTCTGGGCATACCCTTCCCACTTAGGGCGACAAATGCAAAAACAACAAGTGATGGACGGAATGCTGAACATTGTCAAACATTCACCCCCCAGTACAGTGATCTGGGCCTAAATACATTGTTTTTTTGCTGCCCATGCCATTCCAGTTTGGACCCAGCCGTATGCAAATCAGTCTTGACCCTGTTCCCCATGAGAACAGTCCAGCCTGAACTGCTAGGCCAGGTTTTCCCTGTACTGGAAACAGGCATCCTGGGACCGGTTTCGGGGTTTCACCCCTCATCAGACAGGCTAGCCTGAATCCAGTGGCATGGTTACACTTACATGTGAAGAAGTGACTGTTTGGTTGGAACCTAGTATACATACTCAGGCACTTGGTACTATACAGGCAAGTCCAGTTACAACTTGCAGACCATGTGGCTTTAGTTTTGCTTTCCATACACTGACATTTGTAGCCCAGGTCTTGGCGGAGGATATGCAGCATGATTCTTAGCTGATAACTGGTAGAACTCAGATTGCAAGTCAAAGCCAGTTGTTACCCATCTTGTAGGTTATGGATCTGCCTATGTTGATGTGACCTTTGTAGGCTGGCCTGCATGTACTTCCTCAGGGACATTCAATGATCTGTATTGTGATATGAGCTGTTACAAGTACAATAGATGTATTGTCTTATTAACTTCTTGTGCCATTTCACACAATGCAGTTACTAATGTAGAATATCGGCATTTGTCTTCACAGCTGCAAACATGACTCCAGACCATGTCCATGAATTCCAGAGCCTGGCCATGAGATACCAGCACATCCTGCTGGTGGAGTCGTGGTTCAGGAGAATGGCCTGGCGATATCGCCATTAACGGGCCTCCGGGGCATGGAGAGCATTCCCACAGGGTGGCCCTACTTTGCCCACCACAGCCACCACCAGCACAACCACCAATTCAAGCCAGGTGGCCCCACCCACAGCTGGGATTGTTGGTCCTACATCTGCTGGACTTCCAGACCCCAACATTGCTACCGGTGCAGGACAGCCCACTAGGCCTGGCACCACACACACACACAGACCTCCTCCACCGGCACCCAGACTGCCACAGCTCCATCTGTTGACCCTGCAGCCTTCCTCAACATGGAACGTAAGATGGACCGTGTGCTGCGCAAGTTGAGCCACCTGAGCCGGGATGTGCGCCACATTAACCTGCGTGTTAAGTCTATTAAGAGGACCCTCCGGAGGGCCAACCTCTAGACATTTTTTGATGGACATGATTCCCTCACCTCCCTCCTCTTTCCTTGTTCTTATAGTTAGTGGGCTTAGGGGGCTTAGTGTTAGGTTAGTATAGGCTGTTAGTTTAGTTAGTGTTAGTGAGTGGGGGGTCTAGATTCTTTATATTTTTACTTATTAAGTGTGTGGGTGGGTGTGTGTCGGCTATGTTGAGGTTCTTGTGTGTTTAAAAAAAAAAAAATAACAAAAAAATATATATTTGTTTAGGATAGTATAGTATGTGTTTAGGTTTGTATGTGTTGTCCTCCATGTGTCCCGTCTCATAAGGGAGGGGGTAGATGTTTAGAACGTTTTGTTACATGTGATAAGTAAGTGTAGCTTAGGTTAGTTAGGGACAGTTGTGGGTAATGAGTAGTCAGGGTAGATTAGGGTAGGTACGATTTTTCCCTCAGTTTCCTCTTCTGTGATTAGCATTTAATAAATATTTGGTTAACCCTTAATAGTATGTGTTGAATGGTACTTGATTGTGGGTTTGGATTCAGTGTACATAAATGTTGTACTATTACATTTGTGTCCTATGCTGCAAACAAATCCCAACTGAGCTGTACGATTGGCAGCTAGCCCAGAGCTACCTTGCAAAGTGTCGACCCTTTGTTACAACCATCAATCACAGTTAATATGGATGACAATGTGATTTCTGTTGATAAGTGTGTTTTCAAAGTCACAAACAGTGCTTCCAGATATGGTATTAGGGAAACAGTTTTAGGTCTGACTGCAGTGTGATGATCATGGACACCCTTATAAGATGAGTTCTCATTGGCACTCTTGTATTCTTGTCTTCATGACTCTCATACATCACTTGTGACACAGTTCAGCATGATTATCTATTTGTATGTAAACTCAGACACCTTCATTTATGCAGTTTTTGTAGTGTTTACTTAGATTAGTGTGCACTGTTATATGTGTTATTTGTGCATGTTGACTACATTTTGCGGCCAGTATTTGATGACGTAGATATCCCCTGAGGAAGCATTCTTCTGTCCAACACAGCATGATGCTGTATGGTTTCTCACTTCATCAGATTTGTCCCTCAGGATGGGCAGAGTATGATGCAATCATGGGCACTGTGCAGATTTCTCTGGCTACATAATATCAGGACAGTTGTATTGAGAAGCTACGTAATTTGACAGTAGGCACATTTCAGTTATCTACTGCACAGTTGATATGTCACATTACCCAGAGACAGATTTGTTGTGTAAGTGCTATTTATTGAAAAGTGCTGTAGTGCTATCTGTACATTCTCCTTGATTGTGAGTACATTATAGTGACATCTTACATTGTGATCCAACACAAGGGTTTACCAAAATGCTTTTGACATGCTGGGGTTGCTGTTTCAGACAGTGCAGAGGGACAGAATTTGCCAATAAGTAGGAGAGAGACAATCACTGGGCTGGGTGACAAGATATACAGTGGTTTGCAGAACAGTGCTTGAGTACAGTTGTTGCAAGACTGGCAAGTTACAAAGCGCAGGACCTTGGTAATTGTTGGCCATGTGGCAGGGACTAGTGCTTCCGGGTCATTTTCCTTGTGAATGTGATCTGTTCCATGTCTTCTTCTTCTGATGTGTGTGTTGCCTCATCTGTCCTTGTTGTTTTTGGTTGTGAAGGGGCAACACACACCTCAGTGTTAGAAGACGTGGAGTCAGGCATCCTGGTCGCTGCTCCCTGTGAAGGTCTTAAGGGCAGTACTGCAGCAAGGAGTATCTGCTGGTTCTCGAGAATAGCAGCCACATCACGATGGTAGGCAGCCAGGTCGGCCCTGAGGGTTTCAATGTTGCATTTGTGCACGCGTTGACAGGATTGCTGCTGTAGGTGTTGACTCAACTGTATTACAGCTGTGCTGATTTCCTTCTGGGTTTTCTGCAGTTCCTGCAAGTTAGATGTTAGGGCATGCATAACTGCTGCCTGATCTGCAGATGACATCATGCAGGAACGCATCCCCTCAAGGCTGGCTGCCATATTTTGCATCCCCACCCGCACCTCCTTGGCCAGCTCCCGCTGTACTCCAACTACAGTTCTCTCAAAGCTGGTGCCAGTGTCATCAGAGTCCTCAGCTGTATTGGAGCTGGCAGGTCTTACAATTGGGGTGGTGGGTGGATCCTCTGTGATGGCTGCTTGTTCTGTGCTCATCCTTGTGACTGAAGGTGGGGTCTGGAGGGTTTCAAGGACCTTTTGGATAGTCTCCTGGGGAATGTTTATCAGCTCGTCATCCATGTCATCAGGGTAATCTGGGACAGGCATATCCACAGGAGATCCATCTTCCTCTGCAATGAAACAGGGTACAATGAGTGTGTCTGTGTTGTGGCAATTTTGATGTGACGTGCCTGCCTTTTGATGAATTCACTTTGTGATCTTGTTTTGTGTTAATTGCTCCAGTCCTTCAGATGGGCATTCTTCCAGGCCTATGGCCCACCTACATGTCACATGTATGTTATTGAGTTATTAGACTTGTCAGCATCATCGCCTCTAGGTGTTGGTTTAGGCCAAATAGAGAATTGCCACCTTGTTGTCCTACTCAAGCCTCCGTCTACATCCATTGTCATGGTGAGACCTTTCACTGGCTGTGGGTGTTCTGATGGCCCTGGCAGCACACTTAACGATCTGGACCTGCCCCAATCTCTGATCTTTCACATCCACTTAAATGTATTTGACATGTGGTATATCCAATGCATAGCATTGTTATGATCTGATATGGATGTTGACATTGGTGATGTGTACTGCTGATGTTGGGGAATGTGTGTTACATTGGATTGCCCTGATAATCGTATCAGTGTCCTATTTCCTCCTCTGACTGTGCAGGTGTATTTCAGTGACCAGTTACATGTGTCCCCCCCTCAATGCTGTTGTCTGAGCAGTATCACATTTGGGATGTTGCATTGTTACCCAGGCACAGGATGGACCCTGACATATGCAGCATTCGTGTGTCCTTAGTGCTGTGTAGCTCCTAATGTTGTTTACATTGGCTGATATTTGCGACAACTATGGGCATTGACATTTGACAGTACTGGGGCCTTTGTCTTGTTTCTGGGGATTGTTGAAGTTGTCATCCTCACCCCCTAATTTAGGTGTGTTTGATCCATGGGGAGGTTACTGCCATTGGCTACTTGAGCTGCACACAGAGCGGAGGTGGTAGTGGAAACTGTTGTCGCAGTTACATTCCAGTTGTCGGTATGGCTAGAGGTTGTTAATAGGGCCCTAGTTAATGTAGAGGGTATGGTGGCTGATGTGTGCCAGGATGTCAGTTTGACGTTGTGGCCTTCCCTCCTGGCGTGGCTTTCCATTTGCTCCATCGTTGGCATGACAGCATGCCCCCATGGGACTGTTGTTGGTGTTGTGTAATGGTGTGCCCCAGGTCTTCTCAGAATGGGCCATGCCCCCCTGCCGTGCCCCTTTGCCCATGCCACTCCATGTATAAGATGACTTCCATGCATTTTGTAGTCGGTAACCCCCCTCCTGCTCACAGTTGACATTATTGCATTATAATTCCCCATGCGACTTACCCTGCATGTGCGTTGTCTCCTGGTAGTCTGCACTGTCCAGTCCTTGAATCCCTGTGACGATCTCCTCAGGGATGATGGCTGCGACCATCTCCTCCATGTGGTCCAGGGCCTCCTGGTGTGCTGGACTCCCACCTCCAGTCTGCAGTGCTGCCTTCCTGTTCCTGGCCATCTTTTCCTTGGTCCTGCGCTTGCAGTCATGCCAGCGTTTCTTGCACTGGATGACTGTTCTGCGTACTTCAGCCACACTGTTAATCTTGTCGACAATTTGTTGCCATATAGCCTCTCTCCTACTGATTGGCAACTTTGAGGTGACAAACAGTTGGTGCTGGTGTTCCGTCACCTCTTTAACCAGAATTTCCTGCTCCTCTACACTGAAGCGACACTTTATTTTCTTCTTAAAAGTGTCCTGGTTCTTGTGTGGGTCCTCCTGGCTGGTTCTTGGTCTGATGTCATCTTCCTGGGGTCTGTAGTGGCATCTTGGATCCATTTTGGCTCTCCTCTGGTGAAATGGCAGTGTTCGCGTTTTTTTTTCAAGCTATTGCGTCAAAAAGCTGCGCATATTCGGTTTGCGGGGTCGTAAATCGACCCACAGTCATTTCCGCCGCATTAACGTTGTTTTGCTTTACGACTTGACGCTGCGGTGTGCGTCAAAAATAATGACTCCCACCTGTGGTTTGCGCCGTTGTGCGTCAAAGTATAAATTTGATGTCCGCACGGCACACTAAAATGGCGTTAGCCGGCGGTAATATTTTTGACGCAAAACTGCGCCAGCGCAGTTTTGCATCAAAAAGTATACATATGGCCCCGAGTAACTCAGAGTGAGAACGAGCGGGACTGAGTGATAGAGTGGGCCAGAGTATAATGAGTGAGACTGCGTGAATTAGTGAGACCAAGTAAGACTGATTGAGACAGTAAACTTAGTGCAAGAAAGTGTAAGAGAACCCTTCTAGCAAAAGCTCTTTGGAATTCGAGTCAAGGATTATGCCCCACCACTTTTATAGATCACCAGCCGCCACTGATAGTAATGGGCAGCCTGCTGAATTAAAATAATCGAACACAGAACGTATACCTCCCTTTGTACTATTCTGTGGAGAAGTGTCATGCGATTGAAAAACAAGGTGGGTCAATTGCGTTAATTCACGGTAGAAATGATAATAATTGACAACTAATAGACACATATGAAGAACAATGTTCTTCGAAAAAAATCCATTAAAAATTATTTTGCTTATACAATTATAGTAACAAAAATGACTACAGAACCATGAAGAGTAAGCATGTAATCTTTAATATAAAGTTGCAGGTGAATGTATATTTTAATTTAATAGGAAAACAAATTTAAAATAGTGATGTTGGTAAAACGTTATAGTGAGGTGACAGGGCTGCGCGCTTGTGTTAAAAAACGCGGATGCTAAACAGTAAATATGTCATAATACCTACCAAATGTTTTGGCCGTGATAACTAGCAGTTAACGAGTAAAACGTAGTCCTCACGTTTCAGTCTATTTAAGAGTTCAGTCCAAAACATCAAAAGGTTGACGTAATATTCTGACCCCGAACGAAAAATTTGAGGGGCGATCTTCATCAGGATATTGGCAGATGAACTTCAGAGTAGAAACTTGCAGCAATAAGAGAGAATCATACGTTTTGGTTATGTGAAAAATTAAGATCGTGCATGCAACCACATGACTAGTGAGCACATTCTTATTTATTTTTTTAACTAAAGGGCATGAAGGAAGAATGAACCAACAATTATACAGAAAAAGGCATTCAGGGTTAATGCTCTACCAAGGTAAAAAATATTAGATTACCCAATAATTCGGTCAAAAATAATTAAGGAAAGAAGATTGTGGGAAAGCATCCACTCCGAGAAGGTGGTGATAAACGGTCTGCAACGAGTTATTTGGAGAGGATCTGAAAAGGGAGATAAAACCGTCAAATGAGGGAAATAAATTCTATAATGCATATAGCAGGAGTGCCCATCCAAGCCAGTGGACAGCAACAGCAACCTACTTGAGGAAATTGGAATAAGTACGGAGGGAGCTGTCTGTCACCAATGGGAGTGGGCTGATCGTGTCTGAGATAAGCTGACCAAATTAAAAACGTCACTGCCTAGTGTGGGCAGAGTATTTCCAAGTGCAAATATGTCATCTATCTGTTAGTAAATAAGGTCTTGATCTGCACAGTTTTGAGTATCAGAGTCCCACTATTAAGGTGTACATTTTCAATACCGTTAAACAAACCAGTTCTGTCTCCTGATGTATACTCTAGCAAGAGGGCCAAGAGGTTTAATGAACAAATGGAAATATTGACAAAAGGGCTTTAGTGTAGAGCCATATACCAACACTATTGGACGGCCAAAAGGGTCCTCAATGAACTTGTGTATTTTGGGTAGAAAATGTATTGTCTGGATTCTCCTGCGTTGTTTAAGAATGCCTGTTTATTTAGTGTTGCATTACAGAAAAATATCGGATTATCTTCTAGCGGTAATCATTAGCATTTTGGATATCATTACTATGCCCAATGTCAGCTAGCTTTGATGAAGAAAGCGTGATTTTTTCTAGGTATCAACAAAGATTTGTGTTGTGTCTTAACTATATCATACAGAATATAACAGATTTGTGTACTCTGTATATTCACCTCATTTTGGATGATTTTCTGGCAGGAAATTCCTGTTCCAACTTCATACTAAAATTGCCAAATGTAGTTGTGTATTTCAACAGTCAGCTCTGAGACCTGCTTTGTGCAGTTCAGGATATTTTGCTTATTCCACTCTGACTAGTAGAGACTTGCTCTTTCTTACCAGTTAGTAGCAAGAAAGATGGGGGGGGGTAGGAGAACTTGAAGTCTCTCATCAGTAGAGACTCAAACAAGAGTACAGAATAAAGGCAGGCTGTCCCAAACAACAACCTGTTAACCTAGGGTAGGTAGCTCTTCAAATTAACAAAATGCCAGCAAAGGGCAGGGAAAGCACTCTAAGTTTTAGCTTTGTCCTCTGGCTCCTCAAAGAACCATCAAACAGTCTACCCCACTACATAGGATCTCTGCATGTCCTGGAGGAACCCTGTGATTCACATCTGTTTTGTGAGCTCTCTACAATCCTCCATCTTAGGTACCGCTTGAATTTTGATAACCCAAACTGTATTTCAGAGTGGCTTGGATCCTGTGAGTCATACATGCTCCACGTGCACTGTTAGACCCAACAGCATTAGGGTGGAGTTTCCCCCCACTTTTTGCCTTCCTCCCTCCATTTTCTGCTGGATTTTGCACTTTGCCACTACTCACCAGTACTTTGTGCACTTTGTGCTACTAACCAGTGCTAAAGTGAATGTGCGCTCTCCCCTAAAACTTGGTAACATTGGCTCATACCCAATTGGCATATTTAATTTACTTACAAGTTCCTAGTAATGAGCACTACATGTGGCTAGTGCCTGTAAATTAAAGTCTACTGATTGCACCACCTACCTAAGTAATGTTCTGGGTTCATTTTAGAACTTTGCTTTGGTGTACACTTATTTTACCTCTAGGCCTAGGCATTTCTTTGTTTTATTACATTTTAGCATGGCTTGAATATAACTTCCAAGCTTCATAATCATCTGTTTTCTGGGAAGGCATTGCTGTTCATGCTCTACATTTATCAGTCCTTTGCACTCATTTCATTCTGTGCTTTGCTCAAGGCTATACATGATAATTTAATCAGAATCGCTGCTCCAAGAGTCCTGGAGTCAAATCTCAAAACCTAGACACAGCTACACATCAGGCTTCTTATTAGAACACCACATGTGTGTTATATAAATACCATGTAGGCAAACATAGGGTAGCGGGCACATTTAAGCCAACCATCTTATGCTGTGTGCCACTTTGTGGTAGCTCTGCTGATCTTGGCCTTGTCTTTCCAGCCAAGGAAGACTGCCAGCTGACCAACAGACAGATCCCCACTTTTCCAGGTATGGAGTGGGGGGCTCCTTCCATAGACTAGTATGGGCAGAAGGGCTAACACTGCAAAGCTTTCATATTAGATGCTAGGAGTGCAGGCAGCTATTCTTAGACTTATGATTATGTCAGGATGCGGGAACTGTTTGTTTTTCTTTAATCGTCACAATCATCACTGTGTTATGTTTCATCTTTCTAGTAATTGCAGCTCATGTCTTTCATCATAAAGTGCGGTTTCTTCAATAAATGTATTTAACCTCATTCTGCATCTCTTTGTCTGCCTTCACATACGTGAAATTTTGTTCACTGAGAGGGTTTGATCTGATCCTCCACAACCTCCCTGAGGAGTCAAAGTGTCATGTTTTAGGCTCCCAAAAATCACCTTTATTTTCTTAGGTTTGGGTGAGGTGTTGCTAGCTTGCCGACAAGGCCAGGCGGACTGCTTCCAGTTGGTGTGGGACTCACTCAGTCACCCACACACAGTAGTGCTGCTGCCCAAAACCAAGCAGTCCTACACCCATGGTAAGAGTCCTATGGCATGATGCCACCAACATTGGTCAGGCACTAACTTAACAGACATCCCGAATATCTGTCTCTCACATGCTAAAGACATCCTAATTACCTTACATGCAGACATCTGTGGTGTAAGGGAAATATCCTCCTCAGCTAAATTGTGAGTTCCAATCTTAAGCTGTAGGTTGTTCAGGCTTGAACCTTAAGAGGATTCCACAAATTTGTGTTTCTATCTCTAAATCTTCACCATTCTAAAATATGGGGGCCCTTCAAAGGGTTACAATTCCAGTAAATTGGAGACAACCTCTCATGCAAGATGTATTAGCTCATGGACTCACTGCTGAGGGTGGGGATGCTACGTTTGTGGTAGAAGCATATAATATGTACAGAACAGAAAGTTTTCTATTCATGGGTAACTTTTTCAGCAACAGATGGAAACACATACTTTTTCCACAAGTACACAATAGCAAACATGGCTGCATAACAAAGACGTTATGCATATTTAGAAGTACCATTATCTTATCAAAAACACCAAAATTGGTTTGAAGCCGCCCTACCACAAGTCGTATAAAATGTCTGTTAGGGCCCTTAAGTAATGAAGGACATACATGGCCAGAATTAGCTACATATCCAACACATCCCAATGTAGCAAGTATGCAAGTAACGGATCTACACCGCTTAATAATTTAGTAGATATATATTCATATTTAACACAATTTGTAATTTGGACTTTAAATACGGCCCCATCAAGGGCTGCTCTAGCAGCACCACATTTGGCTACAACCAGGATTAACCACAGAGCATTCAATAATGGGTAAGGTAATTCTGTTTTGGTTAGCACAAAAAAGAAATGCGCTGGAAGCAGTGGTTCCCCGTATGGGTCTCAATGTGCTTGCTTTTTGGGATGGTTTCTTTGTGGAAAACTGTGCCACTTGGGGTGCTGCATTTGCTGCAATTTACACTACCATCTATGGTACCACAACACTTGCAAATCTTTCGGAAGTGTTGAAACAAATTCAAGATGAATACAGGGCATCCCAAGCTCTGGCTTTGAAATGCAATTAATGGGAAATTTTGTCACAGTGTCCTCAATTTTGTTAAGTAATCTTAAGGGGGAAGCAGTAGCATTGAAAGTACACCAGCGGCTCCTGGGACATTCCTCAACACGAACAGGAACATGAGCTGTCTAAGATTATCACCAAGACTTATACCAGTATAGTTTGGGATAGTCTGGGAGTCAGACCAGATAAATCATTATTACAAGGTAAATCAAATAAGAATAACAACAAGCAAGCACAACAGGGTTCTAAAAAATACTGGGATAAACAGAAAATTAATAAAGCTAAACAAAAACAATAAGGAGAATCTCTGAGTTTGCAGAACTCAGAGAAGAGTTCCAACCTTAGAAATAGGGAAACTTTAAAAACTCCTGACAGATACCAATATACTGACACTTGCCCATCTCGTTCCTTTCAGGACTCACCCGACAAATGCAGTGAGAGAGGAGGCTGTCAGATCACCGAAACAAGTATGTGAAACCAAGTAATGAGTCACAATGCTTATCTGAAGTTTTGGTTAAAAAGGAAGAGAAACTCCACAACTAAAACTCCAGTTCAAGAAGAAAAAGGTAGCAGCAATTTTGCTAAACATGACACACATATTGAGAACCTTACTAAAGAACAGGACGTGGGCAGTGACTCTGCTAGACAGCGCAGGAGAGGTCATGATAGTTCCATACATTTTCTAGCATTTCTGGATGTGACACAAACTGACTTTCTTGAAGTCGATGCTGTGGACAGGCACGTCTCCCACACTCCAATAGAGTTTACAAACTAAAAGTTCAAAGTGAGGGAGATAGAGCACACCATCAAAGTGATCTTCTGTGGAAGATTAACACAAGTTCTGACCTATTATTGGTTGAAAAAGATTGGCCACCTGATTTTATCCGAACGCTCCCAAAAGGAGAGGATGTAATTTTGCCTTCATTTTCAGTCCTCGTTCCAGAAGCAGGGAAAGAAGCTTACGCCACAGATTGGGCTTTGGCGCAAGCACCAGTGCTGTACCGCAATCATGTTGGGTGGGATAGAGATTCCCGTTACCATGTTATACCAATAAGATTCACTCCACAGATCCAACATCAAGATAACATTAAACATGAGGCTAAAGCACCAGTGAGAGAAATGCTCTCACAACCTGAGTACCAGGGAGTAATTGAACCCTATGTATCTCCTATGAATAACCCTTTGTTTCCCTTAGCCAAACTAGACCATTCATGCAGAATAGTCTTAGATTTCAGACACTTACACAGTCTCACACACACACACACACGTGCAATTCAAAATTCATATAGCACAGCACTTAACTACACCGTGCGTAAAAAGTACAAAACAACCTTGGATAGTTACAATTCTTTCTGCCAAAATCTACCACCTGGAAGCAAGGATTTAAGCGCTTTCATGGCACTCGGTTCTCAAAGAAAATTTGTAGGCTCCTTCAAGGAAAAAACAACAGTCCAGAATTGTTCTCAGCCAATATACCACCAATTTTGCATGCTATTGATCCTATGGTGTTGTCTTATGTCAATGACATCTATCTGATGGACGACGATCTCAGAACACATTTAGCCAGAGTGGATCAGATAATTTTGGAATTTGCCGCAGAGAGCTACAAATTCAATTTCAAGAAAACAAAGATTGCTTTTTAGTCATGTATCTTGGATTCAAACTATCAAGTGAGGGAAAGAGCATGGCACCACAATTCTGGAGAAATGTGTGCAAGCACAACCACCAGCCACAAAATTGCAACCAGCCATTATGTTGCAAAAGCACAATCTTTACCTTCTCCTCATCAGAGATAAGAAAACTTTATTCAACTGATTATGAATTAGCTCCCTCCCTTTTACAGAAAACTGACCATCTAAATGTACAAAAAGAAATCCTTACTCCTAATCTATTAGTAAGTAATCATCTTGTTACTATTACATCCTTCATGCAAATCATTCTATGCCTAAAATGGGTGGTGGCATAGCCACGAAAATAAAGAAACATCTGAGATTCACAATACTCACACCCCTAGGTATATCGGCAGTAGATAGCATCATTATTAAAATGGATTCACACATTTTCCACCTTTTATGTATCCTAACTTATACACCCCCAGATTACAACAGTAGCCCCCTGTCTGTGGTCCGATCACAGCTTTATCTGTTTCTCACTAATAGTAAGGTCCCCACAAAAACCTCCATACCTACCGAAAACACTAATAAGGTGCTGGTCAAAGAATGACATGAACCAATTCTGTGATGATTTAGCTACTACTTTTCCAGTGTCGAGCAATAACATCAACATACAAGCTAAAGCAATTTTTGACAGGCTTATCACAGCTAGTGATACTCATGCTCCTCTCCTTCTATCCAAGCAGGTTGTACACCATGATGCTTCCAAATGGTTTACTGATGAACTGGGAAAAGCAAAGCATGAACTATGGTGATCTGAATGAAAAAGGCGAAGAAACTAACATCCAGGAAGCAAAGGAAAGTTTTTCTAAATGCTTGAAATATAAAATGCTTATTATTCAAGCAAAGATCACTTATTTCACTGACAAAATTCTTAAGGCCAAAAATAAATTTAAAGATATTTTTGCTATAGTCTCTGAACTGTCTAAGCCAGACAGAGTCAACCAAACAGTCCCACCTTCACAAATGTTGTGACAGAGAGTTCATTGAAAAAAATAAAAATAATTAAAGATAGAATCCCAAAATGCCCTCATGAAATCAGCTTATTGTCCACAGACTGGAATCGCAATATTCTACTCTTGTTTCCTCTCATTAGCAAGGATAGTTTCAAGGAACATCTGTCCAAAGTAAAATCAGGCTCTCACAATGATGTGTGCTCCCCAACAATCTTGAAGTTAGTGTTTTCACAATTCCCAGACACGGCCCTCTCCCTACTCAATCATCCTATTTGTGGCGGGTCATTACTGAGCTCTTTTAAAGAAGCAATTGTGGTGCCCCTGCAGAAGAAAAGTAGGGAAGATCTGTTAATGTTGAAAAACCACCATCCTATTTCTTTGTTGTCATTTTTGGCTAACATTTTAGAAGCTCATATAGCTAAAGGTTTATGCACCTTCTTACAGGATACTGGATATCTAGACCCTCATCAGACAGGCTTTTGCCCAGCGCATTCCACTGAAATGGTCATCTTATTAGTGGTAGATGATCTTCGTGAAGAAAGTGATAAAGATCCCACCCTCGCCTTGGTTCTTTTAGATCTCTGCGGCCTTTGACATGGTTGATCCCAAGCTTTTACCGGACCGTGTCGAGTGTGCAGGATTACGGGGCTCAGCATGAGATTGGATCTCCTCCTTTCTCACTAATCGGACTCAATCTATCCGTTAATCAACTTACAGATCAGCTGAGGTCCAGTTAAATTGTGGTGTCCCTCAGGGAACATCCTTGTCCCCGCATCTATTTAGTCTTTATATTCGTCCTCTTATTCATCTTCTTAAAGAAAGAAAATGCATGATTTACAATTACGCAGACGGCATACAGCTTTTATTTAAAATTGATAATGCTTCTGAGTCAAAAGATTATTTCTACTTTACTATATGTGTCAGGGACTGGATGAATTGTAACCGCCTTAAACTGAACTCAAATAAGACTGAAAGTTTCTTACCAAGGGAAAAGTTGATTATTGGACTACATCATTTTGGCCTACTGAGATGGGATTTCCTCCTATCCGCAAGAAGTCAATTAAAAGCCTTGATATGACCATTGATTATTGTCTCTCACTGAAAACTCAAATTGGAACAATTGGGGCAAGTTCCTTTCATATGCTTCAGCGTATCAGCAAACATAGCCAAATATTTAACATCTGAGGCTCTTCTTCAGGTTGTGATGACCCTGGTATTTTCCAGAATGGATTACACCAACTCCTTATATGTTGGCATATCAAAAGGCCTCATGAAGGGGGTGCAACTGGTCCAGAACCAGGCGGCCCTGCTGATTTATATACTTCCCTATCAGTGTCACATCACACTGTTGATGAGAGAACTTCACTGGATACCAGTAGCACAAAGAACAATTTTTAAGACAGGCTGCATTATCCATAAAAACATATGGAGTAAATACTCAGCATTTATTTTGTCACATATTCAGAAATATACCCCATTCGCATCTTGCGTTCTTCTCATGCTAATGTTCTGTCTATCCCCAAATTCAAAAAGAAGAGGGCTGGAAGAGCTAGATTCTCAGTTCTTGCCCCAGACTCCCGAACTCTTTTCCCCCAGAAATATGATTTACCACTTGCTATCTTAAGTTTAGAAAATTGTTGAACACTTGGTTGGTCACACAACACAAACATATGATTAATAACCAAGCATATATTTAAAATTTTCAGCTCACACTGCATCTAGCGCCATGAAACCGAACGGTGTTAGTGGGCTCCATAAATATCGCTAACAGAACACCAAATAACATCAAGGAGCTACAGTCATTGCTGGGTTTCTTCAATTTCGACAGAACCTACATTCCAGAATATGCATAACCCATAAAACCACTATATGATTTGATTTTTCCCGATTTCTTAAGCAAACACTGGGCACCCGAACACACATTCAATCTCAATGCATTATAGATAGACATGCTTGAAGCAAACACTTGCACACACGTCAATAAAACAAACTTGGTAATCTGGGTAATTTGTGGTGCTATCGGGTACGCATGTGTCACATTCAATGAAGATGACGCTGTACCCAAAGCATACAAATCTCATTTGTACTCCAATGCTGAACAGCGTTTTGCACCAAGAGAAAAAGATCCTGACAGCTGTTCAGATAGTCCAAGGGAAACACATTATTGTCATTACCCCAATACCAGCCCTAAAATCTGTCACCAAAGCAAGTGTCCCAAATCGAAAAGCATTACATTCACATTGGATTCAATGGACTATCTCTGACTGCACTGATGTTGATCATGTTTTGATCCAAAATTTCAGACCCAAGAATTCCTTCAGTACAAACTTCAATACCCCATGTCCATCAACATTTTTCCTCTTGAACAATATCAAATCGTTATTTACACCAGTAGATCAACTCAACTAGCTGTAGGTACCAAACACCAATATTCAGCCATTTGTGCTGCTGTTTGTGGGGTAGTGAGGGATGGTCAATTCCAGCCACAACAAACCTATGCGCAGATCCTGAGGGACTGCACAGCAAAACATACAGAGCTTAAGGCTCTAATTTTGGCACTGAAACACACAGATCCTTAACATTCTGCCTTGATTGTGTGTGATTTGTACTACTGTGTCCATTCCTTCAATGAATACTTACACTCCTGGCCCCTAAATGGGTTCAGAGACTCCAAAGGAAACACTATAAAACACAAATTCTTGTGGGGGGAAGGTTGCAGATCTCAAAGACAAGCTGCCACAGGCTCATGTAGTACATACATTAGGTCACCCCTTAACCATGTCTCAGGCCAGCCATTGCAGAGCGCAATGTACTTAAAAGGAACAACATGTACCTTTAAGTTTTACATGTCCTGGTAGTGAACAAACTCCCAAATTTGTTTTTCACTGTTACTTTCCTACCTCTCTCATAGGATAACATTGGGATTACCTTATCATGTCTTATAAGTGTAATTCTCAATCTGGAAAGTATAATGTTAGAAATGGGGTCTCTAGTTGGCAGTCGGTTTGAACCCTGTCCAGGTAGGGAACCTCACTCTGGTCAGGATAAGGGAGATACCCGCTCAGATAACCCCTGCTCACACCCTTGGTAGCTTGGCACAAGCAGTCAGGCTTATCTCAGAACCAATGTTTAAAGCATTTCCACATAACCCACAGCGATAAGTGAAAACACTACAAAAGGACACAACACCAGTTTGAGAAAAATAGCCAATATTTTTCTGTGTAAAACAAGACCAAAATGATAAAAATCCAACATATAGTGTTAATGATATGAATTTTGCAAGGTTTACTCAAAAATACAGTTCCTTGAAGTCGATACCTCCACCTGGGGCTATCATGGCATTGTGATCAACAAAACCAACAGTTCAGGCTGGCTGCGGCGTCATAGGCCAGGTACGGTGTCAGGGAGGCCCGTAAACAGTACCTTTGTAATTGCAGAGCGTCGTGATCCTCATGGTGAGCTCCGGAGAGTGGTGTTGCTGGTGTCACGGTGTCGGTTCCAGAGTCAGTGTGGGAGTCGTCGGGCACTTGAAGTCACATGCGTTGCAGATCAAACTCTGGACTGATGAAGTCAGGAGTGCTGGCGTGGACTGAGTCGGGGCTGCGGTACGAAGCGGGACGGTGCAACGTGCGCTGCCCACAGGTCACGGTGCAGGCAGCGGCTCAATGACGGTCGACCAGTGGCGTCGGTGAGGCCAGGGCTGTGGTGTGAAGCGGGGCAGTGCGATGTGCAGTGTCCACAAGTCACAGTGCAGGCAGCGGCATCGTCGTGGATGAAGTGCTGTCGTCTGTAGGCCTAAGCCAGCGGTGTGGGATGGGACGGTGCTTCGTGACCCCCACGAGCACTGTCCACAGACCACAGTGCAGGCAGGAATGCCTGATGACGACACTGAAGTCGATGGTGCTGGTGTCGGAGGACCGGGGCTGCGGTGCGGAACGGGAATGTGCTTTGTGCTCCTCTTCTTCTCATACCCTGTTCTGCCTTTGAAGTTGGCAAACTTCAAAGCAAAGTCTCAAGTGTTTGCAAAATCCTTCCTTGTCCAGGCCAGGCCCCAGACGCACACCAGGGGGCGGGAGAATGCATTGTGTGAGGACAGGCACAGTCCTTTCAGGTGTAAGTGACCACTCCTCCTTCCAACCTAGCTCAGATGTCTCATCAGGCTATGCAGGCTACACCCTAGCTCCCTTTGTGTCACTGTCTAGAGGAGAGGTGGGAACAGTCCAACTGTCAAACTGACCCAGATGGGGAATCCAAAAACATGCAGAGTCACAGAATGGTTTAAGAAAGAAAATACCTACTTTATAAAAGTAGCATTTTCAAACTCGCAATCTAAAAACCAACTTCACTAAAAGATGTATTTTTAAATTGTGAGTTCAGAGCCCCCAAACTCCACATTTCTATCTGCCCTCAAAGGGAATCTGCACTTTAAAGTTATTTAAAGGCAGCCCCCATGTTAACCAATGAGGGAGATAGGTCTTGCAACAGTGAAACACGAATATGGCAGTATTTCACTGTTAGGACATATAAAACACACCAGTACATGTCCTATCTTTTAAATACACTGCACCCTGCCCATGGGGCTACCTAGGGCCTACCTTAGGGGTGCCTTACATGTACCAAAAGGGAAGGTTTGGGCCTGGCAAGAAGGTACACTTTCCAGGTCGAATTGGCAGTTTAAAACTGCACACACAGAGACTGCGGTAGCAGGTCTGAGCAACGTTTATAGTGCTATTTATGTGGGTGGCTCAATCACTGCTGCGGGCCCACTAGTAGCATTTGATTTACAGGCCCTGGGCACCTCTAGTGCACTTTACTAGGAACTTACCAGTAAATCAAATATGGCAATCATGGATAAACCAATCAACAGTACAATTTACCCTGAGAGCATATGCATTTTAGCACTGTTTAGCAACAAAAACGGGTCAGGAAAATTAAGAGGAAGGAGGCAAAACGATTAGGGATTACCCTGCAAAAAGGGCCAGGTGCAACAGATAAGTTTGTCAAGTTTGATGTCTCTGAACTCACAATTTAAAATCACAACCTATGATGAAGTTTGATTTTAAATGACAGTTCTGAAAATGCCACTTAGAAAGTTGTCATTTCTTACTTCAGCCATTTGGTACCTACTGCCTGTCTCCAATACAGGTCTGGGGTGGGGTGTCAGCTCGGCTTGCGCGTTCCCTCTAGACAGGCACACTCAAAGGCAGCTTAGGTATGAATGATAGGCCATCAACCTCCTCATGGGCCATGCTGGGCAAAATGGGTGGGAGGGGTTAACATACCTGAAAGGGCAGTGTCTTGCCACACACATAGCAGTACATACCCCCGTAGTGAGTCTGGAGTCAGGGAAGGAAGGGAGGGCCTCTGTGCACTAAAAAAGACCCTTCTTTGAAGTCTCCCCCACTTCAAAGACACCACTAGGTATAAGTACTTGATATCTGACATCATCAACTCATTAAACTTCCGTCCCTGTCGATACTCTGTCAGGAAGAAGGACTGCTAGGCTAGTACAAGGATTGCCACTCTGCTGAGCTGTCACTCTGCTGGACTCCTGCTTTTCTGAGCTGACCTGCTGCTCTCCTGCCTGGTAGTGAGAAGGATTGGACGTGCATCTCTCTCCATCCCAGAACCAAAGTGACTCTATGGACTTGCTGGGTTGCTTCCTGTTTTCTGAAGTCTCAGAGACACACAAGAATTCAGACACTCTAGCTACAGCTCCTGGGCCCGCGTTCAACTAGTTCCTAATCCCCAAGAGGCACCCCTCAGGTCCTGGGCCCTTAAAATTCGTGTTGTGCCTTCTGATATCCAACATTTGGGCTCTTCACTGCTGAATGGACCAGCTCACACCAGAACCGCCCTGCTCACACGAAGGATCAGCTCAAGCTACCACAGGTTCATCTCTTCGCACAGCAAGCATTGCTACTTGTGACTGTGAAGCTCCAATCCGTGACACTCGATCAACTCTTTGAGTCCTCAGACCACCATTAGCAATGCTCTCTTTGCTCCCTGCAAACTTGTTCCCTGTGAATGGGACTCTTGGCTCAATTCTGAGAAGGTAACCCCTAAGTGGACAGTTACCTGGGACTGGATCGGACCTGTGCTCCATTGCGGACACCTGAACTTTTAGATTTACACCGGCCTAGCAAGACCAGATGTCCCCGATTGGTCCTTTATGCCTTTAAGAACTGTACTGAAGTTTAATCTTTAAAAATTCATATTGCGCCTTCTACTTATTGGTTTTTTGTTGCTTTGGTCTTGTTTTGCTCATAAAATTAAGCTCTATTCTTCTATCCAGTTGTGTTTTTTTTTTTTTTTCCCTGTTTCACTGTTTAAAGTGCCTCACACCACATACTTTACACAGTGCCTCTTGCGTTAAACCCGACTGTTCTGTGACAAGCTACCAGAAGGGTGAGCACAAGTTAACTTTTAGAATTTGTCTGACTTGTCCTGGCTAGGATTGTGGTTCCTGCTTGGACAGTGTACATCCCTCAGTCAACCGGAAACCCAATTTTTCACATACACCATCTACACACAGATATACATGTGTTCCATCCATGTCCCACAAAAATGAAGGCCATGGGGTTCCATAGGCAGAAAGATCACATGCTTTTGTGTCTCTGCTGTGTGTGCTCAAGAATTGGGACTTCCTTGCTCTGAGAAATATCACAGTATACAAAAGCTGCATGTGGAGAGCATCTTGAGAAGGACACTTGAGAGGAACGACCCCAAACCAGTTATGAAAGTGCAGACAGTGAATCCACATTTCTTACCTGCTTTTACTGTATAAACATGGGAGCCACTGATCCTCTAATTGTTCCATGTTCAGGTTCTGTTTGACCAAGGGATTGCTCTGCACAGTACTCAAAGGATTGCAGTGCAAACAGAGCTGGAGTCTGTGTTACAGCGAGCTTCCCAGATGTGATGAGACATTACCTGAAGACTTGCATGTTTGGAAAAAGACATCCCCCCGCCTGAAATGCCTAGCAGCAACCTATCTACTTAGAGATTAAAAGAACCAAAGAGCACAAGAGGCAGCTTTAGCCCCAGTGCTGTGTGGTACCGCCATTAGAATGCAGATCATAGAGTGTTCTGTATCCTGAGGAGTGTAGGGGACACATGCTATGGGGTTCTGAGTGGAAATCATGAACAGCCATCATCACCACTGTATGCAAAAATCATGTCCAAGGAGGACTGTGCAGCTGCAACTGATAACTGTAAATGAGGAAGCCTATGCCTTTGCAGTTCAGCAACTGTGCCTGGGGGAGACTTTGCTGCTACAACTATGAACTGTGTACAAGGGGGGTTGTAACACCACCAATCTGCTGCTGCATCCAAAGACTCCACTATGGCTGCTCTCAGGCTGCTGTGACCTTAGACCCTTGGCAGGCAAACAGTTAGATGTCACCAAGCCACAGAAGCAGGTCCAGTCTCCACCTAAGACCTTCACCATATACTGAAACAACCACCTAGCTGCAAGGATGTTGGACAGAAGCCTCTGCTGTTGTACGTTACAGCCTTCTGCCTGAGTTTTGGGCATACCTCCAGCTGGAGTGTCTTCTCCAAGAAGCAGGAGGGATTAGAACTGCGAGCGGGTCCACACCGGCCACAAGGATAAGGACTCTGGCAACTATGCTGTAGTGAGGCTGTGTTGAAAAGAGACTCATTAAATAACTGAGTGCTGTAAATTGAACTGAGGGGAAATCAACACCTTGATGTAGGCCCAAGAGATATCCTAAACCCCAGGGGGAAATGTTGTCTAAAGTTACCAAAGGCATGGGTACACCTAATAGAAGGGAGTGAGGCAGTATAAAAGGCCTGGTAGCTGGAGCACAAGTGTGTTATTTGTAACTGTTATCTGTTCTGTACAGCATTATGTTTTGTGTGTAACATGCTCTTCTTTACTAAAGTAAAGCACTGGCTTGAACAATTAGGTATTGTTTTGCTGGGAGTTTATTGAGTTATGATCTTAAGCACCCCACAATATTTCTCTCAGAAAACAGATTGTTCACTATCCCTACCCCTGAGAGTCAAGTATTGTAGGCATTGAACTTGCCACTTCTTTGCAGAATCATAGAAAGAAGGAACCCAGGACATCAGAGGCAAATGACCCCAGCTCTCGCAGCTGAGTCTAGTAGCCCTGCTTGCATCGTAGCTTTCCAAACAGGGTCTGACAATTGGTAGCAAATTGTTTGATATCCTGCAAAAGCCAGTTGCAAATGTCAACAATAACAAAATAAGTTCCACTTGGGAGGATCATCCTAAATGCCTAGAACCAGTGATGGTCAGTATACAGGAAGCAAAACTCACACTCGAGGCAACCAAGTGCCAGAAGGGGCAATCCACTGTAGTCTAGTTTGGGAGTCAGGTAAGCAACAGGAAATTTGGCTTTTGGGCGCCTAGATTCACACATTGTTGGAGTGAGAGGTGTCCACTACCCAGACACAAACAAGAGCCTTTCTTAGACTCCCAGTTTACCACAGTAGTTTGTATTTTACTCTTGCATCATAATTGGCCCTTTGACAGATTTGGCACTGAAGAATCAACCCAAGAAGGTAATTTTGACAGAAGAATCAGAAAGCTTTTGAAGACCTGAAAAGAGGACAATACAATGCACATGTGCTGAAGGCCACTGACTACTACAGACACCGGGTAATAGTGCAGAAAGATGCTTCAGACAAGGAAGTTGAAGGTCCACTGTGTTATTCGTACCGGTTACCTGCTCCGTGAAGCATAAGTGTAAATAAATTAGTTTACTTTCGTGGGGTAAGTCAGTAGTCTGAACAATCAGTAATTATCTTTCTGGTTGATAGTGAAGTTCTACATCCCTGAGAAGCCTGCAACTGCCGGACATCTAAACGTCAGAGAGTCAGTTTTTAAAAGGGTTGTACCTGTCCCAGATTTAAGCAGCATAGTAGGATGGACCCTGTGACATCAGAGCCAAATGACCCCAACCCCAACTGCCGAGGCCCATTATCCCATCCTTTCCCCATGGCACCCTGAATGGGGTCTGAGAACACACGATTGTGTGTGAGAATCTTTCTGTGAGCTGTAAGTTAGTAGCTATTTAAAACCAGCTACACCACAGTACCTAATTTATGATTCCCTTAGTTTGTTGGAGCTGTAGATCAAAAGCTCTTTTGTCTGAGCTCTAACAGGGTGTCTATTTTGTGAATAGGTATTTTTATGTGGGAAATCAGTCAACCCTATTTCGTGTGATGTCTTCTCTCTAACTTTAGTGATAATGGATTTTATGAGAGCTGTAACTCAGTGGCTATCTTTTGTGATCTTTAAGTAGCCATTTTACGTGAGCCGATTTTCAGTGTCTAATGTCTGAGTAGCTATTTCGAGCGTGAACAACTACAAGTGACGAAAGCCCACGCTCCCTCTGGTGGCTCAAGCTGCGCCCCTGTCTCATTTCTTGGAGGCCTAAGGTGAAGATCCACTTTTTCCAGTGTAAATTAGTTAATAAAATCGATACAGGGTACCGACATGGAATCTAAACTCCGTTTTTCCCTCTGGCAGGCGTGATTAGTTTAAGAAGGTGATTGCATTACAATGAGTGCGTCCCGAAATGTAATCTGACTGGGAGATTAAAGGTTCCCCGTGCCCCCTCTCTGTCTGCTGCTGCTCCTCCGATAATTATTTATGAGAGAATAACTTAGTGCTGGTAATCTGCGCGATGATTGCCTGCAGATCTCTCATTTCAATATACAGTAGCCAGGCGGCGCAGGCAGCTCCCAAGGTCAGACAGTCTCATGCCAACTCATTTCTCACTGATTTCACTAACATCCTCCATGCATGATTGCACACTTTTCTGTCAAGGGGCAGGATGGAAATGCCCGTGGTAGACACCCCTTCCCATTCTGCAATTTATTGTTCATTACATTGTACTTTATCCTTGAAACTGGTCAAAAGGCCTAGCACTCACTGGCAGTCAAAAAATTGTAATAGTGAAGCACCAGCACTTAATCTCAGACGTTCGTGGCGGGTGGGAACAACCGGCACTCATTTTGGGGCACTGTGAAGTATTTTTCGTAATTAGACTTTGACCCAGAACAGGAGAGAGAGCGAAAGGATGGAAAAGAGAGGGAAGAATAAGATGGAAAAGCAGTGATATGGGGGGAACAGGAATTAAAAAATCTGAATGAGTGACAGAAAAGGTCATTGAGTGGATATTGTCTTTGTATGCGGCATTCTCGACTTTCAGCAAAGCTGGTGGTGGGCCTAGACAATTATTCTTTTACAAATTAAGCACCAAGTGTTCCATAATTTTGCCCTTTATCCGGTCTCAAAAGTAAAAAAAAAAAAGTGCAACGCTTCCTTCTCCCACACCCACTACCTTCTTTGTCTTTTCTCCCCACCAATTACTGAGCTCTCTGCTCCCCATGGAGACAGCCCATACTGACAGGATCACACAGAGTTCAGCAAATCGGTGTGGAATTCCCTTATGATATAGCAACAGTGAGAAACATACTTTGTTCCACGCTGTTACTGTGTCATTGGTGAGACTAAATTTAGAATCTAGAATTCACACCAGTGGCACTCAGTGAGAAACACACATACCATTGAATTATCGTTGGGAATTAGTGAGTCGTGGTGATGCTTTTCACTGGGGGGTTCTGAGTGACATCAGATAGACAATAAAAGTGATGCTCCAGTTGTCTATGATGTCACTCAGAACCTAGGTCAAAACCATCCCGTTAATTCACTGTTACCCAAGTTTAATTTTATATTATGAACGGCTCAGGCAAATCCTCCGCCCCTGCTTTCAACTGCTTGTAATGTATTGTGCGCGTATTTTTTCTCAGCAGCTCAAGAGTCTTGTCCCACTCGAGCTGCTCATGTTCTTTTGTAGGGTGTTTATATTGAAAAAGGTCCCGCGACGGGATCCGAGCGGTTGGCAGAGATTCGAGTGTTTGGCCAGGTAGTCTGCGAATTGAAGACTGCTGGTCGCTTTCTGTCGTGGATGAATTCTGAAGAATAAACACTCATATTTATCAGCTGTTTCGGTTACGTTATTCTTCACTTCATTTGGTGACAAGCTGGTCTCGCCCACCGATGCCACCGGACCTCTTTATGTGGCGGAACCTATTTCACTTGTACGGTCAGCAAAGAATCTATAATCTAGCGTAACTGATCCCAACTTTAATCTAAGGTACTGATCGTCCCCAAATGTTCAATTTTATTTTATATTTTATTTGCCTGCGAGCACTGATGATCGTACTTTATCGCACGCACACTGCACACGTTGCTATGTGACTTTCGTTGCGTTGGAGCCCGTGTGCCTATTCACTTGGCAGTACTGTGTCCGCCGTACCACGAGCATCCATTGTGCGCTCATCTCAGCAAGATACATTAATTTACCGGGTGGCAGCATTGTGCGCTTTCAACCCAGCTTTGCTGTGGATTTTTTGTTACTTTGTTCCCCGCGTGCTCAGCTGGTCAGCCATGCCACAACCTTGTCTGTCCTGCATGGGAGATGCAACATCATAACTTCACACGTTTTAGCGGCCATTTTTAATTGGGATATTTCTATTTTGTGTCTGTTCTTACCTCGGTTGAAATTTTCACTAAGAAATACTTGGCTCCTCGCTACAGAGTATCAGTTGGACAACAATCAATTGCTTTTCTTAAAGGAACAAAGAAAAACTATATAATATTTTGAGTGTTTGGTTTATATTTTCTGCACTTTCAAATGTATTTTACACCTCAATTCTGCTTCCCACAGGATTAATACCTCACTACTTGGAACTGTCACAGCTCTGTTCTGCATTAATTTTGTGGCACTAAATTCTATTGTGATTTGTTTTCAAGCTTCTTATGGCTGCTATTCAACAAATCACTCAACCACCTCCTTTCTTGGCTCAACCAGGTAAACCCACAATCAAATGGGAAGAGTGGTTTCACCTTTTTGAAAACCATCTTGTTGGCTATAGATGCAGGAAATCAAAGCCCTCAAAGGAAATTTACAATACTATTTGGCAGTTTTGGTCTTGACATACACATTTTTTATAATCTTCCTCTTGTCATTGCTTCTTTATGTGGTGAATGCTGGAATGTGTACATGGAAGCAATACAAAGATTGCATAAACAATTTGCAGAAGAACCCAATGTTATGTTAGAAAGACATAATTTTGTATAACAAGTACAACAAGTTGATGAAGATGTGGAAGAATATGTAGCCACACTGAGAATCCTGGGGACCACAAATTTGACCCAAATATGGATACTGATATCCGCGATCAGTTTGGTTTCAACTGTGTTTCAAAAGATTCAGGAGTGGTTACTCAGCTATCCCAATCCTACTCTTAATGAAGTTTTGTATCTGGCAAAAAGCATTGAACAATTTTTAATTCCCACTAAAGTACTAAGGGGCATATTTATACTCCGTTTGCGCCGAATTTGCGTCATTTTTTTCAACGCAAATTCGACGCAAAACTAACTCCATATTTATACTTTGGCGTTAGACGCGTCTAGCGCCAAAGTTCATGGAGTTAGCGTCATTTTTTTGCGTGAACACCTTCCTTGCGTTAATGATATGCAAGGTAGGCGTTCCCGCCTTAAAAAATGACTGCGATGCATATGCGTCGTATTTATACTCCCGGGCAAAAATGACGCCTGGGAGTGGGCGGGACTAAAAAACCCGCATTTGCGCCGGATTTTAGCGCCTGGGTCAGGGCAGGCGTTAAGGGACCTGTGGGCTCAGAATGAGCCCAGAGGTGCCCTCCCAAGCCCCCAGGGACACCCCCTGCCACCCTTGCCCACCCCAGGAGGACACCCAAGGATAGAGGGACCCATCCCAGGGAAGAAAAGGTAAGTTGTGGTAAGTATTTTTTTAAATCTTTTTTTTGTGGCATAGGGGGGCCTGATTTGTGCCCCCCTACATGCCTCTATGCCCAATGACCATGCCCAGGGGACAGAAGTCACCTGGGCATGGCCATTGGGCAAGGGGGCATGACTCCTGTCTTTGCTAAGACAGGAGTCATGTTAATGGCGTCTGGGCGCCCAAAAAAAATGGCGCAAATCGGGTTAAGACGATTTTTTTGCCTCAGCCTGACTTGCCCCATTTTGGGACGCCCAAACGCCATTTTTCCCTACGCCGGCGCTGCCTGGTGTACGTCGTTTTTTTTCACGCACACCTGGCAGCGCCGGTCGGCTAACGCCGGCTAACGCCATTCAATAAATACGGCGCCCGCATGGCGCTTCAGAATGGCGTTAGCCGGCGCTCATTTTTTTGGCGCAAAACTGCGTTAGCGCAGTCTTGCGTTAAAAAGTATAAATATGGGCCTAAATCCTGAAGCCATCATCAGTTTTATTTCTGGTTCCACTTCTGTTCAGGAGGTTGACGCACTATGTGCAATACAAAGTAAAGGAAAATTTCTCAAAAGCAAAAGGAAGTATAAAGAGAAGTTCTACAGGCTGTTACAGATGCGGATCAAAAAATCACTTGAGCAATTTTCCAGGGTGTCCTGCCTAGGAAATCTTTGTCTTGCTTGTAAAAAAATGGGAGACTTTCAGAGCATATGCAGTCGCAGCAGGACAACAATTTGTAGTAGCAATGTGAATAATGAAGGTTGCATCAAATGCTAATCCTGTGAATAAAGTTTTAACTATTGAATGCAATGCTATTACCACATCAGTGAAAGGACCCACATGTGATGCTATTATTGACAATGTTGTATAACAAGTTATGGCAGAATTAGGATCACTGATCACTATTTTACGGGATGCTATGTTTCATGATAATTAGGGAGATAATAAGTCACTAACTTTCCCTGATATGTGCCCGAAAGCATTTGATGAGAAGCCTATTGATCTTCTGGGTTTCTCCATAGAAAAAGTACTGTACAAGGGCAGGGAGACAAGTACCAAGATTCATGTTGCCATTAAAGACAAAGACATAATTGGTTGGCAAGATCCAGCAAAGATGGGTTTATATCTAGTACGTGGTTCTGACACCCCAGTAGTTGTTGGGGATATGCCCACAAGCTCTCTGGGCCAGATGTTTCATTAATTTCAATAGCGATTACCAAATTACGATTTTTGTGTGAATCGCAATTAAGCAAGTAATCCCTATTGGAATGTATGAAACTCCAGGAGTTTCATATAACGATTTGCAAGGACTTGCAAATGGACCTTTCTCATTAATATACATGAGGTAGGTCACAATTTGCAAGCTATTGCGAATGGCTACGATCACAGCGATGGTGGCCTGCTTGGCTCAGCAGACGACCATGCCTGTGATTGCTTTTAAATAAAGCAATCCTTTTAAAAAAAAAACAAAATACATCCTGTTTTCCTTATAGGAAAATGGGATGCATTAAAAAAAGAAAAATGTAAAGTTTTCTTTTCATTTTTTAGGAGTAGGCAGTGGTCCATTGGACCACTTCCTGCTCTTAAATTTTTTTTTTGCATCCATTCACAAAGGGGAAGGGGGCCCTTGGGGACCCCTTCCCCTTTGTGAATGGGTTACCACCAGTTTGAAATTGGTGGTAACTATGATTGTTTTGCAACTGCATTTACGGTCACAAAACAATCATACATACCTATGTGATTCGGTATTAGGAAGGGATGCCCTTGACACGCCCCTTCCCAATACCAAATCAGTATGTAGTCGTAAACCAAATTTGCGATTCAATAGCAAGTTACTGAGTTTCAAATTGAACTTGATACATACCAAAATGCATTTTTGCGATCTCAAGAATGTTTGATACATCTGGCCCTCTGTGTGGCATTGAAGAAACAGTTGATACCGTTCTGCCCAGGTTTCAGGCCTCTTGTGTACCGCCTTCCCACTGTGCACTGCACACAGGGCAGGCCGGTGCACAAGAGGCCTGAAACTGCAGCTTTCGCTGCCTATGGCCCTGGTCTGAATTCAAGCCAGGGCAATAGGCAGCGAAAGCTGCCGTTTCAGGCCTCTTGTGCACCAGTGTGCACATCAAAGAAAAAAAATGAAGAATTACCTGGGTTCTCCCAGGGGGTCCTCGTTGCCAGCTGCCTGGCACTCTGCCTCCCTCTGTCATCATCAGAGCCTCGGAGGGAGGCCTGGAAGCAGCTCCGCCAACGTCTGCAGCCCAGTTATGGGCCACACAGTGCAAATGCAGACTGTCTGTGCTTGGGCTGCGTGGCCCATAACTCGGCTGCAGTGCGTACGTGGCAAGCTCTGCTCCGCTGGCGGGGCTAGCAGAGTTTTTGGGTGAACTGAGTGCCAAAAGCTCCCTTAGCTCTGCCACCGGCGCGGAGCTCGTCACCCACCCATTAAGAAAAACTTAATTGTAAATGCCCTGGCTATATCTGCTTTCAATGATGATTGTACCTTCATAATAACTGTTGATGCCAGTCTCCCTGGTTAGGGACAGTAATCAACCAAAAAGTTGGGACCATAGAACAAACTGTAGCATTTCCTTCCAGAACACTGAAGAAGTTTGAACAACAACACAGCAAGATTGAACGTGAGGGACTAGCTTGTATTTGGGTTGTTCAACATTTAAACTGTATGTATGGGGACGTTGCCTTGAGTTACACATGGATCACAAGCCTCTAGTTTACATCTTTAAAGGGAGGATACACAACAATGTTTCCACAGGACTCACAAGACTAGTTTCAAAATTACATGAGTTCACTTTTAATATAAGTCACATAGCAGGAGATAAGAATGTTTGAGAGGATTGCCTGCCTTGCATGCCTCTTCCCAAAACAGATGAAGAGTTTGACACAGATGATGTTGTGTACGTTGCTTCCATTGATACGGTACAGGACCTTCAAGATGATAGTTCCACATTTTGTGCTGAGGATTGGTTGAATGCTTTTCACGAAGATGAAACTTAAAAAAGTCAGTTCTGTATATAATCCATGGATGGCCAGAAACCAGATGTTTACAAGCTCAGGGGGTGGGGGAGCTTTCCTGGGTTAATGGATTGGTATTTAGTGGGGATTTACATGTCCCTCCATTTAGACTAAGAGAAAAACATAATTTCCAAAGCGTATCAGGGGCATTTAGGAATCACTAAGACCTGTATGCGCATCAAACAACATTATTGGTGGCCAACTTTAGACAATTAGATAAAACAGGCAGTTGACAAATGTGCTGAGTGTCTTATGTCCGATAAGCATTGGAAGCTGAACAGAACACCTCTGCACCTTGTTCTGTACCCAAATTAGCTATTGATTTTTCGGGACACTTTGTGTTGCTTCCTAATGACATGAAGTACGTCATCCTTTCAGTGGACTACTTCTCCAAGTGGTTATACTTTTCCTTTGTTAATTCTCCCTCCTCTGAGTCAGCACTTGCATTTTAAAAGCAAGTATTTACCATTGAGGGACCACTTAGGTCCTCTGTGACTGACAATGGTTCACGTTTTATTTCAGATCACACATTCTTAAGCAAACATGATGTCAAACATTCAAGAGTTGCTTTATACTCGCCAATCTCTAATGGTCTAGTAGAGAGGGGTGACAAAGTAATCAAATAAGATATTCAAATGGCTCTTGCATCACAGGTGAATGTCAAGCAGTTTCTTAAACAAAATGTATGAAAATATAACAGTACGCCCCAATGCACCACAGGAGTCACTCCATTCGTATCAGTGAGAGGACATCAAGATCACTCAACTTTATTTCCTTCATGGCTAAAAGACGGTGTTTCCAAGAATATTAAAGGCATAGTCAACCTTAAAGATGAGGTCACAACAAGAGTTCTTGGAAAACAATCTAAAATGAAACAAGTTTTTGATAAATTTAAAAGCAGGGATTCTGACTTGAATGTTGGAGATTTTGTGTTACTCAAAAAACCAGGACTTGTAAAAAAAGGAGAATCTGTTTTCTCTGCTCCTACAAGAATTTCCAGAATTGGCAAGGCATCAGTTTTGTTAGAAAACAAAGGCTGGTTGAAAAAATGAAATGTTGTTAGACTCACACCCCAGAAAGTCTGCATCATTAACGTTAGAATAGCTCACAAGTCTGATTCCGGTTGGATGCATTGGATAGAATTGAGTGCCAAATGAAGTTAAAGTCAGGAAAGATAGAAACAATGCCAACACGGATTCTTATTCTCATTCAAATACTAAATGACAAGGTCAAGGATGATCAAAAACCCAACAAATTCAGAGATGATGGAATGTGTTAATGTTTATTATTATTTTTTTTCAGATGCTCTATTTTCTTATGTTATGCAGAAGAGTTGTTACTTTGAGTAGTTATTCCAATTTTTTTGTTTGGGGGGAAGGTGATATTATGTATTCTCTTAGCAGCTCAAGCGCCTTGTCCCACTCGAGCTGCTCATGTTCTTTTGTAGAATGTTTATATTGAAATATGTCCCGCGCTGGGAATCGAGCGGTTTGCAGAGATTCAAGTGTTCGGTCAGTGTGTCTGCGAATCGAAGCCGGTTGGTCGATTCTCATTGTGGGCGAATTGTGAAGAATACATTTTCATAGTTACCAGCTGTTCCGGTTACGTTAGTCTTCACCTTACTGCTACACTCTGACAAAGGGGTAATGGGAAAGCCATAGATAACATGGCCCCTTTTCATGTCCCAAATGTTAAATAGAGCTCTTTTTCTGTCTCCCACCCACGGCATCCTCTGTGCCCTCAGATCCATTCCCCTCAGAGCCAGCACTGCACTACTGGCTCCCTGTAGGAACAGCTATAGCAACAGTGGGAAGATGCTTTGTTTCCCACATGTTTTGTGTCATTGAGTGAATAACCAGTTTTTAAATGTGATTTTCAAGATAGTGGCTTCACATGGTAGCCACACATAACAGTGCCTTTGTGGAAGTCTCATGGTAAATAAGGCTGAAAATCACAGTGCACAATTCTCAGCAATTTTACTGGAATGACAATAGCTATCTGATGGCCACTTTCAGTTGTCTGGTCTACTAAGGTTGTCATAATATGCATTGTTTTATGTAAAGAACACTACCACCCCTGCATCTAAAGCCACTCTCTATAACTACCATAAATAAAGAAACACAACTACTCTCTGGAGTGCGTAGGTTGGAGAGCCAAGATGGTGTGCTGACCGCTCCAGGATGAAATCTTATTATCTGTCAGAAAACTGCAACTGCTGGATACATCTGCCACCCCTGACTGCTACTGGAGGTGGAGAGTAGTGCTGTGCAGCCTGTCCTGCTGATATCACTGCTCTGCAGGATGCTGGCGATGGAGATTGGCAGCCTGTCATGATTGTGCGCTGGCCTGAGATGGAGGCCCAGAATCGTGGCCTGCATACGCAGCTCATGACACATGCCACTGGGCCTGTGGTTCAGTGCCCCCCCCCCCCACCCCCCACCAGAGATCTTCCTGGTGACTCGCCATATGCAGGAGTAGTGGAAGAGGAGGTCTATACGAGCCACTAGGCATGGATAATTGATTTGCCCTCTGCAGAGCTCACAGGCAGTGCTGTGACTGTCCCTTTCCTCCTTCTCTCCCAAACTGCCTGAAGAACTTCATCCCAAACCACCCCCTGCTCTGGTCAGCGTGGTGGAGGTCCTTGGGGGCATAGAGGGGAGGCACATTGAGGCTGTGCTCAGCAACCTCACACCAGCAATGAGGGAGGTACACAGACACCCATGAACCCCCAGCAGCTATTACGTGCAAGGTGAGTGACGAGTGGCAGCCCATGAGCCATAGGACAAAGGTGGCTGCCTGAGCCCGGAGAGCCTTTGCAGGAGTATGACCTGCTGTAACCTACCCTCCCTTCCTCTCTCCTTCTCAGTACATGCCGAGGCTGTGCTTACGACCGGGGAGACTGTGTCCATAGTGACAAGGCCTAAGGATCCAAACAGGCCATGTCTTCATGTGGAAACATGCTGTGGGCTGAAAGATGGCCGTCTTCTTTGTTGACCCTGGGGATGCCCTCTAGCTTGAGACTGCACACCACCACCTCTTTTTTTCATTCCCTCTCTTGGCCATTGGATCTCCTTTGCCTCAGGCTTCCTAACCTGGCTGCGACCCTGGAAAGTTACAGTGATAAAGTGCAGGATGCCTGTGTATGCTAAGATCCCAGCCCTCTGCCCTGCCACTGCCCTCCTTGAGGGAGACTCACTTTCTGGCTTCTGGGGGCTAGGGAGAAGGGTGGCACTGACAGGACCTGATGTAACAACTGCCGATTCTAACCTTCCACCTCACCTGCCTAGCTGTGGCCTCCGTCCAACAATGGCTGGGGGCTTCTTTGCTCTCAACCGGGTAAATCTGCTGGCCCCCACTGCGGCCGCCTGCCCTACGTTCGCTTGCCTGCATGCCACTGGTACATTCAACAGTGGTGCACCTCTTGGCCACTGCTCCATCCCTAACATTGTGCACTGATACCCCCACAACTGGAGATAGAGAAACGGACCCTACCAGCTGATGTAGAAAGTCACTCATTGATAAGCAATTTGCGCATTGTGGGCCTTTCAGAGGCAGCAAAGCGACATGATCCAGTGACCTATATGGAAGTCTGGCTATGATCCTTCACACCCCCTTATGCTTTATCACTGTTCTTCTTTATTGGGACAGCACACAGGGCTCCCTTCCACACCCAGTGGTCCACAAGCTCGTACATGTCAAGGACAGAGACCCTATCCTTCAGGCGGCTCAGGACAAAGGAATCTTGATGGTGGGAAACCACCACGTGATACAATTCTCAGCCTACACAATAGTGGTGCAGTGTCAAAGAGCTGCATTCCAGCACGTCAAATTTAAGCTAAAGAACTCCACCTTGAGTACTCTTTGCTCTTTCCTGCCCACTTACACTATTTGCATGGTGTGTAGTTTGGACGGGCTGCCTATAGTATTCTTACCCCGTTCCACTATTCTAATATGCACACTGGCCCTCACACACTGACAAACGCACACCCAGCATCTAGACTCGGCTACCTCTGTGGCAGCCAGTACCAGCCCATCACCCCAACATGACACATCCTACTCCTGACCTTATTGCGATCACGTGAAATATCAGGGGGATTCACATCCCTTACCGCCGATATTCAATTTATTTCTACCTGCACCGTATGCAATGCCAACAGTGCATTTCTCCAGGAAATGCACATCATTTGGACAGAGTCCATATGCCTTCTCTGATGCTGGAGAAGCCAGGTCTTTGCAACTGACTACTTCTCTTACACCAGGGGGGTCATCATCTGGGTCAGAGTAGGGACTTCCGTTATGGCCATTGACTCAGCTGTTGACCCTAAGGACCTCTAACCTTTTGTGGAGGATACACTAGAGGGACACCACTTGCTCCTCAGAATGATAATCACAACAGACCATCCTGCATTTCTTGACTTGCTCTTGGGAGTCCTTACACACTGGGGCAGCATCCCCTAGTTACTAGCTGGGGACTTCAACAGTGTCTTAGACACATCACTAGATAGATCATATCCTTTAATCCCCAGTCCCCCATGTACTCTAATGCTAAGCGCCTGGGTGCTTGGTTGCATTGCTGAGCAATGGTGGACGTATGGCATCTGCGCAACACAGAAGACAGTATGTACTCTTTTTGTTTTAACCCTGATGACCTCCACCTATGCCCTGACAGCATTGTCTGCCCCACGTAACTGGCCACACTCGTGACACACACAGACTACTTGAGAAGGATATATTCGGAACATAAACCACAGAGTGTGCAGGTCTGCTAGGACACCTCCTCCAATCCCAAGATGACGCTTGTGCTGCGAGGCAGTAGGGGACTCAGCACTTTGTGCAACTCTGAATGTTTCCTGCTTTGAGTACTTTGACGTGATTGCAGGCACTACATCGCCACTCTGCCTAGTGGAATGGGATAATTTAAAGTCACCACTAGAGGGTATTGTATGAGTGTGGTTACTGACATGAGGAAGCAGCTCGATAGGGACATTTTGGGGGTAGAATGTGACCTTCTCTGTTTCAAGACACTGACAGTCTCCTGGGCTGGGGGCAGATGCAAGCTAGCTGAGGTGAGTGGAGAGCACGTGACCCTACTGAAGCTCCCTCATTGTCTCAATTGTGCTGCTCACACGGCCTGAACTCATTCTGAAGTGGAAAAATCTGGTGCTCTGTCTGTATTAAATAAGACAACCCACAACACCCCATTCTCTTCATCACTCTACCCCTGACCTTTACTCAATTCTATGAGTGCCTCTACATGCCAGCGGTGGGGATTACTGACTTGACTCTCAAGGCTTTTTGCCCAGTGTACACTTACCAAGGGTCCCACCTGATCTGGCACTGGAGTTCAATGCAGCAATTACTCCCTTTGGGATTCACAAGGCCATCCAGTCGGTGGCATCAGGTAAAGCTCCAGGATCAATGGACTGCCTCAGGAGTACTATAAAACATACGTCACCCTGCTGGTCCACAGTCTGCAAACTCTGCATGACATATTTCTCTCATGCTCCTGTCTCCCTCAGTCCCTTAGGGAGGCACTGATTGTTTCCATATCTAAGCCAGGCCATGACCCATCCAATCTCATTTCTCAGTAAATTCTGGCAGATTGGCTGGTGCCAGTAATTCTTCACCTGGTTTAACAGGACTAAAATCACTTTGTGACATGCCACAGTATGCCCTTGAATTTTTGCTGCCTTTTTCAGATCCTAGAACAGGAACCAGGCCGATGACCATGACCTGGCCTTCTGGTACTGGATAGGGTTGGGCAGAACTTGCGGAGTTACATGAAAACTACATGAGATTCTGTGGAGTTCAGCAAAAAGGAGGATTTGGGCATGTGCTGCTGCTTGCTCTGATTCTTATCGCAGGAGCCTGTTCTTAGCTGAAAAATCAGCTCAAACAGCCCCATGCAATGTGCCAGAGGATGCAGCTTCTCAGGTTGATTTTGCTGCAGCTTAAGTACATTTTTTAATCAAGCAGCAGCTTTCTGACCATGAACAGTTGCAAACTCTTGCATAGGGAAATCTTGTCTAGTGCCATCCTAGTGACTGAAAATTGCACTAGGGGGCGCCAAATTGTGCTCACACTCACCACCTTACCACTGGCAAGCCGTGCATGAGAAAAAACGAGAAAAAACTCATACATGCAGCAGCTGGCGGAATATGGCCAGAACTACATGCTTAATGCAAAGTGGCCAGAACTCCACCAACTTCGCCGGTGGAACAGAATATGTCATTTGCCCCCAGTATTGGACCTGGAGAAGGTCTTTGATTCCCTGGACTCTAAATACCTGTTTGCTGTACTTGCCAAGTTTGGCTTAGGCCCTTGCATGCTCTGGCTTATCCAGCTCTTATACACTGCGCCACCGGCCCGAGTCAAGACCAGCAGATAAATCTCCTGACCTATCTGTATCAGCCGTGGCACTCACCAGGCCTGTCTGCTCTCCGCACTTCTTTTCTCTCTGACTATGGAGCTCCTGGAGCATGGATTCAGAGCTCAGGGATGAGACTGAGGGATCCTGATGGGGGACAGAGTGCATGCTGTCTCTCTGTACTCCAATGAAATGTCTCTGAGCCTTTGCCTGAGATTGAACAACTCCTCACCATTTTTGCTGCTGTCTAGGGCCTCTGGGTAAATTGAGGCAAATCTTGCCTCTTCCCCTTGTTGGCCAGAATGGTGAATCCTGTCCTCCCACCTGGAAAGCATCTGGTGCAATGAGAGCCAGATACAATCTGCTACCTCGGTATCCAGATTTACCGCAATGCTGCAGCTATAGAGGATGGAAATGTGTGCCGGGTAGTGTCCTCCCTCTGCTGGAAAATCTCCTTCCACATGACCTTGCCGTTATCTGTGGTGGGGCATTTTGCTCTATCTACACTGATGATACTGCTGTGCCTACTTTATTTTGTTAACATCGCTGTTTACTTGAGGAAGCCCCTCTTCACTACGCTTCACCACATCTGCTTGGTAATTTCATCTGGCATAGCTGCACCCCCATGCTGCACTAGTAAAACTATGCCTGCCAAGTGACAGGGGCAGGTAGGGGGGTCCCAGCTCCAAACAATACTACCTCACCGCCCAGTTGTGGAGGGTAGCACAGTGGTTCACCGAGCGCAATCCTGGTGATCCGACAATGCTAATGCAGCCCCTATGGACACTGCACCTCTTTCATCCCCTAACACTTGCCCCCAAACACTATGCGTCTTTTGTCTGTGACACTTCGCTGCTTCAGCTACTGCCTTGGCCTCCCTAACACTCATTGCCGTATTCCCCCATTGCATCTACTAGGTACGCCCTGGGGACAAACACACCTCACAATAGCAGCCATTGTCCCCTATCACACAGCAGGCCTCCATACTTTTTCTCTGACACTGCATTCGTCCCGTTTGCAGACCTGAGTGACCGAACTGGCCTCCTCCCTGGACAATTCCTTACATATAACTCAATTAGGCACGCTGGGGAGCATTGCAGCCTGAACCAAGCACGTGTAAGGTCCTCCAAAACATACACCTGTTGGGCATAGGGAGCCACTTGGTCACATGCTCCACCAAAACACTGTGCAAACAAACTTGCCTACCCTTTTAGATGCTTCATGACTGGTGGAGCGACATCCTGGGCAGGGTGTGCAGCGATATGGAGTGGGCCACGATCTTGGCTTATTCTGCCACTGTCTCTCAGCATGCATGATTCAAACTAATAGACTTCTATTTTTTGCACAGAGCGTATCTCACTCCCAAACACTACAATTGGTTCTCCCAGTGCACCGATGCCTCCGGCCACCGCTGCCTGCATGAGGATGCAAACTTTGTACATATGCTTTAGCCCTACCCTCGACTGACTGATCAATGGCTATCTATTACCGATCACCTTTCTCGCACCACTGGGATTTCCTCGCTGTACACCTGGGGTTTATATTCCCTTGGTCACTTCCAATGTAGTAAAAAAGCAGGGCGGTCACCAGGTTTCTTGGCCTAGCATTTCCATTAACGAAGCGAGGGAACACAAACGCCTGGAAGTTACAGCCCCCAATCATTTGCCTGGGCCCGGTTGGTGAAGATATGAACAGCTGCTGAGGGCATGGCTTAGCAGTCAGAAGAACTGTGGGGCCTTCAGAAATAACCAATCTCACATCAATGGGATGCCCTACTTGAGGCCTTCAAATCCAGGGTGACCATCTCTGACCCCTCCCACCCAGCCACTCCCTCAGCCACCGTGACGCTGAACCTGTCTCCCCAAATGCTGTTCTTAACCTGTTGGCCACCACCACGGTCTTGCCTATTATGTCACAACCCTAGCCCATTGCTTTCTTCATTCCCCTTGGTCTCCTCCCTCCCCCAACTCCAGACACTTGCCTGCATTTTAAGCGCTTTATTAGTATGATCCCTTTTTCTACAACAATGATAATACTCTATGTATGTGTTGTGAGGGACTAGTCACCTTTGTGCATTAATTGTGTGCCCTTTCACTTTTTACTCTTTACCCCTGACTTGTCTCTCTCCTTTGTCTTGTAACTATGTGCACACACCACTGGCGGTTCCTTGCGATGGGCTGTGGGGCTCTGCACCCCCTCCATTATATGTACCATATCTTTTTTTTTTGCTATCAGAAGAGGCTGTGTCAAAATAAATCTTGTAGTGCCTCGCACTTTGTAGCAAACTTATTGCAACCCGCCTCAGCTTACCTACATAGAGCTCAAGGCCAGCACATTTTATCAATTAGCTGTATTTCACAATACAGAGTTAAACAAGTAGTTGGAATTCACCAGTATTTGAGCTCAATGAATGAAAGTTTTGTAGGAAGGCGCTTTGTGTTGGTCTTCAGTGTGACATTTTAAAACAGATTCACAATAAAATAATGCAAGCATTTAGGCCAAGATTTAAGAGGGCCCTGTTGCATCCCTGCACCACATTAGCATCATTTTTTAAAGTGGTGCCATATTTAAAAAAGTTCACTGTGCCATAGTTACAAAGTGCCGCAATGCAGGCATTGAGCCACTTTATAACCCCTTGCGTCACACTATGTCTACGCCAGGCATAATGTATGCAAGGGGGGCATTCCCCCCTTAGGGGAACCGCAAAAATGGTGCAGTGGAATCTAAGCAATTCCACTGCCTCATTTTTTGCGGCTACTTTTAACTCCTGTACAGAGCAGGCGTTTAAAAGGGACTCACCCTTGCTTTCAATGGACCCCTACGTACTGGACACACCCTTGCTTTCAATGGACCCCTACGTACTATGTGGGGATTAGTGCCAACATTTTGGCACTAATCCTACACAGTACATCAATAGCATCAAAAATGTCAGCGCTATTTCCTCTACCCTGTACCATGGTGTGCCGGATATGAAATACAGTGGGACAAGATGGCCACAGCACACAGAATGTAATGTCCAACATTAAAGCAAGAATAGATATTCCTGATGTCGTTCTGTAGATTGGAAGAAGTATGAAGTTGAAACGAGTCTCAAATCCTGTTTGCAGATGGTGTCTTTATTTGTAGGTGTTAGAAATCATTGAGTCATCATGGAGATACAGCCAACACGTGTTCGTCGCACAGGTGACTTCATCAAGGCTGGGGCAGCTGGCCGATGTGGGTAAGTGGTGATGCTAAGTAGCGAAGTAGCTCAGTGATCAGTTGAGTGGGCTTAATATAGTGGTAAACCTGTAAGTAGTATGGCTGCGCCAAGCAGCTGCAGGTGCGTAGGTAGAGAGCTTGTGTGATAATGCAGATAAAGGAGGCCCTGATACGCCTGTGATCATAACCAGGGAAAAGAGTAGCGGTGAGCTTCCCGTAGTCGCGAGATCGTGACTACGGGAAGCTCACCGCTACTCTTTGATGACTCAATGATTTCTAACACCTACAAATAAAGACACCATCTGCAAACAGGATTTGAGACTCGTTTCAACTTCATACTTCTTCCAATCTACAGAACGACATCAGGAATATCTATTCTTGCTTTACTGTTGGACATTACATTCTGTGTGCTGTGGCCATCTTGTCCCATTTTGTCCTAGGGTACTCCTAGTACCCGTTTTGGTGCCTACTGGGTAGTAAGGCACTGGGCCGTTTTGCACCGGACTTTGCTCGTACTTCTTTACTTTGTAAAAACTATTTGTTTACTGCTTAGAGGTGCGGCGCCTCTCACCCTTACTACCCTTATTTCTCTTTTCCAGGATATGAAATACAGTACACACATGGTGGCGGTGCGGGGGGGCGCTAAGGAGCATAAGAAAAATGTCGGTGCATTGGATGCAGCACCACTTTCCTTAAATTAGGCCCTTCATTTTTAAACTGTTTTAACTACTGGAAGTGTATGTAGCATATGCAACAATGCGTTTGTGAGCGGAGAGGATGATCAGAGCGGTAAGAAACAGAGATGATTTGGAGAGCGGGAGATACCAGACTCAAAATGAGAAAGTGTGGTGTAACTCAGAGGGGAGTATGAAAGAGACAAGAAAAACAATGAAAAGAGAGGAGGGCCAACTGATGGAAAAGGAGGTGATTTAAAGAAGGTCATGGTGTATGTTATGTTGTAGTGTGGTTAGTTTTACGTATACTTTGCACATTAGCTTCAGGCTTTAGGCCTTTGTGCACTTTGCCCTGAATGTATTTTATTCATTTTCTGACAGCTTAGAGCCTCTGTGCACTTTGCTCTAAATGCTTTTTATTAGGCTTTGTACTGTTATTTTTCAAATAGCCAGTTCTACGGTGTTGTTTTTTTATTCATATCACACTGTTTTGCCTACTTCAGCACTGAAGTTCTCCATAACATATTCACTCTGTGCTTCAGTCAAGGATACAGTCTGGTACATTGGCTATAGAAGTGGTAGGAGTTTAGATTTGGCATTCTTGCGTAGGGACATTTTGTGATCACGATGACATGTTAGTTATAAAATCACTTCCTTGTCCCAATACATGCAAGAGGGAGATTCCGACCAGAGACACACAGCTAGACGCTGACTGCCTCGTTGCAAATGCTGAACCAGATCACAGGCCTTTGCTCAGGTATGAGGGCTTATGTCTCCCCAGTGATTCAGAAAGGCAAGCTAGAAGCTTAACATGCTGTGCTCTAAATAGAACAAGCAGAGGGAGAGTAGAAACTGTTAGGCAATATGATAGCTTTGTTCTTATGTTTTACTCTCCTGGTGACTATTTCAATCCTACTATGTTGTATTGTTCTGGTTATTGCGGCTCACGCCTTATTATCTAAAATACAGTCGATTTATTAAAACATTATATAAAACTTATACTGTCTTTGTCATTTGTATATGAGACCATATTGTAAATGAGAGAGTTGGTTTGGATCTGAGTGACCACGACTTCCCTGAGAAGTTCCAAAGATGTCATGCGCTCGGCTGCCTAATCATTTCTTCCCCATGGGAGAAATGAGGCACTGCTAGTTAGCCGGAGCAAAAACCGGATTTAGGGTGACAGAGTTCTTTACAAGTGGGTCAGACTCAGTCCCCCACACCGTTATCGATCCTGCTGCCTAGAAATCCAGTAGTCTCATTTAGGATAATGAGAGCCCACACGACATGGCGCCGCCAACGATTGGTCTGGCTCTAATGTCTCGGTCTCATATATATTTTGACTCCTCGGTTCCGTACGCGGAGACGTCCGTGGGGGCTGAGGGTTTCCGCCACCACGGGATAGGTAAGTCCTATTGCTTAGTGGTTGGTTGTTCAAGCTTGAACTTTGAAAGGAAAAACCCCGATTTTGGTGTGCCTTCTCTGACCTACTGCTATTTTTTACAAATGGCAAATCCTAATGTAGTGAATATAGCAATCAATATGCGTCACCCGCTCACAGGACATCTGATAGCACATGGACTGACAGTCCAAGGGGGTCCAGTCACTTTTGTGGTGTACACCCATGCAGCCTATAGGACAGAACATTTTTATTCTTGGGTCGTATTTCCAGCAGCTGATGGGGGTACGAATACTTTTCACGAATACACTGTTGCGAATGTCCCTGGACAATACAGGGCTTACGCTTACTTAGAGATACCTCTATCTTATCAAGAACACCATAATTGGCTTGATGGCGCCCTCCCACATACAGTAGCACAAGTGAGGTTAGGTCCGTTGAGTAATGATGGTCCGACCTGGCCTTTATTGGCTACTTACACACCATATCCTGCGGTTGCAAATTTGGCAGTGGCTGATGTGCGTCGTTTATATATAGACTTAGCAACAACATACAGAAGACTGGTTCAGTTTGTAATGCAGACATTAAATACTAATGCAGCGCGTGCTTCTCCGGCGCACCCACAAGCAGTGGTTCCGGGAATCAATCCGGCCACTGTACACTCAGTTATGGGTAAGGTACCGGCTAAACGTGAGGAGACTCCATTTTGGCTGGCGCAAAAAATGAATATGCTGGAAGCGGTATTTCCCCATACGGGACCTCAGGATAAACATAGAATTTTGACGATGTGTTTGCCGTATGGGATGGTTCCTCCGGTGGACCTTTGTAATACCTGGGGCACGGTGTTTGCCGTGCTCTACACTACAGCACACGGTACGCCGACTTTAGCTAATTTACCGGAAGTGCTTAAACAAATTCAAGATGAATATGGGGCAGCCCCTGCCTTGGATTTGGGCATGCAGTTAATGGGCAATTTTGCCACGGTTTCTTCTATTATTTTGAGTAATCTCAATGGGGAAGCAGTAGCACTAGCAGTGCGAATGCGTCTTCGGGATGTTCCGCAGCTTGATCAAGAGCGGGAACTTCCGAGAATAATAGCTGAGGCATATTCAAGTATTGGTCGCGATAGCCTAGGGGCTAGACCGCAGAAACCCCTATTGCAGGGTAAAAATAATAAAGATAATGCTGAGCAACAGCAACCTGAGGGTACAAAAAAGCGCTGGGAAAAGAAACAGCAAACACCTAAAAAAGATGGGGGACAGTCTCCGCAACCGGAGACCCCGCAGAATGGGTATAATCTCAGGAATAGGGATAATTTGAAGACGCCTGATAGATATCAATATACTGATACACGCCAATCTCGTTCCTTTCAGGACTCCTCAGAGAAGAGAAGTGAGAGAGGTGGGCGGTCAGAGCGGAGGACGGAGTATGTGAAACCGAGACAGGATTCACAACGCTCAGCGGAGGTTTCTGTTAAACAAGAAGAGAAACCGCTGCAACAAAAACAGCAATTTAAAAAGAAGAAAGTGGCAGCAGTCTCAGTTAGACATGCCGCTCAAGAAGAGAGTTCTCTTGACGAACAAGACATGGGCGTTCGCACTGTTAGACAGCGCGGCAGAAGTCACAATAGTTCGCCGGAGTCTTCTAGAGCATCTGGAGGTGAAAGCAACTGATGACTTCATACAAGTCGAAACGGCGGACATGCGAGTCTCTGATCCTGATAGAGTATATCAAGTGACTCTACGATTAGAAGAGGACATTGACCGCATTGTACACGCCATCTTTTGGGACCATGTGGTGAAATCATATGATGTTCTGTTGGCCGAACAGGATTGGCCACCTGACTTTGTTCGCGACTGTCCGGTTGGGGAGGATGTTATATTACCTTCCTTCTCACCACTTGTTCCGAGAGAGCTAGCGGAGTCCTATGGTAAAACATGGGCTCTAGCACAGGCTCCCGCCCTATATAAAAATAACGTGGGGTGGGATAGACAATCACCTTATCATGTAATTCCAATAAAGGGCACACCTTAGCCACAGCCGCAGTATCCTATTAAATTTGAGGCAAGGGCATCGGTTTGGAAAATTCTTACACAATTTGAGTACCAGGGTGTAATTGAGCCCTGTGTCTCGCCGATGAATAATCCCTTATTTCCGGTTGCTAAACCGGACCATTCATATAGGATAGTGGTGGATTACAGACATTTGAATAGTCACACACGCACATATGCAATACAGAATTCACATAGCGCAGCGCTTATGAACAATATAGTGCGTAAGAAATACAAGACAACGTTGGATATCTCTAATGGATTTTTCTGCCAAAATATAGCGCCCGAAAGTCGGGACTATACCAGCTTCAGTGCGTTTGGCTCTCAGAAAATTTTTTGTTGTGTGCCTCAGGGGTATAAGAATAGCCCAGGACTGTTTTCGGCTCGTGTGACTGAAATGCTGCACGAGTTGGACCCTGAAGCGTTATCATATGTTGATGACATATATTTGATAGACGATGAGATTCTGCAACATCTAAGGCACGTATAGCGCATTGTTGTGGGGTTTGCTGATATTGGCTATAAGTTTAATTTTAAGAAATCGAAGATTGCCTTCCTCAGCTTCATTTTCCTGGGATATGAGTTATCGAGTGAGGGCAAGAGCCTAGAGCCACATTTTTTGGAGAAATGTGCTTTATTGCAGCCTCCTAATACGGTTCGGAAGCTCCAGTCATTGTTGGGGTTTCTGAATTTTGGCAGAACTTACATTCCTGATTATGCTACGCGTATAAAACCCTTATACGAACTGATTCGCCCGAATTTTTCGAGTAGATTTTGGACGATTGAGCATACACACATACTGCAAGAGTTACAGACTGATCTCTTAGCAGTTAAACACTTACACACACGGGACAATAAGACACATTTAGTCATCAGGGTGATACCTGGGGCTGTTGGGTTTACGTATGTCACCTTTAATGAGGGTGAGACAGTCCCGATTGCATACAAGTCCCACTTGTATTCTGCTGCAGAACAACGTTTTGCACAGACTGAGAAAATACTCACTGCAGTACAGATGGCTGTGATTAAAGAAAGACCGCTTGCCCAGGGCCAACGCATCATTGTCGTTTCCCCGATTCCGGCCTTAGAGGCTGTTACAAAAGCCAGTGTTCCTAATTCGAAAGCTTTACACCCGCGATGGATACAATGGGCTACGTCTTTGACAGCCACTGATGTAGATTACATATTTGACCCTAAACTGCAGACTTAAGAATTTCTTCAATATGAAATAGAGTACCCAGTTCCTGCTGGCACATTGCCTATTGACCAATATCAAGTGGTCATGTATACCGATGGCTCTGCCCAACCAGCGGTTGGGACTAAACAACAGTATTCTGCTGCATGTGCGGTGGTGAGCGGCGCTATGGAAGGGGAAGTGTTCTGTCCCCGACATACTTATACTAAAACCTTGGGAGATTGCACGGCGCAGCTGGCTGAGCTCAAAGCTCTATTGTTAGCGTTGGAGCACGCAGATCCGGCGATTTTGACCTTGCTGGTCTGTGACTCCTACTACTGTGTTCAGTCTTTCAATGAATATCTGCACTATTGGAAGTTGAATGGGTTCAGAGATTCTAAAGGCAACACCATTAAACATAAATTGTTGTGGGGTAAGGTTGCGGATTTGAAAGAAACGCTTCCTAAGGTCCATGTTGTGCATACACTTGGACACCAGCGCGTTGGAATACATGTTGCTGGGAATACTTTGGCTGATGAAGCCGCAAAGTCGGCAGTGGCTGTCGCCACTGTGGCCGCAGTGACTCATTCGAGTTCCAAACCAGACACAGAGATTTCGGCTGCCATAAAAGCTACGGCTGATGGCACGCCGTTTCCTAAAGGATTTCCTTCTAAATATGGTTACTGCTTGAGTAGTGCGCTAAATGCTGTTGTTAATATTCCAGGCATTGGTGTACGTGAACTACCCAATAGAATTGAGAGACCTCGATTAATTTCTGCAGCACATGAGGGGGTGGCATCTGCACATGCTGGTGTGGCTGCCACGATTTCACTTTTACAGGCTCGTTACTGGTGGCCTGGTCTCTATAAAGAGACAAAGCAGTATGTCCTTTGTTGTGACGTCTGTCAACAAATTAAAGCTTTGTCGGCTAGACGCCCGCAGCAGACGCCCCTTCTGATTTCAAACAAACCGTTACAGTGTGTGCACTTGGATCATTGTGGTCCGCTGACACCAGATAGTACATACAAATATATATTGGTTGCTGTAGATTCGTGCTCCAGATTTGTGTGGGTATGGCCACAACGCTCGGCTGACGCTCGGACTGTTATTAAAGATTTGCGCATCTTTGTCGATACATTTGCAGTTGCGGCTTTTCATTCGGACCAGGGCCCTGCTTTCGCCTCTAAGGCATTCAGGGACACCATGGCTTTGTTGGGGGTCCTACTCCAATTCTCGTCTCCATTTCATCCCGAGGGAAATTCTGTTGTGGAGCGTTTAAATCGTGATTTAAAGCAATCCTTAACAGCCAGGGTTATAGGTACGGGTCGTAGTTGGCTAGCCCATCTATATGGAGTACAGAGAGCACTTAATAACTTGCCTAGACGGTCACTGGGGGGTCGTACTTCATATGAGTGCCTGTTTGGAACACGAATGTATGTTCCTGATCTAGATGGTCCTGGTGTGGAGGCGGCGGTTACGCCCTTTGACATAAATGATCGTGTCACTGTTTTGCAGGATTTACAACAATTCCGTGAAGATAACTCTTCTGCAAGTGCTGCCTCCTCAGGAATTAAGGATGAGCCAGTAACACCTACTGGTTGGATACCCAGGATTGGGGATCTAGTGCTTGAAAAGGTGGCAGTAAAGAAAGAATTTGGTCCTTCTTATCGAGCACCTGTCCCTGTGTTAGGGGTGAGCAGCACGAGAACTGTGATTTTACCGCCGCTGCATGGGGCCAAAGGAAATCGCTTTGTTTCCATTGATAATGTCAAGTTACAACATGTGGCCGATTCTGCACAGCAGACCAAGAGGGACACCCAGTAGTTCCGGCATCCCTCTCACTACTGGGGAAGAAGTCCCGCTGCAGGTGATTTACACCGACGTTGTTTCCTCTCCGAGCTTGGGGAGGGTGGAAGATGATCTTGCGATTGTTCCACAGACAACGATTAATATGGAATCTTTTGATCAAATTGCTGTACGTTCTACTGATGTTTCTGAACATGTGGTTTATAGCGTGCCTAGGAGAGAGCCTCCATCTGCTTCTTTGTTCACAATTGCACCTTTTGCAAGAACTGCCTCTGGCTGCTTCAACGACGCTGATGTAGCAGTGTCCAGCTCTTCGTCCTCGATGTCTTCTGTCCGGGGTCCACGTAAGCTGCTGAGTTGGTCTAAACGCACATATTTTGTTTTTCCTTGGAACTATTTGTGTCTTTTTTTAGCTGTAATGACTCTTTTTTTATGGTTGGGATTTGTAGTTACTTTTTTTCTAGTAATACATGGTCATTTTCTTCCTGATCGATCTGACATTGAGCACGTGAGACTGTGTTGAGACCACATTTTTCGTCGCATATGGTTCGAAGAGACTTGTCCAATGTGAACATTTCTGCAATACCGATTCCGGATGGGATTGTGTGGGATAAAGTAATGTTTGATATGTATGGTCCCACTGAATTGATTCAAATACCGTATGTCCTCAAGTTATCAATGAATGATATTGTTATACAAGGCATTGTTTCTGATGATTGGGATGTGAAGACAGTAGATTCTATGCTAACAGATTTGCAATATTATACTGTCTATGACGATGAAGATGCTTACCAATTTAGAGATAATCATGGTGACATGTTTTGCTACAACTATTATGGACACCACTTTATTCATAAAGCTAGTAGCCCTAAGTCCATTTTTAATTATGTGCAATGGGAACATTGCTCGACTCCTCCACAAGGGAGTTCGAAAACGTATTATGATAAATTTGCATATTTTTCTGGGCATGATCAGCGGAATGCTAAGTCTTACTATTTTAAAGTTGCACCGTATTCTAATAAGCAAAGATACTAAATTACTGTATTCAAATTTGTTTGTATCTAAACTTTCGGTCGAGGGATATGAATACTGGTTAAAGACTGTTGACTTGAAAAGTGTTTGGGGTATGAAAAATTGGCAGATGCAAGGCAGGGATACATTATTTAGAGCATGTATTATCCCTGTGCAGATGATTTTCCTCAATGAAACAGTACAACAGACTAGCTGTTTGGGCTTGGCGACGATTAGTGAGTTGAATTTGCCCAGTATACCTGTCCCTTCCATATTAAAGAACTGGCAGCACTATGTGAATGCTACTTTTAGTGAATTTACACATTGGGTCCAGAATGGTACACTTAACACTTCATCGTTACATCCGGGTAGGTGGTTTTATGGCCTGTAGACGCTAATAAGTGTCATCAACGTTTTGTCACCTCTTCAGGGGGGTTCAGGACTAGTAGGGCAGACCCTCGTTACATTTCACCAGAACATGCTGATATTATAACTACGTACAGCGTGGGGAAGCTTTGTCAGCAATGGTTGAAGTCATCCACGCTGGATGCAGTTAAGTCACATCTCAAGTTACTGTCTAATGGTACTGATTTACAAGATTTTTTGTCAGGTCCCAAGGTACCACGGAAGAAAAGGTTTTTATACGAAGTTTATAATGAGATTTGGAAACTTTCACAACAGGAGGCTGCAGCCCGGTTAAGGCAGATTGATCAGGAAAATCTGCTGCAGACTTTGTCTGTTGTTGATAATGGCATGCATACCCTTTCTGACCGTGTTTACACGATTGACAGCATTGTTTCCTCTGCTATTGACATTATTAAATCGGACATGTCTTCTTTATATCATGGGCAGAGTCAGACGTGGTCCATCATGCAGCTGGGTTGGACTCTTCAAACCTTGAAGGCGGGTCGCGTTCCATGGCAGCACATTCGTGCCAGAGAGATCTTTATCCCCTTTAATTTGACTCGTCAACAACAGTTGATGGCTAAAAAGGAAGCAACATATGTTATGTTGAATATTGAGAAATTGGAGAAACTGCCTTTCACGGTGGCTGAGATTCCGTCAGCTGAGTGGTTGATTCATGGGGTTATTAATTTGCCTATCTCCACTCTGCAATTTACTTCTTGTTTGAAGCGCATTCCGGTGGGTAGATATGAACTATTGGGAAAGCATGTGGCCCTTACATCTCCTAGCGAGACCTACGCACTTCAGGTGGCAAGGTCATCGGCGGAGATACAGTCCCTTTTGAATACTAACTTTCCAAGTCACTTCGGTGAACTTGTGGGACGTATATTTAATGCATCCAGCACTGCTGGTATTGCTCATTTTTTCAAAGCCATTGGTGTTGGTTTCACTCACACCTTCTCTTCCATATTCGGTTTGATACCTTCGGCTATACACTCTATTTTCGGAAGCATTTTTTGGGGTTTCCCGATTACTTTGGCTTTGTTGGCTGGAGTTTTGCTATTGTTGCTATTTTTTCGCAATGGCTGTCCCGCCACGACGAGATCCTATATTGCTGCTCCCGTCAGCGCAGCTGTGTCGTGAACGCATGATGCGGGATTTTGGAGCTACACTCCTGGGCCATTTGGAGTGTGACTGGTCTCTGTCATTCAGACCGGTTTTGGATTGTGTGCAGCCCGTGTTTCGGTGCCTTTGGTGCTCGTTTGAACATGCACTGGCTTTCTGCCTCCCACTGCAGCGCCCTCCAGTGGTCTATCCTGATCTGTTGATGTTCCCGATTAGGGCTCATTCCCAGACTTGTGCACTACGGTTGCGTTTGCTTCGTGAGGCGGTTTATGAGATTCCCTTCCTGGAGGAAGATGGTATTGTCTCTTTCATAGGCCCTGCACGGGGTGCCGCCCTGAATGGTTTTGGGGCTTTGGAACACACCTGTTCCATGGTACTTTGTGGCGTGGATCTTCCGATATTAACATAGAAGTAGAGGAGCTCCTACGTTCTATTGCTTCTGTCTGACGATTGGATTGTCTTCTCCGGCAAAATTGACTCTATATTGAATTTGGCTTTATCGTCACATGTTTCCTAAATTTATGACTTTGTTGTCTTCTTACCTTGTCAAAATTTATTGTTTATATTTGGGGCATGCTTTTATATTATTGGAACCACTTGCTACCAACAAGGGGAGGGTGTAGTGTGATTAGTTTTACGTATACTTTGCGCATTAGCTTCAGGCTTTAGGCACTTTGCCCTGAATGTATTTTATTCATTTGCTGACAGCTTAGAGCCTCTGTGCACTTTGCTCTAAATGCTTTTTATTAGGCTTCGTACTGTTATTTTTCAAATAACCAGTTCTACGGTGTTGTTTTTTTATTCATATCACACTGTTTTGCCTACTTCAGCACTGGAGTTCTCCATAACATATTCACTCTGTGCTTCAGTCAAGGATACAGTCTGGTACATTGCCAATAGACGTGGTAGGAGTTTAGATTTGGCATTCTTGCGTAGGGACATTTTGTGATCACAGTGACATGTTAGTTATAAAATCACTTCCTTGTCCCAATACATGCAAGAGGGAGATTCCGACCAGAGACCCACAGCTAGACACTGACTGCCTCGTTGCAGATGCTGAACCAGATCACAGGCCTTTGCTCAGGTATGAGGGCTTACGTCTCCCCAGTGATTCAGAAAGGCAAGCTAGAAGCTTAACATGCTGTGCTCTAAATAGAACAAGCAGAGGGAGAGTAGAAACTGTTAGGCAATATGATAGCTTTGTTCTTATGTTTTACTCTCCTGGTGACTATTTCAATCCTACTATGTTGTATTGTTCTGGTTATTGCGGCTCACGCCTTATTATCTAAAATACAGTAGTTTTATTAAAACATTATATAAAACTTATACTGTCTTTGTCATTTGTATATGAGACAATATTGTAAATGAGAGAGTTGGTTTGGATCTGAGTGACCACGACTTCCCTGAGAAGTTCCAAAGATGTCATGCGCTCGGCTGCCTAATGATTTCTTCCCCATGGGAGAAATGAGGCACTGCTAGTTAGCCGGAGCAAAAAACGGATTTAGGGTGACAGAGTTCTTTACAAGTGGGTCAGACTCAGTCCCCCACACCGTTATCGATCCTGCTGTCTAGAAATCCAGTAGTCTCATTTAGGATAATGAGAGCCCACGCGACAATGTGAAGGGAATGGAGAGCGGTATCTGAAACCAATACCTGCAATATTCATGCAGCTTCTTAGGGTGATGAAAAAATAGTAAAGCAAGGAATGGTTCATTGAACTCACTCCAAATATTTTATACATTTATCTATGCATTCAATGACTTGGGCTTGCTTGCTACTCGCGCAGGCTCCTTGCAGTTATAGACAGGAGTTTACACCCCACCACTTTTACATTTCACCGGTCGCCACTGACACACACTTATATGTGCCGCTTATGCTTCCCTCTGGCTCCGACACATGCACATCCTATACCTTGTTCTATAACCTTTGCTATTACACCAAATTCATGAAGTGTACGGTTGTGCTGCCAGATATGCTTGAGAAAACTCAATAAAAACAGTTACAAAAATAAACAAAACTCCCTTCTTGTAACTTTTCAGAGTACAAAGTTAGTAGAAGCAAAGCCTAGAATTCCGACCTGCTTCATAGAGCCCTGCCATTGGGTGTGTGGAGAGTATTATCAGCCCTCTATAACTCTATCATTGCCATGTCATCATGTACAAGATATGCAAATGGTTGTAATCATTGCTACTTATGATTTAACCTTGTATACTTGCAGTTCCACCAGTTAAAGAAGAAAGCCATGTTACTTGCTCTCAGTCAATGTACCTGTAACTATAGGAGGTGAAAATTGTTAAGCAACAGAAGTTTAGTGGTGTGCCTCCTGAATATCGAAAACACAGCATCGATGGGATACAATATTGAGGGCAGAATTTTGAAAAAAAAAATTTAACAGGTAAGTGCGTCTACACTTTCTTAACTTAACTACACATATATGTACCTATGAGATACATACACCTTTAATGTATGCAGATGTGGAGCTAGGAATGGTAAATCTATACTTTCCTGCATAAACTTACCGTTTGACATTTTGTTCCTCAGTGTTCTTGTTCCACAATAATGTTGGTGCCGATATCCAGTAGTAGATCCAGTTCAAAGACATCACCAGCGACTAAGCTGCTGTTCATTGCATAGTTCATTGTTTTATGCCTTTTGAAAAGGTCCTGTTACAGATCTGCCACATAAGCAGACACAACAGGGCTTAAATGGGTGATGTCTCTTTCCATGCCTTGGAAAGTTCCTTTTGTTCCCTTCCAAAGTTGCATCTCCCCCCTCCCTCGTCCCTCTAGGTTACATCTTCCGCTTTGACCGTGTGCTGATCGAAAAATGCACATGATGGAAGTTTTCTATCACCATCTTGGTTCTTCTTAAGGGTGCTTCTGCTGGGTCATGCTGGGGAGAAGAGCTCCAAGCCAGCCAAGAACAACTAAATGGAAGAATTGGTGGGTGAAACTCAGAAGTTAGGCAGCAGTTCATTTCTAAGTGTGTCTATAGTATTTTCTGGGGGAAACACAGTGATCATTCAAAATGAACAATTGCAACAATTTAGTTAAAAAATTACTTCTACGTTTCTGAAAAAGGAGTTTTCTTTGATTTGAGAGGGTATGTGCTTGGAATATTTTACGAATTAAAGACCTGTGATAAAGCATGACTCGCTTTGTTACATGCACCTAAACTAAAACCTTAGATTAAAAATATTAACTGCTCTTTCGCTTGTGTTATTCAGCTAATGGGGGATTTTCACCCATTAAAGAACACTTACTAACCAGGTAAACAACAGATATAATTTAAGTTAAAGAAATATTGCTTCTGAATGTTGGAGATATGAAGAAGAATAGAACATTGTACCCTCTAGATGCATGTTAACAGCATTTGGGTATCAAAACGTAATACTTACAACTGATAACTTTCACGCTTTCTGTCAATTTGTAAATTTCCAAAAAGGTTTGAAGTCATACATAGAATGATAAAGGCTTTGGAATGTAGTGAGTGTTCTTTGGTAGGTTTACTTGTGGATACTTGAGAGTTATGGGTTTATGGGGCACATTTATCTACTTCTCCATGGGAGTTATGGGTTTATGGGGCACATGTACACACTTATGAGTCAGGAGTTCTATATAGCACAGTGCAGGGTTTCTCAGTTTATTGTTATCCCGGAAAACAAACTTCGGTCTGATTCAGAGATTTCACTCATATGTAAGTGAGGCTAAGTCCTGGAAACTCAGGAGTAAAGAAGGGATAAGTTACACATACCCTTCATACTCATCAAAAACATTTGTGAACCTCATCATTTATGTTCTTGTGATTTAATTCCCTTTTCATCCAAAACTCAGTTTGCAGTGTGCGCTATACAAAAAAATGCCCTCGTTCATATTGACATATTGGCTCCTCATTCAAAATTCCATAGCTCAATTGTACTCTAAGGCCACTTGCACGTGTAGAATTGCACTGAGAAATATTATTTGCTTGAATCTGCGTTTGTTTTGGACATCTACCTAGGCCTACAGGGGCATTGCACATTAAAAAAAAAATCGATTATATCAACAAATTGCCTTTTTTCAGCGCTATCTTTACCTGACTTTACTGCATCCCAGCCTTGTCTCAACTTCATCCAATACAAGTTTTCTGTAAGTCCCCCAAACTTCTCAATGTTGCTTACTCTCTTGATTTACTTTCGCAGTGTGTAGCATTAAGGTCCAGAGCTATTACACACTTTGGGCCTCATTACAACATTGGCGGGCGGCAACCGCCGCCTGCCAAGTTGTAACCGCCGGGCGGCCGCCAATGCAAGTGCACTCACGCAGTGCCCATTTTGACAAACCAAGTTTCCACCCGCCGGCCCAGCGAGGATGTGGGCCACAACACAGGAGCCGGCTCAAAATGGAGCCAGCGGTGTTGCGGGCGTGCGACGGGTGCAGTTGCACGCGTCGCGCTTTTCACTGTCTGCATAGCAGACAGTGAAAAGCCGCATGGGGCCCTGTCAGGGGGCCCCTGCACTAGTGCAGGGGCCCCCAGGGGTCCCATGACTCCACGTACCGCCAGCCTTTTCCTGGCGGTTCAAACTGCCAGAAAAAGGCTGGCGGTCGGGGACTCGTAATCCCCTGGGCAGCGCTGCTAGCAGGGCTGCAAAGGCGGATTATCACGCCGGGGCAAATGTGGCAGTATACCGCCGGCCCCGGCGGTGTGACCGCGGAGCTTCCGCCGCGGTCGTAATGTGCCAGGAAGCACCGCCAGCATGTTGGTGGTGCTTCTGCCATTTTAGCCCTGGCGGTCAAAATGACCCCCTTTATTTTTTACCTACTGCAGTATTGATTCTAATATTTTTTTTTTTTTCTGCCAGATCTAGCGAAATGTATTGAGGTAGCTGTTTTTGGAAGATCATGTAAGCGAGTCCAGGCGGATATAGAATTCCCCTTGTTTCTTTGACCAGCCTTTAAACGCCTACAAAACGATCAGGTGGGATGTTGTGCAGAGGCTAGCACGCTCAATCTCGTTTGTGACTTGTCATATTTAAGTGTGCTTTACACTCTCCCTTCTACGATTGCTGTTTTGAAAGGCTGCCAAATCTAGGATGAAGTGATTAAGTGCTGTATATCACTGGCAAACAGTGGGCCTCATTTGGATTCGCCAGCCATAATATGTGCTGTCGACATGGTGGAGTACTTTACTACACCCATGGCCATGGCAAAGGTTCTCCGCCGGTCGAATTCAGAGATGTCCACCGGCCCACTGGATGTCTCTTGCATTGGCAGGAACCACCTTCATGGCAGTTCTGTCAATGCATTGAAAGTTTGAAGGACACCGTGGAAAACATTATCTTTTTTTTAATTTAAAAAAATTACATCTCAAGGCAGAATTTTCTTTCTGAAAATAAGCGAAACACTAACTTCTTAGTTGTTATGGCCGTTTACCAGCAGGTTTTACCTGATGGTGATGGACAGTGACAACTTGCCATGAGAACGCCCACTCTAAATCGGGTGGGCACTCAAGTAGCCAAACCTACTTTGTTGCGCCATTGGAGGTATATTTCAGAGACAAAGACAGATTAATCTTTGCCACTGACATAATGAATGCCTGCCCAACTCTAAATGATGTAGGTGGACCTAAGTACAGTGGAAAGGGTACTCTGTCGCCTCTGCAACAGAAAACCCTTTGTACTACAACTTTAATCAGACCCATTGTTCTGATTGTTTACCTTTCTTCTGTTTACCACCAGCACCTTTTCTGATAAAGACATTTTCTCTGCCCAAGATGGATAATGCTATAATAACTTTCATTTTTTTAATTGCTATATTGTGCTGTATTAAACACAGTCCCTATGTTTTGTAGATAACAGGTATAACCAATTTAATGATACTGAAATTACCAGCCTCTGAGAGATGAAAAATTGACTTGGCCTTTCTGGCATTCGAAATTTTGACTTGTGTTCTTAGCAGATGTCTTCAGTAGGTGTTTAAGTCACAGAGCCATTGCTGCATACAGTTACTCAAATGCATACCTCTTAAATCTTCAAGTTTCCATGGGTGGGTAATAGAGCAGCCAGAGCATGTCCATGTTGTCAGACCCTGTCCATATTAAACATAGCAGTAGCGTTTGCCAGAGCACCCAATGGTTAATTTAAGCTGGTCATTGCCTGTGGGCCCCACTGGGACTCATTTTAGGGCACCTTTACACTTTTCTGAGCAGGACCGGGATTTATGAGAGTGGATTTTGGAGGGCTTCTTTCTGATACAGGGCCTGTGCTGCTGTCCATGCTCACAGTTACCATTTAAAGTTTATTTTCTTTTGATGGGGTTGTGTTTTTCAATTGCAACAATGTGTATAATTATTGAGAGTAGGGCGTCATCTCAGAGGTACCAGTAAGGGATGTGGCAAGACAGCCTCCTCAGAAGTGATTGTCTTACTCTCCATACCAGGTGCCTCTCCTCAGTTAGGGCGGAGAAGCATGCCCCCGCTAGCAGAAGCAGCTGCAAAACCTTTTAATACAAAATGATAATAAACTATGTTTATTATCGTTTTGTATTAAAGGGGTGTGGCTATGGTCGTGAGGGGGACAGAGGGGAGTGCACAGTACTCCCCTCTCACTGTGCAAGTATGTTTGCCCGACCATCTCAGACTGACCAAACACACATGAGCAGTGTGCTCTCTCCAGCCCGGCACTGTGTTGCGCGCATACGTGGGTCCCTTGCTCACTGTGCCACTGGATACAAGCTAGCCTGGCTAATGACCAGTGATACCCCGAAACTGGTCCCAGGATGCTTGTTTCCTGTCCAGGGAGAACCTGGCCTGGCAGCTCGGACTGGACTGTTCCCATGGGGAGCATGGTCAAGTCTGATTTGCAGATGGCTGGGTCCAAACTGGGGTGGCATGCTGAGCAAAGGAACGATCAATTTAAACCAGATCTATGCATGGGAGGCGGGGGAGTGTTTCAGCACTCCTTCCATCACACTTTTGTGTTTCATCTTCCAGTTACAAATACATTCAGAAGAATGAACGGAAGGGTCTGATGTTCTATATTTCCTGTAATACAGTTGCCTTTGGATAAGGAGCATCACTATACCTGTGGGAGCTGTTTTTTGCACAGTACAACAAATATGTTTTTCCCCATGATTTCTGTTAAATCGGCAGTCCAGTGACTCCTGAAGAGGGATTGGAGAGATCTGGAGACAACCTCTGTCCCTAGCTTCATGGGAGACTTTACAGTTGGCAAAAGAAATAGATCTTCCTCTGAGGTTATCTGTTGATCCCTTGCATAGTAATTTTACAGGACAATCAGCTAAGCTACGTTGTGATGAACTGGTGATTTCAGACCTTATTAACAAGAAAGTAGAAAAGTCTTTAAATAGGATGTATTCTGGTTAAATCATAGGTTTATGAACAGAAGTCTAGTCTATTTACACTTTCCAGTCCTTGGTTAAGGATTTTCAGACCTTATCTGTGGCCATTCAGGATGGGAAATATGTTTCTCTGCTCCTGTTGGCAACAGAATCTCAGGCCAAGAACCCATTTGACATATGATATGTTAACCTAAAGGCATCTGCAATGACAATAACTGGGATGGTGGTCATGAGGAGGCAGCTGTATCTGAAAGGCTAGGAGACAGGATTCTTCACAGAAAATGTGTTTGTTGAATATGCCATTTGTGAGAACCAAATCCTTCAGGAAAGATCTTGAGAGTGTCATTAGAAAATATTTTAAAAGCAGGAAACACACTCAGTCTTTCACGTTTGAAGTAAAGGTATTTGTGAAGAAAGGAAAGCCTTATGATTGATCTAAAAACAAAACATCTGAACCTTCATCCAGCAAAAATGTCTTTAAATACAAATCTGCAGACATCAATTCCTAGAATTCCTGAGTCTCAAAAAACAATCAGCATTTCTGACTATGCTGAGAGTGGGATTCCGGGGAGATCATTGGAAGAAGATTGGCTCTTTTCTTCAAAGTATGACAGTGGTCAGTCAAGGACAATTGGGGATTGCATACAGTGCCTCTGGGATTATTACTTTGAGTTTTAGAATTTTCCTTCAGAGGGTCACTTTTTCTCCACTCCTCTTCCCACGAACAGTTATTCACAAACTTGAAAGATCTTAATGTTTTTTAAGGACAGTCCACTTCAACATGAATTCAGTACAACAGGTGATTACAGTAGTTCAGCGCATGGACTTTGTGGCATCATGGGATTCTCGGGATGTTTATCTACACATTCCCATCAAGGTATCACATCAACGGTTTCGGAGACTTGGGATAGGGGATTTCTACAGACAGTTTTTCTTTTGTTTTAAAAGTCTCACCCAGTGTTTTCACCAAAGTTTTAGCTCCAGTGCATGCCATTCTACATGAAAACACAATCAGGTTGATCTGTACCGTAACTATCACCATATGGTCCCCCATTCATGGCAGAAGCTACTTGGGGACACAAAGCAGGTAGCAGACATCCTAAAGCACTTTAGGTTTCTTCTCTATCTCAAAAACTCAAAGTTGGATCCTTCTCAAAGCCTGGTCTAAATAGAGCTTGGTTTCGTACAGAGGTGGGTGTTGTTTTTCTCCCTCTAGAAAGGAGGCTCAAACTACTATGCAGGCTTTTGGATCTTCGTTTTGGTGGACTAGGCTCCAGCAAGGGAGTTCCTATGACTTTAGAGAGATATGGTAAATATATCTTCCTTCAATTGTATGAGACATTTCTAAATTGTTTTTTTTCTTTTGAGAGTTGATGTTGTTTTTGTTTAGGTTTTCTTTCAGGCAGCTTGTTAGTGGTTCTGTACTATCAAAGAGCCTAAGATAACATCTTAAGCCGTGACTGGTACTTTACAACCTAGAGAGGGGTGTCTTTCTCATCATACTCTAGTGGTATTGACAACAGATGCCAGCAAGCAGAGGTGGAAGTGATTCTGGGCTCCAAAACTACTTAGAGACTTTGGTTACACCACAGAAAGGAACACTTCTCGTACTGAAGTAAACTCAGGGTAGTTTGGAAGGCTTTTCAGGTGTTCCACGACAAGATCCCACATTCAAATGTTATAATAAGAATGGGCAATTTAGTGGCTATGTCTTGCCTGAACAGTTAGGTTGGGACAGACATATCCTCCTCTAAATCAACTTGTTCTGATAATAATAGATTGGGCCGAACAAAATATTTTCCCTCTCAAAGCAATACATAATCAGGACGAAAGTAAAGTTTTGGCAGACAGCGAGCAGAGTGTTTCCCTCAACACAGAATTTGAGGATTTGAGAGGAAGTTTTTTTATATGATTTGTTTGAGGTTTGGAAATCCAGTGATGGATCTCTTTGCAGATCATTTCAATTCTTTTATACTCTCTTTTTTCAGTGGTCAATGATCATCTAGCAGTCGGTGTAAATGCATTGATATGTAAATGGGCACGGGCACTCCTGTATGCATTTCTCAGATCCCTCGAATCCTTCGGTTAATAGCAAAAAATCTAAAGGAGAGGTTCGAGGTAATCCTGATTTGTCCATTTTGGCCTTGGAGACATTAGTTTCCTCTATTCAGGACAATGTTGATTTCACCTAACTTGAGTCCACCTCAAATACCTATTGTATGTTTTCAGAAGTCAAGGTTAGCAGTTTGGAGGTTGAAAATAAAGGGCTGAGGTTAGGACTGTCTGTTTCCGTGGTCAGGTATATTTAGGCTTCAATAACGAATTCTACTTATCAAGCACAAGACCATCATCAGGCATCATTTTCATGATGGAGTAAGGAGAAGTGTTTCTATCCATTTCTTTGTTCCAGAGAACAAATATTTCATTTTTTGCAAGATGGCTTTGATATAGGTTTCAAATTGCAATGGGAACTTATTAAGTCCTTTGTATCTCCCTGGCTTTATTTGGTTACAATTCAAAATTGAAATTTAAGACTACTTAAAAGTTGTAACTGCTGACCCCTACAGTAAGGAATTTGTGTCCTGTGTGGAACTTGCTGTTAGTCTTAGAAAGTCTACAACGACAACTTTTAAGGCCTTACAGGAGAATTTGTAATGCGCAGGTCAATGTTTTTGTTGTTATTGTCATTGCTGGGGGAGAAACTTTACATCTTTGCTTTGTAATTCTTAACGTCTTTGGATTTTTGAGGACAGTATTGTTTCAAGACTGGGTCTGTAGTTTGTACCCTAGGTCTTCCACAGATCCCAGAAAATAATTATTTCAGTACTTTCCTGTTCATATATTTCTGAAAGTGAGGCTCTCTAAGATGTTGTAAGAGGATTTTCCTTTCAAGGTCAGCTGACTTCAGGAAGTGTGATGCCCTTTTGTGAATTTTAGGCTGGCAAATAGGTGGGGGGAATCAACCCATTTCTAAACTAAGTGGCTGGGCTGAGGAGGTGATTTGAATCCCTTATTGTAGCGCTGGTTTCGAGCTTCTAGAAGCTGTAGAAGCTCATTCAACAAGGGGAATGGCAGCTTTATGGGCAGAATGTGGGGGAGGGGGCTATCGCTCATATCTGTTCTACAGCAACCTGTGAGAACAATTTTATTGATCTTTACAGACTGAATTTAGCCCAGGGTTCGGAGTTGAAATTTGGAACAGCTATTCTAGGTTCAAAGAATATTTCATAGCTATAGTAAATTGGGCAGAGTCATGGATTTTGCTTTATTAAATGTGTGTTTTGCATGAATTCAGTCAAGTATGTTTTTTGGTTAATGCTATTGCTTTGATATTGTTGCAAATAGTAAGTAATGGGACGTGGAAAAGGGATGAGAAGGTAATGCTTGCAATACTCACTGGTAACCTTCATTACACTGGTATCACATTACTTTCTTTGAAGAAACGAGTGTTTGGAAAGCTCATGACCACAGGACGAGTGTTTTGAAAGCTCATAACCACAGGACGTGTTAAAGGTACCAGGTCCCTTCAATATGTAAAGTTGGTTGTGCTTGCAGTAGTAAAATGGCAGAGGTTTTAAAGGGAGTCTGGAGTGAGGTGGGGTCTCACTACTAGAAATAGAAAGCAATAAAACAAGGAATGGGGAGTCGGGGAATGCAGAATACAGGTGAATAATCTAAGCATATTTCCCTCTTCCCACTCCTCATCTCCTTACTTGTGGCAAACTTTTATTTATCCGGAGGAAGTACTGATTAAAGTGCATTTACTATTTTGTTAACTAAACCCTAGAGTCCTCTTTCTGAAAAGTACCGCCAGGCATGATGGGTGGCCTTTTTATACTGATAGGCATTGTTTTTTACTGGTCTGTCAATCAGGGCCAACCAGTATGTTTTTACATCATTTTGGAATGCATAATTACAAAAGATATGCAAGATCAATTAAGTGAACTATAATGACAAGGTTCAAGACTCCCAAACTAAAGACAAGGCATGAAACAGCTCTTGGCAGACACCAGCCCTTAACCTAATCGCACTATCAAAGTCCTTGAATAATTCAAGACCACCCAATCAAAATCTAATGCTTTTAGCACATTTAAGTGAAATTGAGCCTTGAAATACACTATTTGACAGCACTTTTCAAAGTATTCACTATGAAAAACCTTCTGCCTCCCAAATCCCCCATTGAAGGAGAAGGGCTTTCTAACTTCAGTCCATAGCTCAAATCTAGTTTCACCATATTTCAATCAGGCAGCTAGTGCGCCAATGATGGAAGTAGGATGATACTGGTGGAACAACTTGGGCTAGCATCCTCAGAAAATTTTTGGGCCCTTAGGCTTTAAAAAATGAAGTGCTGAGAGAGTATCTTTGTTCTGTCAGCACTTTGCTATATTTTGCATTAGTTCCTTGTCATACTTGCCAACAACATTGAATGATAGCAAGATACCATATCTTGTACTCGAGAGACTTAAGCATGTTGGCCTCTTGCTTTTTTATTTGCTATAATAATAGCTTGTTTTATGTATCTCTGAATATTACAGTTTAGTCATTTAAAATGCTACTCTTATTCACTATTTTGGTGTGAATTCTCACAATTTCTAAAGGATGAAAGTCTGACTTGGCCTCTACGGCTCAGACACATAACCTCCATTTCATACACATATGCTCAACAGCACATTCTTAATAGTCCGGCATATTTTACATCAAACAACCAATTTTGGAACTATACAAAAAAATGGGAAGAATCCTTGAACTAATCTCAGCCACTGGTAATAACTCGAGCCACATCCTATCCCATCATATTTTTGCACACCATGTCACCTCCTTTTGGACCCATCCACATTCAAAGCAGTCATGTCTCTGTTCCAATGGGAACAATCCAGCCCAAACTGCCAGGCCAGGTCCTCTGTGAACCAGAACTAGTTTCACCCTAGCTATGGCTCATCAGCTAGGTATAGCTTAGTTCTAATGATGCAGTGTGCACAGGACTTATATCTGGGCATATCCGTCCACCTTAGGGCAGCACAAAGTATACAAAAAAGCGATGGACGAAATACTTGAACTAATCCCAACCACTGATATTTACTCGGGGCAGCATCCCAGTTCTTCTGTATTTTGTAAATCTCGCTGCCTGGGTTTAGACCCAGCCATATGCAAATCAGTCTTTACTCTGTTCTAATAGGAACAGCCCAGCCTGAATTGTCAAAGTTTTGACCAGAGCATATTAGTTTAACAATTAGCGCAAGCAGACCATTCTTACAGCTTTGAGTGCCACGAAGTGTGATGCTCAGTACAGTGTTTTCATTACTGGCATTTGGCAGCGATGGCAGGTCTAGTTGGTAGTTTAAGATTCAGTGGCTTCCTAAGCAACACTTTGGGCAGTGGCACTCATTGTTTAGCAAATTAAGCACCAACAACCCCTTACTCCACTGTCCGCCTACATTTATGTGAGGTGTCACAAGAAGAACTGGCGATAGAGGTGTGGTTCACTGGCTGTGTTTAATGCCATCACAAAATTCCTAGATTGGATTCACTAAAATCACAAACCCACGTGCACTTCCCACAAACACATCTGTTCTTGCTCATTTTTACCCCAAACCCCACATTGTCACTATCCATGTCACATTAATAAATTCCCAATACACCTCTCCTTTCAATAATTAATTCAATGAATATTTAACATAGCGGTCCAATTGACCGCAAGTTAACCAGATCCTTTTCTTTTCAATCTGTTTGCATTTCAAGCATTGCAACCTAAAAGAGTTTTTTAATCTTGGCTTTGACATTTGATCACAATTCGTGTGATACTTGACAAATCTCTTTATCTGCTGGTGGCGCATCAGATTGTAAATATGGGTAACATAAATAATATTTACGATTATGAAAACGTTTAAAATGCCATCTATATATCAAATTTTGCGATTTTGTTTCATGTGTTGGATCTTAAAAGGGTTGTTCAGGTAAAAAGAAAATAGATGAAAAGTGCCACATAAAATAGGGTTACTGCCACATAACACGGTAAAACATAATTTTTTTACATTAGAGGTTTCTTATAAAATAGTGAAACAATCTTCCTCAAATGCTTTAAGGGAACCTTTGCCCACTGCTAAATTACAGAAAATTGACATACTTTGCTATTATGTGAAGGCAAATTTATATTGTTGACCTTCTTAATAAAAAAAATAAAGAATGTAGTACAGTCTCTTAGTGTTCTGGTTATGGTTTTTGTCCCTATTCCCATCATATCCTATTTCTGAAATCTTATTTCAGCAGGACCCCACATGTTAGAGGGTTCCTTTGGTATATGTACTAGATGCCCTGCTGCAATAAAATTTATCTTAATTAATTCATAGTGCCTTAAAACTTAGTGTGTGCAATATAATTTCCTTTAAGTAATTGGACAGCCTTTGTGCAATAGATCATAAATTTCACTTATCTCTTGGACTGGGCAAAATTTCAATTACGTCAGAGTAAGTGTATTGCTACATGCACTACGTGCATGTGGCAGCACTACGTGCAAGGTAAACAGTGGTGCAGAGTGTGGACCATTGGCCTCTGCTTTCATTGGCCTTCGCTTCCATTTTGGTTCACAACTCCATTTTGTCGAGTCTGGTTCGGTGCGTAAGGCACTGTTCTGTGTTTTTCCACAAGCTTCGGCAAGCTGAAGGGTGGGGTGTTTTTCTGCTCAATTTCGCTCCATCTGCCTGGTACGAAGGGCGCTATTTACATTCCACGAGCTATCAGTTAGAACAACAGGGGGGATGCGCCTGTACACAAGGAGGAATGCAAGCTGCCTGTACACAAGGAGGAATGCAAGCTTCACCTTGGAGTCCTCTCCTGGGAACTTGGCCCGTTCTGAGGAGACGTCTCGAAGAGTGAACAAGGTACCGCTGATTGCACAATTTGTAAAGGAGGGGGTCTTTTTCTAGAAAAGACTCCTGGGCGTTAGTAAATACTATAAAAGTTGGGGGCCTGGATGGGCTGGTTTAGGAACTCTCTTCTGGGTTGGACGCAACGCCAGGAGGACTGATTGTCCCAAACAGAGGCTCCCTGTGCTAGCTGATTTGGGTTCCCCAGCTTTGTGTACGGCGGAGGAATGCAGACGCTCTTTTCGGTGAAGCTTTTCAATTTATTAAGTGTATTGTGTGTGCGCGCGTAATATGTACTTATTCTTGCATTTTCATGCTATTGAGCATTGAAGTATATTGTGTGTGCGCGCGTAATATGCACTTATTCTTGCAGTCATTTTCATGCTATTGAGCATTGAGGTATATTGTGTGTGCTTGTATTATATGCACTTATTCTTGCAATTATTCACAGAGTGCTTATATCTTTATCATTATTCTCATGTTATTCTCCTGATGTATATATATATATATATTAGTGTGGTTTAGTTTCGCTAGCTGAGAACTTGCCCCTTAAATAAACTTGATTATTCTACTTACGAAGGTGTTTGAGAGTGATTGCTTTACATTGTGCCTTAAAATATCCTGAAGTGCATAGTTTTGATATTCTGAAGGGTAAAGCAGCACAAATTGGCGTAGTCGTTTGCAGGATTCGAAAAAAAAAAAAAAGGGAAAATGCTTAATAAGATCAAAGCGAGCTCAAAAGCAGGTTCTCATGTAGCAAATCCAGACATAGAAATACCGGGGTGGGAAACTGCCCCGTATAAACTTTTAGCTCAGGAATGGTCACGTTGTGCTGGTTTGTGTGAAAATTGGAATGCGTGTCTGTTGAATGTAGAACCTGAAGATCTTCTTATATGTTTACAGAAAGTTTCAATTGACAAGGGAAGGGAGATTTGTGCGTTGGGGAGGCGAGGCTGGATCTTTCTTTCTGCGTACCGAAAGTTGTATGAAAAATGTTTACAGTTACAAAAAGACCACGAGCAGCTGGGGAAGGAGTTAGTAGAAGCCCGAAATTCCTCTACCATGCTAGCTTGTCAAAATAAATTATTAAGTGATAAGTTGGAAATGTACCAACTGGTTGCAGAGAGAACGGCCGTTAGCGTAGCTAAATATAAACACAAGAAACGAAGAGGGAAAGTTAATAAAAAGAAGGTGCATTTAGCTATCTCTCAGGCAGGATTAGCCTTTGACCCTGAATTTTGGGATGGAAACATCTGGGATACATCTGATTTTTCAGATGGGTCCGGGGGCGATGACTGCCAAGATGTTAGACAGGAGAAGACAGAGCGCAGGAATGTTGTCCGTGCGCAGCCCATATATCGGCGAAAGTTACAGCATAGCCCAGCTAATCCTGGAGGGGTGATGTTGGATGCCCTGGAGGATTATACACAGCAAGAACTAAGTGATGTGATAGACAGATTTCGACAGAGGTCTGGGGAAACATTGCTTACGTGGTTGGTGCGGGTGCACGATATGGGGGGCCAGGGGGTCCAATTGGATCACGGCGACGCCCCGAGGCTTTGTATGTTAAGTACAGACCCGGTTATTCAAAATGAGTTTAGAACCTATCCAGGGAATGGTCCCATGACCAATTTGTTAGAGCTAGCTGCGCAAGGGTGTGCTCAGAAGTATCCGACAGAGTCAGACTGGCCGCCTAATGATAAACCTTGGTATACTTTGAGAGATGCAGTACAGAGATTGAAGGAAGAAGGGATGAAAACAGCTATCTTTATGGGTAATGCCCATGATTTGATGAATGGAATTTTAAGTGTGTCTGTGCGAAACCGGCTGATTAGGGCCGCTCCTCCTGCATATAAGCATGTCATCATGACTTTGTTAATTAATCAGACGGGTAACCCATTGTCTCAGGTGGTAGAAGCGGTGCGTGAGTTAAGTGATTTAGGAGAATGGGCTAAGCCAGAGAGGAATTCACAGTCTGAGAATCGTACTGATAACAACAGGGTGACAAGGCGAGACATGTTTCAGGCCTTGCTGCGAGATGGGGTGACCAGGAATGAAATTGATGGGATAAGCACCAAGGACATGTGGGAAATGTACCGCAAACGCGGTTTGGATAAAAAGGAGGGGAGCAGGAAAGGGAACAAGAAGGATAACAAAGTGGTGAACCAGAGAAAGGCAGGAGGGGAGGAGCGTGAGGGTGAAAAGGGAGAGAGAGGGAGAGAACCCCACAGTAGAGAGAGATCCCCAGAGGACGGAAATTGGGAGGAAGAGCACCGAAGCGCAGAGGGAACCCGGAGCAGGGAGAGAGACCGGGAACTGACAGGTTCTGGGAAAACTCGAGGAAGAGAGCGGGAGAGGGAGCTGGTAAGCTCAGAGAGGTTGCGAAGCAGAGACAGGGAGGAGGAGTTCCCTGAGAATTACCGCAAACTGTATCCAGATTTGACTTGGGCAGACTCTGATGTGCGCAGAGTGAAAATAGATTAGGAAACAGGCCAAACTCCGGTGCAGGGATGGGCTCGCAAAGATAACAGACCTCATGTCAAAGTAGAAATTTATTGGAACCGTGGAAATGTTCAAAAAGTTCGAGCCCTCGTTGACACCGGAGCGGAGGCCACTTTGATTCATGGCAATCCAAGAAAATTCAGGGGACAGTACTTCACCATTACGGGATTGGGCGGAAAAGAAACCCCGGCAGTGCAGATAGTGGTTCCCATGAAAATAGGGGCACTTCCAAAGAGAGAATACACTGTCCTGATTGTGCCCATTCCCGAATACATTCTTGGAATTGACATTTTGAAAGGGATGACCCTACATTTGGAAGATGGATGTTATCAATTTGGTTCCAAAAGATTTATATCAATAGCCGCCGCAAGGGTGGGGCTGTTGAAGATTCCTCCGGTAACACTTCCCCAAGCTACTAAGGTGATTCAAATGAAACAGTACAGAATACCGGGAGGACATGAGGAGATTAGCCAGACTATACATGATTTACTAGAGGCCGGGGTAATAGTTCCCATCACCACTGCGTGGAATAATGCCCTCTGGCCTGTTCGTAAAAGTGATAACAGTTGGAGGATTTTCATTGATTATCGCCAATTGAATAAACATACACCTCCTCTGACTGCAGCGGTCCCAGACACCATTACCTTGATTGAGAACATACAGAAACACAGTGGGACTTGGTATGCAACCATTGACATTGCCAATGCCTTCTTTACGATACCAATAGCTACTGAGAGCCAGCCTCAGCTGGCATTCCAGTGGGCGGGGCGTCAGTACACCTTCTGTAGATTACCCATGGGGTATTTACATAGCCCCACTATCTGCCACCGGCTGGTGGCAGAGCATTTGGATGAAGTACCAGTGGTTCCTGGAGTGCAAATTTCTCACTATATAGATGACGTGATGATGCAGGGAGAGACGCAAGAACAGGTGCAAATTCAGCTAGACAGGGTGGTGGAACATTTGCAGAATAAAGGGTGGGAGATTAACCCCGAGAAAGTGCAGGGACCGTCTCAGAGCGTGAAATTTTTGGGCATTCAGTGGAATCAGGGACACAGAGAAGTGTTGCCAAAAGTGAAACAAAAGATTAAGGAATTCGCAGTACCGCGAAATCGGAAGGAAGCCCAGAGTTTTATTGGACTATTCGGGTATTGGAGACAACATATACCCCATTTGTCTCAGATTTTGGCCCCATTGTACAAAGTTACACGAAAGAAAAATGCGTTTGAATGGGGAGAGCAGGAGCAGCGCACGTTTGAATTGGCAAAAGACGCCATTCAGCATGCTTTGGATTTGTGGCCGATTCGAGAGGGAGACATTGAGTTGAATGTGACAGTCCAGGGGCAGTATGCCAATTGGAGTTTATGGCAAAAACAAGGAAGAAAGAGGGTGCCCCTGGGATTTTGGACAAAGAAGTTACCTGAGGCAGGAGAGCGGTATACTCCCTTTGAGAAGCAGCTGCTGGCCTGCTATTGGGTCCTGGTTGATACTGAGCAAATTACACTGGGACACAATGTGATTTTAAGGCCTGAAATTCCCATCATGCAGTGGGTGATGAGTTCCCCAAAAACTCATAGAATTGGACATGCGCAAGAAGCCAGCATTATAAAATGGAAATGGTATGTCCAGGACAGGGCACGAGCGGGTCCAAAAGGGACCGCCGTTTTGCATGAGCAGGTAGCGCAGGCTCCAGTGGAGAATTCCGAAATGTTGCATGATGTTCCTTCAGTGTGTGAATCCCCAGTAGGGTGGGGCCAGCCGTTCGCAGACTTGTCTGCAGATGACAAAAAACATGTGTGGTTCACAGATGGTTCAGCAAAATATGTTGGAGCGAAAAGGCACTGGAAGGCAGTGTCCTATAATCCTGTTACCAAGAAGCTTTTGACAACTACAGGACAGGGAAAAAGTAGCCAGTATGCAGAGCTTTATGCCGTGTATCAGGCTTTAAAACAGGAGCTACCCGGAAAATGTCACATTTATACAGATTCCTGGTCTACCGCCAATGGGTTAGCTACTTGGCTTCCCACGTGGCATGCACATCAGTACAAAATCCATAACAAAGAGGTATGGGGGAAGGAGTTATGGCAGGAGATCTGGGAAATGTTACCTCAAAGCACCGTGACTGTCTATCATGTGGACGCTCACTGTCCAACTGATTCATTAGACCGATGGTTCAATTGTCTTGCAGACGATCGAGCCAAGATTCAAGAGGCTGAAGTGGAGGCGCAGAGTTCTGAATTGGTGGGAATGGCTAAATGGGCACACCAGAAATGCGGACATCTTGGAGAAAAGGCTACTCACAGGTGGGCTGAGATTAGAGGGATGCATCTTCCCCTAGATTTGATTAAAACAGCGATCATTGAATGTCCCATTTGTCAGCATGCACAGCACAGACCGGTCCCACAGGTGGTGAGAGGCCAGCTAGGTAGAGGTAAATTGCCAGGACAGATTTGGCAGATTGACTACATTGGACCAATGCCAGTGAGCAGAGGGTGTCAGTATGCCTGCACTGTGGTAGACACTTACTCTGGTTATCTCATAGCCTTTCCCTGCCTGCGCGCAACTCAGCAGAGCACCCTGAAAACACTAGATCTGTTGATTCTGTACTATGGGGTGCCACTCCAGATACAAAGTGATAACGCCAGCCACTTCAAGGGCAGACTAGTGCAGGACTATTGTGCACAACGCAATATTGAGTGGATTTTTCACATACCTTACTACCCACAAGCAGCGGGACTGATTGAGAGAATGAATGGGTTGCTGAAAGAACAATTGCGTAAACTGAATGATGGGACACTGAAGGGGTGGAGGGATAATTTGTATGATGCTTTGCAAATTTTGAACAACCGACCCCTAACAAATGCCGATACACCTCTCATGAGAATGCTGACACCTGCTTTACAGATTAATCCGTTTACAACGAGCAATACCATTGTGTATTGGGAAACAGCTCCAGGAGCTTTGGCCCCATATCGAGCTACACCAGAATCTGCAGGACTTGACTTACATGCTTTACACATGCATCGATTGAAACCTAGAGACATCACTCTGATTGAAACTGGGGTGGGAATTCAGATTCCCCCTGAGCATTACGGTCTGATCGCCCATCGATCTGGGCTTGCCTTGAGGGGCATCCAAGTTTTAGGAGGCGTGATAGATGCAGACTACCAAGGCGAGTTGAAAGTCATTCTTTTGAACAGTGGTGACACAGACCTAGTGGTGCAACCTGGTGATCGCGTTGCCCAAATTGTCATCATGCCGGTTTATGGAGGTGTTGTTAAGAAGGGGAGCGCCCCAGCTCTTCTCACTGTGAGAGGCAAAGGAGGGTTTGGATCTACTGACAAGAACCCAGGGGCAAAAGTGTGGATTGAATCCCCAAATAACCCTCCTCAACCCGCTGATGTCATCGCCACTGGACCAGACAATGTCCTGGTAGTTATGCGACCTGGTCAAGACAAATGGGAACATGTTCTCGCTGACAAATGCTATCTGCGAGAATGATAATACGTGTTTTGTCCTTTGTTCTTTTCAGATCATCCTGTGGAGTGCCTGTGCCATGAGTGTGGTGTATGGAGCCCGTTCGGGAGACTCCACCGGGGAGCGGGAGGGGCTCATAGCCCAAAAATTCAACCGTCAGCCGCAGATGCCAACGCTGCTGCATCAACCAAACAATGTTTGGATTCATCTAGCGCAGGAAGTGCTGAATATATCTCACTTCTGTATGAGTAACATGCAAAGCGTTCAAGATTTGATTACCACTTGTCTAGTGGCAGTGCCCACTCCTGCTGCTGTATTATTACACATCTTTAACAATACAAACCAGGATGGAATGGTGGATGTGAGTGACGTTCGCTCCCATCTGTCACTCTATGAGTACTGCCGTCATTGCCCGGAGGTGGGCAGGCGGTTGTGGAGGAACATGACATCTATACTCACGTTTAACATCTCAAATGGGGATGTGTGCTATTCATTGACCTGTGATCCTATGAAAATAGGTAAATGTGCTCAGCTCAAATTGGAGAAAAGAGACAAAAACTTAACTGCTGCACAACGGACGTTGTGCCACTCACGGAATGACATAACCTGTTTGAATGTAAATAATTCGATGTTTTGCCAACATGTGGTGCCTGCTGCCAGCCACATTCAAAATGTTAAGTTGCCTAAAGGTTGGCTCTTTTCTTGTGGTAATCTTTCTTTTACTTATATTCCAGCCAATCTAACCGGAGGGCCTCGTGCCTGGTCACGCTTAGGCTTTCTCATGTTTCCTATGGATACTGCTCTACACCCTCGCTATACCAGAGACACTATTCAATTACCTACGGACTGTGATTCTGAAATTTCATTGCTGTCCAAAACAGAATATGTTAGTTTAGCTGGTTCTATCGTAGGGGTGCCAGGACTTGCAGTATATAATACCAGAGTTATTAATAAACTTGCATGTTTAGTAGTCAAGAATATTAACTATACATCAGCTGCCTTAGCTGAGCTGTTATTAGATGTACAGGGAATTAGAAGAGCTGCTTTGCAGAATCGCGCTGCTATTGATTATTTACTGCTTAAACACAACCATGGGTGCAGTGATTTTGAAGGATTATGTTGCTTCAATTTATCCGACCACTCCATATCAATCAACTCCCACATAGAGGCCCTGCATACGTTGGTGAAGGGGGTGCAGCAGGATGTTGACAAGGGGTGGTGGGATTGGGCTTTTGGATGGCTGCCTAATTTAGGCCAACTGCGTTATATCTTTGGTGTAATCATTATCATAACAGTTATTTTAATTTCATTATGTTGTTGTATTCAGTGTGTGCCTAACCTTCTATCTCAGTGTCGCCCAAGAGCATTGCCATTTCAGCTAATAGGATATACTTAGTTGTAAGTTGGCCAAATGGTCCAAGGGTGGAAATGTATTGCTACATGCACTACGTGCATGTGGCAGCACTACGTGCAAGGTAAACAGTGGTGCAGAGTGTGGACCATTGGCCTCTGCTTTCATTGGCCTTCGCTTCCATTTTGGTTCACGACTCCATTTTGTCGAGTCTGGTTCGGTGAGTAAGGCACTGTTCTGTGTTTTTCCACAAGCTTCGGCAAGCTGAAGGGTGGGGTGTTTTTCTGCTCAATTTCGCTCCATCTGCCTGGTACGAAGGGCGCTATTTACATTCCACGAGCTATCAGTTAGAACAACAGGGGGGATGCGCCTGTACACAAGGAGGAATGCAAGCTGCCTGTACACAAGGAGGAATGCAAGCTTCACCTTGGAGTCCTCTCCTGGGAACTTGGCCCGTTCTGAGGAGACGTCTCGAAGAGTGAACAAGGTACCGCCGATTGCACAATTTGTAAAGGAGGGGGTCTTTTTCTAGAAAAGACTCCTGGGCGTTAGTGAATACTATAAAAGTTGGGGGCCTGGATGGGCTGGTTTAGGAACTCTCTTCTGGGTTGGACGCAACGCCAGGAGGACTGATTGTCCCGAACAGAGGCTCCCTGTGCTAGCTGATTTGGGTTCCCCAGCTTTGTGTACGGCGGAGGGATGCAGACGCTCTTTTCGGTGAAGCTTTTCAATTTATTAAGTGTATTATGTGTGCGCGCGTAATATGTACTTATTCTTGCATTTTCATGCTATTGAGCATTGAAGTATATTGTCTGTGCGCGCGTAATATGCACTTATTCTTGCAGTCATTTTCATGCTATTGAGCATTGAGGTATATTGTGTGTGCTTGTATTATATGAACTTATTCTTGCAATTATTCACAGAGTGCTTATATCTTTATCATTATTCTCATGTTATTCTCCTGATGTATATATATATATATATTAGTGTGGTTTAGTTTTGCTAGCTGAGAACTTGCCCCTTAAATAAACTTGATTATTCTACTTACGAAGGTGTTTGAGAGTGATTGCTTTACATTGTGCCTTAAAATATCCTGAAGTGCATAGTTTTGATATTCTGAAGAGTAAAGCAGCACAGTAAGCTGAGTGATTTCAATAAATTTCCATGTTACTCTTTGATGCGTAATTACCTATAGTAATGCAACTAAGCCACCTTGCATGTTTGAGTAATTTCGGGGTAAAAACTCCTACCACGAGAGCATATTTAGCGAGAGCAAGCAGCTGCTCGTGCTTGCTATTGATGTTCTGATGCATTTAGCACTATGTCTTAGTGCAAAATGCATCCTCCCGTCCAATTTGGACACAAAGGTGTATTTTGTGCTAAGAAAATAGCACTAAACGCAGTTACTCTTCTTGTGTGAATCCACGTAATTTCATTGACTTTCATTGTGTTACGCCACACGGAATTATGTCAGTTAGGCCTACCCCTACCAGGCCATTCACTCTTAATCCTCCATTCGGACTTCAGAGTATGAAAGATACTCTTATTAGTTACACCTCATCTTTATTACTTCTTCATTACTTTTAGACCTGCTTGCCTATGTGCCGGTCTTGAGGCGTACCTACCTTTTTGAGGGAGGAAAAACTACATAAAAGACCCTGCAATCCAAGACCTAGCAATCACTACTAAGGAGCAAAAATAGAGGCTGGCATCTCAGCATCCTCCTGGAATACAAAGCCTTTTTGGCAATGACCAAACTTTACAAGAGAGGGAGTGTGAATGGTGACAACCGTATGAGGACAAGTAGGACTAACAGTAATGAAGATTTCTGGTAAATAATTGGAACATTACCTCTATGTGCGTTAACTCAATCCTGGTAATTACACATGACACCAAATAATACACAAACAAGATTACTCGTTGCAAAACATCCAGTGGTTTTTACAAATAGAAAATGTAATGCATTGTTTGATATAACAGAAGTAAAAACTCCTGCATAAAAGTTATTTTTATCAATTTTCAAACCATTCAGCCTGCAGTAACGAATGAAAGTATTCACAGAACCCTAAATGACACTTCTAAAAATCGCTGCAACATTCTTTCCCTGAATTGCTGTTTGTGGTGTTGCTAAATTCCTGTGAGATCTATTCCGATTTCCAACCAGAAAAGGGCGCTTCACTAGATAGTAGGCCATCGCTACAGTGATTTTTTTTTGTTGCGGTGTCACAATAAAATAGGTCCCTTAACATGCCATACCCTTCCAACACTGGCATGTTGTCTTTGTCTGAAGGAAATGACCACCTTGGCCACAAGGGGACTACTCGTACTTTTGGCATCAGCGAAAAAGGCAGTCAGACATAAAGTAGTTCTTGAGGCCATCCAGCACTCAGGCTTCCTCCTCCGGATATTCGGAGCAGAAATGAGGTTTCACCTTTTTGACATATTTTCTGAAAAAAAGACAGCTAAGGAAAGCCTCTGAAAAGATGAGAAAACCCTTCTTCAGGTATCTACCTTGACATTCTCTGAAACTTTCACATGGTAGGCTTCGAGGGATATGTGATAGTTCTCTGTCACAACTGCTGCAAACACACAGCCTTGGCCCAAAGGAGAGGTTTTGCACAAGATGAGGCCTAGATCTTTTGACTGCTTCCCAATTTACCTGCTATTTTCCACTTACCTGGAATATTGATGTCTGCTGAAACTCTTGCCTGATGAAACCTGCTGAATAGGTTTTTCAGGTCGCGGGTTACCTGCTTTGAAGCCCTTGATTCTTCATCCTTGTCTCTAGCCTCTTAGGGAGACTTGTAGTTGGCATTTGCTTACTGCCACTTTGTGCTTCGAAGAAGGCTCTTGGGGACCCACCAAAAAAGCAAATACCCTAACCAACAGAAGGACTGCAGCTACAAATTGGGAAGATGCCTGCATAAAGTTGGATGGATGATGGTGAGTGGGAATCGTCCCCTCTGACGTTCCCTGAAGTTACTGAAAAACAAGGAAATAGACTCAAAACATTAATGTTTGTAATAAAGACTTTGGTCCTGAGAGTTTGTGTGAGACTTACTGGAACACATATATGAACTTATACCTTGAGATAATTTCCAAGAAGGTATACAGGAATGATGTAATGACTCCTGGATATTCCTACATGATATTGGACTTCTCTAGGACAGACTTTCAAATATGCCACAGTAAAAAGAGTAATTGTGGTAATTCCATGTTAATATTTGAATCAGAATTACCAATAATGTGAATACTCCTACTTGTACAGTTGAGTAATTTGGTGGTAAAATATCCTGATGTGAGAGCACATTTAGTGAGCTGACCAACTGCTCATGCTATCCATATATGTTCTGTTGCATTTAGCACTACTTCTTGATGAAAAATGCATCCTGGTTTCCATTATGGATGTGAGTGGGCATTTTGTGGTAAGACAATAGTGCTAAATGCACTCAGGAAGTTGGAGGAAATGCACGTGAATGGGCTCTCGCACTCACTATTCATGTTCTGCTGCATTTAGTACGCTTTCTTAGAGGAAAATCAGTCCTCATATCAGTTTTGGCTGCAGAGGTGCATTTTGTGCTCAGAAAATTGTGCTAAATGCCAGGAGTAAATTATGTGAAAATTCTACCCCGAGAGCACATTTAGCGAGCATGCGTAGCTGCTTGTACTTTCTATTAGCATCCTGTTGCAGTTAGTACTTTCGGTAGAGCAAAATGCATTCTTCCACTTTTTGACACAAGGGGCCATTTTTCTAAGACATAGGGGGTCATTCTTACTTTGGCGGGCGGCGGAGGCCGCCCGCCAAAGTAACCCCGTCAGAACACCGCACCGCGGTCGAAAGACCGCTGCGGTGATTCTGAGATTTGCCCTGGGCTGGCGGGCGGCCGCCAAAAGGCCGCCCGCCAGCCCAGGGCAAATCAACCTTCCCACGAGGACCCCGGCTCAGAATTGAGCCGGCGTAGTGGGAAGGTGCGACGGGTGCAGTGGCACCCGTCGCGTATTTCAGTGTCTGCATAGCAGACACTGAAATACTTTGCGGGGCCCTCTTACGGGGGCCCCTGCAGTGCCCATGCCATTGGCATGGGCACTGCAGGGGCCCCCAGGGGCCCCGCGGCACCCCCTACCGCCATCCTGTTCATGGCGGGTTTCCCGCCATGAACAGGATGGCGGTAGGGGGTGTCTGAATCCCCATGGCGGCGGAGCGCGCTCCGCCGCCATGGAGGTTTCAGAAGGGCAGCGGTAAACCGGCGGGTGACCGCCGGTTTACCCTTTCTGACCGCGGCTGAACCGCTGCGGTCAGAATGCCCTTCGGAGCACCGCCGGTCTGTCGGCGGTGCTCCCGTGGCCGGTGACCCTGGCGGTCACCGGCCGCCAGGGTCAGAATCAGGCCCATAGTGCTAAACACAAAAGTTACTATTCTATTGTAATTATGTGTAATCTTGTGGAAATCTTAGGTAATTCCGCATGATTACTCTACACTGAATTACACAGATTACGTCCACCCATAGACTCCTTATTTGGTCATGATAGGTACATGTAGGATTCCTAAAGGTGATTATATAAGTTGTTACACTTTATCAGGATTATTTATTAATGGTTTCTTCTGTGTTTCTGTAGGGCACATCACATGAACTCATCTTTATCCTAACAGTCTGAATCAAAAGTGAGATAGAAGGAAGTTTGTGGTAAGCACAGCACAACAAAGTTAATAGGGTTGTTATTACCTTATGTCAAGATAAATTTACTTATTTTTCTCTTTTATTTTGTTATATGAACCCTGTCCTGAGCCATAGTGACCAGGGAAGAGGTGCCTTATCCAGAAGGTTCTGATAGAGGATAACACTGCCTTCTCTTCTTTTTCATCCACTTTCCCTTTTCCCTTAGGACTGACATCATCCTGATTCTTGACTTGTAACTGGACAGAATCAGCGATTGGAAAGTGTAGGGAATTTGCTTTTAGAACTACATCTCACTGTCACAGGATTGTACTGCCTAAGAAGAAAACTAATAACCAGTTAGTGCTAAAATGTTACACTCTGCTCCCAACGTGCTCCCAATGTAAAAATTGGTAAATTGCTTTGACAAACTTTCTCACATCAATTGCAAGACAGGAACAAATTACCAATTTTAAATTCAATAGCGAGAATAAGATTTCACATTAGAAGTGCTACAGGATTTTTGCATGGCTTGTGCTAAATGTTGTGGTAGGCCCTAGTTTTCATTGTTACAAATTTTAAGTCAGGTGTGAGCTAACTTCCACCTTAAAAGCCCACTGAATAGTGAAACTTTAAGCCTACCTCACCATCTGACAACAATCCTCTGCTAATCCTACTGGATGGCAGAAGAAAAGAAGGTGATAGTGGACCCAAAGCGAAGCCTGCTGTAGTTGGACTGCAGAGTCCACCCTGCTAGTGAGAAAAGGTTCTGGTAATGTGAGTGGTGCTCCTGACAGAGTGAGGCCTTGGAGGTCCTTCAGTGGTTGGGCCACTGGCCAGCCAGAGACCCCACCTGACCTGCACCACTGAGTCAAGTGCTCTGAATAGCATCAGCAGTGATTGCCAAAGGGCTTGCGCTGACACCTGTGAATGTAGCAGTGGCTGTGGATGCAGGTGTCAAAGAGCCTGCTGATGCAGAGAGATCCAGCTGCCATCTTAAGCATCTGCTCTATGTGTCCATGACGTGTGAGGGAGTAAGACAAGACTGTCTCCGCTCTGACGGTCAGATTTATTTTTCCTTGGATGGCCGGTAAGCTGCAGCCAACATCAACCTCTATATGCTGCAAGAGCTGATTGTGGAATGATTGGCCCATTGTGATGGGCTAAAAACTTCGAGGACCAGAATTGGGGCCTTCTTTCCACCAGGTGCCCATAGCACCATGATGCAGACAGTAGCACAGTGTCAGCAAGGATTAGAGGCGCCTTACAAGGATAACAGGCCCCCTCCCCCCAGACAGCTATGCTTGGGATGCGGAATGAGTTTACGTACATCACAGCTTCTACAAAATATTGGACAATCCAAACATTCATAGAAAAGTGAACCAAACCACCTTATTACACAAGAAACCATAGCACCTTATTACAAATGAGACTGAGCCTATGACAGGTCGTGAGCTGATCCTCCTTTGAACTCTCTTGGCTGCCCAAGAAACAAAGGGGGGGGGGGTGTACCTGCAATACCTTGGAAAACACATAGGTGGTCATTAAGACATTGGCGGTCAGGTGACTCCCACACCGGTGATGGCGGTAGTACCATCGCCAGGCCGGGCGTAATAACTGCCAAATGATGGCAGCGATCCCTCCTACAGACAGCCAATGTACCACCTCAACCGCCAGTGCGGTACGACCACTGAACACAGTGGTAACAATCTCCAGGCAGGCAGAAGACAAGGATCTGCCCACCATATTATGACATAGCACACCACCAGGATTTCCGGGGCGGTAGCAACGCCACCAAAAATCTGGCGGAAACACATCAATTAAAAGGAAACACTCACCTCCAGAGACACAGAGGAGTATGCGGACGCCATGGAACCAGAACTGGAAGTCTTCCCGATGCTGTACCACGCCATCGCCGTCCAGGAGCACCAACGCCGACGATGACGGTGAGCACAGCTCCACACAAGGAGGGAGGGGAGAGTGACACACACGCACAACGCACACTATAAACACACACCACACACCTAGAACAATCTGCAGAGTAATCAACAGCAACATCATCCAGAAGTAAAGAAAGCCAGGACATATACCTTAGGTCCAACCTCTGTATTTAGCTGGACCTCGCCCAAAACAATTGAGGCAACTAAATACAAAGGGCCATTGGCCAGTCCAAGGGCAGCCATCAGCCACTGGGCAACATCCAAGGCCCAACTTGAATCCTGACAACAAAGGGACTCCACTGGGCAGGGGCATCATGTCGGAAATAGGCAGGCACCTCAGGGGGCAGGGGTGTGGGGGGGTGGGGTCCTTGTGCTTGGGTTTTGGAGGGGGCAGGACTTTACTCTTCCTTTTAGGGGGCGGAGGAGTGGGCTTGGTGTAGGGGGCTGGAGTGCCACTCGTGTGCCACTTAGTGGCAGCTGAAGTCTTCGGGGGAGGAACAGAGCTCAAATTGGTGCTGGAGGTGCTGGGCTGGGACTTTACTCTTACGGGCAGGAAGGGGGGAGGGAAGAGGTCAAAGTGGGAAAGGAAAAGCTTCTTAGAACCAATGGGGCGGGTTGTGGGAGGAGGTATGAGAGTGGAGGTAGAGGTGGTGGTTGTAGGAGGAGGAGGTGTGCTGGACTTGGGTGCAGATGCATGGACAGTGTGCATGTGTGAGGTGAATGGCTGTTTGGGGGTCTGAGTGGGAGCATTTGTGTGTCTTTGGAGGGGCAGACAGGTTGGGGCAGGTCAAACAGGACGTGTGGATGGATGTTGGGGTGGTGTCTGCAAGTGAGGTGGATGTACTGCATGAGGTGGTGATGGTGGTGGTGGTGACTGCGCATGTGGTGTGTGGGGTACATGTCTGCGGGTCTGTTGTTGTGGTGACTGTGGGCAAGGCTGTGCAGGTGGCAGGATCTGGGACTGTTGATGCTGTACATGCTGATGTGAGTGTTGATGTGTCTGTGAGGGAGGAGGAGGAGGGGGAGACAGTGGAGGCAGTGGCCTGAAACGATCTCTGTAGGGCCGCCAAGCCACAGTGAATGCCCTCAAGGAAGGCATTGCATTGCTGCATCTGGGATGCCAGCCCCTGGATGGCATTTATTGTGGTTGACAGCCCTACAGAGATGGATCTCAGGACGTCACTGAGGGCAGCAGGGCTGACTGGGGCAGGGCCTGAGGTGCCTGGGGCGAAGGAGACACCCACCCTCCTGGGTTAGCAGGCATGCACCACTGGGTGGGGGGCTACTCGGAAGGTGGTGTTGGTATGGGGGTGGCAGAAGATGAAGTGGCTGGGCTCGTCCCAGAGGGGTCCACCACCACCAGTGAGCTCCCATCGGAGGAGGAATCAGAGTCAGTTGTATCTGCTCCTGTCCCCCCCATGGTGCCCCCCTCGCCCTCCGTCCCACTGGTCCCCTCAGTGTCGGTGGGCTCTGCCTCCTGAGTCCCATGGGCTGCAGCTCCCTCACTCATCGGTGACCCTGCTCCTTCACCAGATGATGTTAATGCACACATGGACAGGATGACAAAAAGAGAGAGGGGTGGAGAAATAAAGGGAGCACAGGGTCAATCACAGCACCAACAGCACACATGGCATACACATCACTATCACTCACTGGGACTAAAAATGGGCAGTATGGACCACACTGGCATACCATTGGCTAGGTACTACAGCAGGTAGGAGCCAAACACTTCCATCTGCACACCTACTGGGACCAACTAAGCCCTATCTGCCATGGAAAGTCAGCTATCTAGCAATTAAAAATAAGCATACCACCCAACATACCTAAGCTGGACCACGCAGCAATGTCTAAACTGCCATATTGGGGCATCCACTGACTAGAACCCTGCACCCAAATCCAATGCCAAGCAACAAATGATGATTGTCATACACACTTTACTCACCCCCTTGTGGCTGCTGTGCTGTCCTCAAGCGCCCACCCAGCTCTGGGTAGGCCACTGCCAGTATGCGGGCCATTAGGGGGGGTCAGGCTCCGACGGGCACCCCTCCCTCATTGGGAGGCCATCCCCAGCTGGGCCTCTGCGGTCTTCCGGGCCCAGCATCTCAGGTTCTCCCACTGTTTCCTGCAGTGGGTGCTCCACCGGCTATGGACCCCTCGGGTCCGCACGTCCTTGGCGATGGCACGCCACAACCCCTTCTTCTGATGGGTGCTGACCTGCAGAGGGAACACAGACAAAGGGACACCATGAACCATACAATCTAGCCTGTCACACATATGGCCTACGTACAGCATTTACCACACATCAAGCACACGCATGACCCGTACCTCTTCATTCACATTGCCTGCAGCAATACCCCCCAAATGACACACTGCCAGCGCACACATACATCTACATGCAGCCATGTCGCATGCAACATACCCATGGTGTACTCACCTGTTGGTCTGGAGGCCCATACAATTGCCCATACAGGGGTAGGACCCCTTCCACAAGCGTCTCCAACTCCTCCGACGTGAAGGCTGGGGCCCTTTCCCCTATAGCACGGGTCATGGCAGGTACCAGACACAGGTCACAGCACACACGCAGTAGAGATGTAGTCCAGTGGAAAGTCAGGAATCAAGTGAAGTAGTAGGAAGAAAATGGCGGTCACGTACGCAGAGGTGATCACCGTCACTGCCAGCGGTGATCATCATTGGTTCCCGTACTCCATAGAGCCCCATGTTAGCCAATGAGGAATTGCACGGCAGTGCAGACCGCCTTCCACCATGATGCATAATGCTGATGGAGTGAGGTCACTTCCACCTGACCCTGCATACAGGACAGGCGGTTACCATTTCCAATCAATCAATCAATCAATCAAGGGATTTGTATCGCGCACTGCTCACCCAGAAGGGTCTCAAGGCGCTTGGGGGAGGGGGTCTGCTACTGCTCGAACAGCCAGGTCTTGAGCTGTTTCCTGAAGGCGAGGTGGTCCTGGGTCAGCCGTAGGTGGACGGGCAGGGAGTTCCATGTCTTAGCCGCCAGGTAGGAGAAGGATCTTCCTCCGGCGGTGGCTCTTTTGATGCGAGGGACGACGGCGAGGGCGAGGTTCGCGGAACGTAGCTGGCGGGTGGGCGAGTAGAAGGTCAGGCGGTCGTTGAGGTACCTTGGGCCCAGGTCGTGGAGGGATTTGTGTGCGTGGGTGAGGAGTCTGAACGTGATCCTCTTGTTGACAGGGAGCCAGTGCAGGTCTCTCAGGTGGCTTGAGATGTGGCTGCTTCGGGGGACGTCCAGGACGAGTCAGGCGGAGGCGTTCTGGATACGCTGAAGTCTTTTCTGAAGCTTGGCTGTTGTACCGGCGTAGAGGGTGTTTCCGTAGTCTAGTCTGCTGGTGACGAGGGCCTGGGTGACCGTCTTCCTGGTCTCGGTCGGGATCCATCGGAAGATCTTACGGAGCATGCGGAGGTTGTGGAAGCAAGCTGAGGAGACGGCGTTGACTTGTCTGGTCATCGAGAGGGAGGAGTCCAGGATGACGCCCAAGTTGCGTGCGTGGTCCGTTGGCTTGGGAGCGGTGCCTAGGGCCGGGGGCCACCAAGAGTCGTCCCAGGCAGAGGGCGACGGTCCCAGGATGAGAACTTCTGTCTTGTCCGTGTTCAATTTCAGGCGGCTGATGTCCATCCATTTGGCGACGTCTTTCATCCCTTCGTGTAGGCTGGTTTTGGCGGTGTCGGGGTCTCTGGTGAGGGAGAGGATCGGCTGGGTGTCATCGGCGTAGGAGATGATGTTGAGGTTGTGTTGGCGTGCGATGGCAGCGAGGGGTTTCATGTAGATGTTGAAGAGAGTGGGGCTGAGCGATGATCCTTGCGGGATGCCGCAGATGACTTTGGTGGCCTCCGAGAGGAATGGAGGGAGGCGTACTCTCTGTGTTCTGCCGGAGAGGTATGAGATGATCCATTTCAGGGCCTTCCCTTGGATGCCGGTGTCGTTGAGGCGTTGGACTAGGGTGCGGTGGCAGACAGTGTCAAATGCTGCGGAGAGGTCTAGGAGGATGAGTGCCGCTGTTTCACCGTTGTCGAGCAGGGCTCGGATGTCGTCGGTGGCTGCGATGAGGGCGGTCTCGGTGCTGTGGTTGGCTCTGAATCCGGACTGCGATGGGTCGAGGGATCCGTTCGTCTCGAGGAAGGCGGCCAGTTGCTTGTTGACGACCTTCTCGATGACTTTGGAAGGGAAGGGAAGGAGCGAGATGGGGCGGAAGTTCTTGAGGTCGGTCGGGTCCGCTGTTGGTTTCTTCAGCAGTGCGCTGAGCTCGGTGTGCTTCCAGCTCTTCGGGAAGGTGGCTGTGTCGAAGGAGGTGTTGATGATGTCTCGGAGGTGGGGTGCGATGGTAGAGGCGGCCTTGTTGAAGACATGGTGGGGGCACGGGTCTGTCGGCGATCCGGAGTGGATGGTGTTCATCATGCGTGTTGTGTCTTCGGGGGTCACCTCGGTCCATGTCTGGAGGGTGGCGGCGAGGTGCGTGGGTTCGACCGATGGGTGCGGGGGTGGAACGCCGAAGCTGTTGTGGATGTTGGCGATCTTGCAGTGGAAGTACGAGGCGAGGGAGTCGCAGAGGTCCTGTGAGGGAGTGATGTCGTTGTTGCCGGTGCTGGGGTTGGAGAACTCCTTGACGATGTTGAAGAGCTCCTTGCTGTCATGGGCGTTCTTGTCCAGTCGTTCCTTCAGAGATTTCTTCTTGGTTGTGCGGATGAGCTGATGATGTCTGCGGGTGGCGAGTTTGAGGGCGGTCATGTTGTCGGCGGTCAAGGAGCCAGGCCTTCTCGAGGGTGCGGCAGGCCTTCTTGGAGTATTTGTGTTCGTCGGTGAACCAGGGGGCCTTCTTGCTTCTGGGCCTGGTGAGTGGGTTCTTCAGTGGGGCGAGGTCGTCGGCACAGGAGGTCAGCCACTGCGTGAGGTCGAGGGCTGCTGTGTTAGGGTCCGTTGTCCTGACAGGTGGGTTCTGGCTGAGGGAGGTGGCGAGCTGGTCGACGGTGATCTTGCTCCAGTTTCTGTGGGGAACCTGCTTCGGGTGGTGGTGGACCGTGTTCTTTTTGAAGCTGAAGTGGACGCAGCTGTGGTCAGTCCAGTGAAGTCCGGTGGAGTGGCTGAAGGTGACGTGCTTGCTGGATGAGAAGAGGGGGTCGAGCGTGTGGCCGGCGTAGTGGGTGGGGGTGTTGACCAGTTGCTTTAGTCCGAGGTTGGCGAGGTTGTCCAGCAGGGCGGTGGTGTTGCGGTCGTTGTTGTTCTCCAGGTGGAAGTTGAGGTCCCCGAGGAGGATGTAGTCGGCGGAGGGGAGGGCGTGGGGGCTGATGAAGTCCGTGATGTCTTCGCAGAACTGTGCCCGTGGTCCCGGGGGTCTGTAGATGAGGGTGCCTCTGAGGGTGGTCTTGGGGTCGGTGTGGATCTGGAAGTGCAGGTATTCGGCGGCGTTGAAAGCGTCGATGGAGTCAGTCGAGATGCGAATGGTGCTTTTGTGAACGATGGCGATGCCCCCTCCGGTCTGGTTGACGCGATCTTTCCTGATGATCTTGTAGCCATCCGGGATGGCTATGGCGATGTCGGGGGCTGAGGAGGCGTTCATCCAGGTTTCCGTGAGGAAGGCAACGTCTGGAGATGTGGTGTCGAGGAAGTTCCAGAGTTCCACGGCGTGTCTGTGGACGGAGCGGGTGTTGATCAGGATGCACTTGAGGTGGTTGCTGTTGCCCGTCTTGATGGGTGCGGTGCCGGTTCGGAGGCAGGAGAAGTTGCAGGATCGGCAGGCGAAGGGTCCATGGGTGCATCGCGGGGATGCTCGGTAGCACCTGGGGGCTCGGGCGGTGTTGAGTGCGATGAGTGTGGCGGCATCGTAGGTCCTGCGGGGGGGTTGGCGGACGCGGGGGCCAGGGGTTCTGGCGCTGGGCGCGGTCCAGGCGCGGACGGGCGCAGACGGGCTTACCTTTGGCGCACCTTCGGCGCTCAATCGGTGCTCCCGCTGCGCGGTCGCTGGGTGGGCGTCATAAGTAAGGAGCCGGGAGGGAGGGTCAGCTGGGAGGCGGGAGGCTGGGTGGCCAATGGGCAGGGGGGAGAGGCGGGACTGCGGGGTCAGCGGTAGGAAACCAGGAAGGAGAGTGACCGGGGCAGCGGCGGCAGAGAGAAGGCGAGGAGAGTGGACAGCAGCAGCAGGTAGAGAGCAGCGAGCGGAGGGCGGTACCTCCGAGATGCAGAGGTCAGCGCTGGTGAGGAGGAAGCGGCGTCAGCGGGATCAGCAGCGGCAGGCAGGCGTCAGGCAGCAGCAGTGAGAGAGGAGCGACCGCCTGTGGGGGCACAGGGGGTCACACTGACCAGCCCGTCGCGGTCCCCTTAAGTAAGGAGCAGGGAGGGAGGGTCAGCTGGGAGGCGGGAGGCTGGGTGGCCAATGGGCAGGGGGGAGAGGCGGGACTGCGGGGTCAGCGGCGGGAAACCAGGAAGGAGAGTGACCGGGGCAGCGGCGGCGGAGAGAAGGCGAGGAGAGTGGACAGCAGCAGCAGGTAGAGAGCAGCGAGCGGAGGGCGGTACCTCCGAGATGCAGAGGTCAGCGCTGGTGAGGAGGAAGCGGCGTCAGCGGGATCAGCAGCGGCAGGCAGGCGTCAGGCAGCAGCAGTGAGAGAGGAGCGACTGCCTGTGGGCGTCTGTGGTACTGCTAGTACTCATGTATTGCTTTAAAAGTGCTTCATTGGTGTCGACTGTACACACCTAGACAATTCTAGTTAAACATACACACATGCTCTGTGTACTCTGATGTAGTGTGTCCATAGGTCCTATTGTCACTCCCTACTTACTTTTGGGTCACTTAGGTACCAACCACTGTGGGGGAATAGGAGAAGGAGGCAAGCACCCATGTACAGACCCCTTGTGGACTTGGCTACACTGGAGGACAGGCACATCATACTCACTTATCGCCTGGACAGGGCCATAGTCACAGAGCTGTGTGCACAAATTAAGCCTGACCTGCTTCCTGCTATCCGTTGCACCACATTAATACCCCCTCTTGTGCAGTTACTATCAGTTCTACATTTCCTGGCACCAGGCTCTTTCCAGGTGACAGTAGGCTTGGATGCTGGAATGTCACAGCCAATGTTCTTGATTGTGCTTGCAAGAGTTTTGACTGCCTTGCTCAAACACATGTGCAGCTACATTGCATTCCCCCAGGTTAATGATTTGCCCACCGTGAAGGCTGGATTCTATGCAATGGCACACATACCATATGTGATTGGGGCCATTGATGGCACCCATATTGCTTTAGTCCCCCCCCACGGCCAATGAACAGGTATATAGAAATAGGAATAGTTTCCACTCACTCAATGTCCAGATGTTGTGCCTTGCTGACCAGTACATCTCCCACGTCACTGCCAAGTATCCTGGGTGTGTGCATCATGCCTTTGTCCTTAGGAATAGCAGCATCCCACAGCTGATGGCACGACTACAGAGGCACAGAGTGTGGGTTATAGGTGAGCCTGAGTCCCCACCCAATGTATGTCAGTGTTTGCCTACAGGAGTCATATCCCATGTAGTTGTGGAAGGCTAATGTGTGTCCCTCACTTCTTCCAGGTGACTCCGGCTACCCAAACCTGTCCTGGCTCTTGACCCCTGTTAGGAATCCGAGAATAGGGGCTGAGGATAGGTACAATGATGCTCATGGGCGTACCAGGATGATTGTTAAACGGACCTTCGGTCTCCTGAAGGCCAGGTTCAGGTGCCTCCATCTGACAGTTGGGCCCTTATGCTACTTGCCTGACAAGGTCTGCAAGATTGCTGTTGTGTGCTGCATGCTGCACAATTTGGCCCTCAGACAACATGTGCCCTATCTGCAGGAGGAGGGGGGTGATAATGCACCTGTGGCAGCTGTGGACACTGAGGACAGTGAGGAAGAGGAAAAGGAGGAGGATGTGGACAACAGAACACACATCATACAGCAGTACTTTCAATGACACTCAGGTAAGATTGTTGATCTATACATTTCTACATTTAAGTGTTGTGCTGTGTGGCTGTAGTATAATGCCAGTCACTACCTTTGCATCCCAACTGACTGTCACCTATGCTTTCCCTTATTTCTGATGTTGCTGTGGTTGCAACAGTGTTTTGCTGTGATGTGTACAGACTGCTGAGGCACATATGTAGGATGGATGAAAACACTGCAGGACATTTGCACAGGATCATGCAGTTCGATACAGTTCAATACATTGTACATTTCCTTCAGATAAAGCACTATTACTCAAGTTGTGTTCAAGAGTGTTTATTAATAACTTAAATATACAATGGAAAGTGCAATAGGGTGGGGTGATGGTTGCGAAAAATCCATTGTAGGGGCCCAGTCTGTGTGTAACACAGGTCCAGTGTCCGAGGGGCCATAGGAAGAGGAGCAATGGCAGTTCAAAGTGGACATGGTGACAAAGTGGAACACAAGCGGGACATTCTGGAGTGGTTCATTTCCTGACAGTGGTCTTGGTCCTGGCAACTGTCTCTGGTGTCTGTCTGGGTTGCAGGGAACGTTTGCAGGGTGGTTCACCTTCTGCAGGGTGAGGGGTGCTGGTGGCCTGTGAGCCGTGTGGCAGGGCCTTCAGTCCAATAGCTGCAGCAGATGTGGAGGGCTGGCCAGTACACTGGCTAGTGTTATGGGCCGCTGGTGTGTTGTGTACACCCACATGATGTTAGCAATGTCACCCAGCACCCCTGCAATGGAGGCCATAGTGGTACCCAAGACCTGCAATTGTTGCATGACCTCCTGGTGGTGTTCCCCCTGCAGCCTCTGGTTCTCCTGCCTGCATGGCGTTGAGCACCTGACCCATCCTGTCTTGGGATTGTTGGTATGCTCCTAGGACATTTGTGAGTGTCTCCTGGGCAGTTGGTTCCCTGGGCCTGTCCTCCCCCTGATGCACAGCTGTCCTCTGGGTGTTCCTGGCCCCCTCTGCCTGTGTCCTCTGAACGGTGTGCCCATTCCCACTGAAACCAGGACCCTCATTGTCTTGCCTTTGTGGTGTCGACTCGGGTCCCTGAGGACAGAGGACAGAGGTCTGGGGGCGTTGGCTGGCTGCCGTGGTGTCAGATTCTGAGGGGGGTTCTGTAGTGGACTGGCTGTGGGATGGGGTAGCCGACTGACCAGTGTCCCTGATGGGCCAGGCAGTTCATCGAGCTCGGGACATCCAGAGTTGCTGTCATCACTGAGGGCATCTTCTGGTGGGGTAACTGGGTAGCCATGGCACCTCCTTGCCGCTGACATTGGCTGGGGCACCTGTGGGGATGTAAGTGATGTGTTAGGGTACTTGTCTGTGACATATTCTGCATTCCTAGCTTTCTTAATGAGAATGGTGTTGTCCTCCCACCTTTGGTGGTGTGTGGTGATGTATTGTGGGATTGGTAGTTCTCAATGCTGTGCATGCATTGGTGGTGAGTGTGCATGCAGAGCTGGAAGGGATGTGCTTGCAGTGGGTATGGCATGCAAGGGGTTGCCATTTAGGTGTGGTATTTGGAGTGGTGCACTGTATGAGATGGAGTAGGGTGAAGGGAGTCAGGGTGAGGGGGTGAGATGGCATGCAGGTATGGGGGGGTGATAGGTTGTAAATGGCGACTCACCAGTGTCCAGTCTTCTGGCTACTCCTGTGAGTCCCTCAGGATGCAGTATTGCCAAGACTTGCTCCTCCCATGCTGTCAGCTGTGGGGGGGGGAGAGTTGGGAATCCACCGCCAGTTCTCCAGATGGTGAGCTGGTGCCTTGCTGCAATGGAACCCACCTTCCCCTGTAGGTCTTTCCACCTCTTCCTTATGTCATCCCTTGTGCGTGGATGTTGTCCCATGGCGTTCACCCTGTCCACGATTCTCTGCCATACCTTCATCTTCCTGGCAGTGGAGATCTGCTATACCTGTGCTCCAAACAGCTGTGGCTCTACCCTGACTATTTCCTACACCATGACCCGCAACTCCTCATCAGTGAAGCGGGGGTGTCTTTGTAGGCACATTGGTGTTGTGTGGTGTGTTGTGCAGAGGGTGATTTGTGATGTGGTGGGGTGTGTGGTCTGTGGTGCGTGAGGGATGAATGGGTAGCTGTGGTATGTGTGTGCAGTTGTCTCTGGGATTGTCGTGGCAAGGTGTAGTGGCCTTCTCATGTTTGCAAAGGCTTGTGGGTGATGTGTGGATGTGTTTTATAGTGCTGTTGGTGAGTGTATGGGGTAGGTGTATTTGTGTCAGGTGTGGGTTGTTTTGTTCTGCCCAATGTTGTCTTGTTTTGTTTTTGGGTGGCTATTTCTGCCACAGCGGTGTGCACCGCCAATGGTTTAATGCCGTTGACTGTGGTGATTCGTGGGTCATTATTTGATGGGCGTTGTTTTAGTCGCGTAACGGTATGGGTGGTAGTTCCAACAGTTTATTGCGTTCAGTGAGTATGCCGGATTTGTGGTTGTGGCTGGTTTCTGTCGGTTTTGTGTGTATGTGTCATAATCTGGCGGACGGATGTTCGCCTCCGCAGCAGTATGTTGGCGGCAGTCATCATGGCGGTATTCAGATTTTACCGCCAATGTCATAATGAGGGCCATACTCTGGCTGTGATTGTACTTACATTTTGAGAGTGAACGGAAACTGTGCTGGGCATCATGAGGCGCAGAAACCTCAAGAAGCCAAAGCTGCCATTCCAACAGAAGAAGCTACCCAGACAGACTCAGTCTGAAGAGGCAAAGTGTGATTCCAGGGCTAACAAAGAGGCACACATCAAGGATGTGGAGATCCGAACTCTCCTACCCGACAAGGGAAAAAGTTTGAAATTGATCAGTGAAAAGATTCACATGATCCTGGTTAGACTTGACCATTTATCAGAGAGGACTGACCGACAAAATGTTAGAATCGAAGGTCCACAACAATGATCTGTTACTTAGAAGAGAATACTAATATCCAATGAGAAAATACAGGATGGAGAAGGTCTGTAATATCACCCAAATATGAGACCCTAAGGCATGCTCCTGCTGCAATAATATGAGCACTGTGTGTCTGCCCTAGACTACGGATGTGAGGCCATTCCTGTAGAACTGCTCGGGAGGCCTAGATTTTCAGATATGGAGATATATTTATATCCCAGTCAACATCATACTGTGTAGTTATAATTAGGTCAGAGTTCCCATAGGAAGAGTGTTTTTGTTTGCTAATAACTTTGCATGGTTTAGTGAATGTAAATGAAACTTTCCAAAAAAAAGGTCATCCACCTCAGATCTTTCCTTGAAAGTTTTGGAGTGACCTGTTAAGCAACGGCCAAGAAGAAGGGATTTCCCAAAACTTTGATTTCTCATGGTAATTCTCATAGGAAACGTGTTCAAGGTACTGAAAAAATAGCTGAATTGAAACACATCAAATTTGGCAGAAATTCAGAACTTTATTCAGAAAGGGTGCTTTTTGTTAATATTTTCTGTACATCTGCTCAGCCACTTTCAAGAAATTTGCATTTAACGTTGTTTTATTTGAGATGTCATCAATGACACCATTTAACATGCCATGAGTAATATAATATGTGCGGTCATAAGCAATGCAAGGAGAGGGCACAAATTATACTTTGCTCAGTAAGCCATAATTGTGAACTTTAGTGTTTTTTAGGTTTTTAGACATTACTTTTTGTGTTATGTCAACACCTTACTATAACAACAGTTTAAACTCTGTGACTATTTATATTTATGGACTTTAACATGGCTGTCCAGGAGGCCTGGTTAAAGTTCTTGGAAGTGAAAAGAAATGTAAGGACCAAGGCTATCCCTTACCCAGCTGAATTGAAATTACAATGGCAATCAACCTAGCTAGAAAGGTTCTGGAGAAGCGCCTGAGCATCACCGATGTTACTGAATATAGAAAAATGTCCTTTTTCTAAAACCTAAGCTTGGCCTGCTGAATGACAGTTGCTTGAGCGCCCCTGGCTTTGAATAAATCAATAATTTTAACAAAGTATCTGTGTTTCTATGCCGAAGCTATGGACATATCTGAAAAAATTCTAAACTGGAGCACATCCGGGGTTGACAACGTCTTCTTCGCAATGGCCTTTGACAGAATGCATACTTTTACTCAATAGTCAATAAAGTTTAACTGTATTGTGCGTGGATACTTAGTCCCAGCAATTTGTTGAGCCAGGACCCAATGTACTCTTTTAATAGTCAAATTGCCGAACAAGTTCGGCATCGCCTTCTCCAAAAGACCTTCTGCCCATTCACGCACTTGAGGGCCTTCACTTCCCTCTGCAACTCCCACTATGTGAATGTTAGAAAGCCTATTATAATTCTCCAGATCCCGCAATTTATGCTCCCGTATGCTTTTAGTCTTTTCCAATTGATTGACTTCCTGTTGCGTAGTCAAAATTTTGTCCTCCAGCCTCCTTTAATCTTTCCGGTATCAAGGCCATGGTTTCCTCAATCTTTGGCAGTCTCTCATGAAGCACTGCTATTTTGCATGCATGTATGCTTTTCATGTCCCTTATCTCAGCGAGAATGACGTCAAGTACGCTTTTCATTGATTGTTCTGGTCTCTTCTCACTGTCTTTATCACTCAGCTCCTGCTGTGTTTTCTAGTCCCTTTCAATGGCTGCATCTTCTGTATGTGCCAAACCTTTAGCTGCTTCCGTGGCCCGAAGCACAGATTTTCCAGGCAGCACACAATGGAAATTGATCTCTACGCCCGGGATGTGTTGCCTGAAACTCAGTCTGTGTTAAGGATACCTACTTTCTCTGGGAAATGTCTTGCTTCTTGATCAAGGCTCCTATGGGGAACGCCAGGGATGCATTGCAGGACCCAAGCTTGATCCGTAGATCACGTTTTTAGGACCTTGTGATGGGCTTGTTTTCAACTCATATTGAGACTGAGGCCTCTTGCTATCTTTTATGTTTAGATCCCCTACAGATACTACACTAGGGTCTTCCCTTTCACCTGAATTCTGTCAGCTACCAGGTCTTGTGCCCTAGCTTCGATCTTGCCTCTGCTCACCATGCCAGAGGCTAGAAGAATGATTGAGTTACTCACATGATGCTCCAGTCTTGAAATAAAACATTCTGGCCCTGATTTATACTTTTTTTGCGCTGCATTCCCATCATTTTTTGACGCAAAAGCGGTGCAAACATACAAAATACAATTGTATTTTGTAAGTTTGCACCACTTTTGCATCAACAAATGACAGTAACGCGGCACAAAAAAGTATAAATCAGGGCCTTTGTGCTCAAATCTATATACACAGCGTGATATCAGAGGCATCCTCTTGTTCAGCAGCTGTTTAAGTTGCCCTTTGATATAGGCATAACTACAAAAGCATGGACAATCAGTGTTCCTGCATACATAAGTGCCAGGCATAGGGAAGGCTTCCTTTACAGATAGAGGAGGTGTGACACCTGCCTCACTGCTGCATGCTAAACCTCACAAAATCACAGATCAGGCGCAACATGGCAGCAGAAGTATCGCTTACAGACAGAGCTGGTTCAATAATCATTGCATACATTTGTTAAACACAGAAATTGTGCAAGCAGCAGTACAAGCTTCACTCAAACTCAGAAAGTATGCAATTCCAGAGCAGCAACAGTGCAAGATCACCTTAAACAAAAAACACAGGTTCAGAACTGTCAGCAATCAATGTTCCCACTTGGCCAAAAACAGGTATTTCACTGGCACCAGCAGTGTGCCCATCCCTCGTACGCATAAAAGTATAAAATCAGGTTTAGTAGTGTATGTTTCCATCAGGTACAGAGTAGGCACAGTATGGGTAGCAGCTGTGAAATGTTGTTCTCAAATAACTAGTACAGCAAGGACAGCCACCTGGGGGTAGTCTGGAATACTAAGAAGCTGAATAAAAGAGCACAAGGACAACTAGGCTAGGTTCTGCCACACATTTGCACATTACAGTTGACTGCAGAGGTGCAAAGTTCTATCTTACATACAGAACTGTTAGACATGCAGTAAATTCTCTTTCACACATATAAGACAAGTGGCCCATGCAAATATAGTGCAGGAATCACTCTGGGACAGTGGTGTGACACACAATTATGGGGCCACCATACGTAATCTGAAGAGATGCCCCTGAGTCATCCATATGTCACAAGTATACATTGATTGTGGGCTGAATGCGGACCCCAGGTAGGGTTGTAAGGCTGCTGAAACTTCCCGTGCTTTGCAGGGCTAAAGGAGTCTGTGTTGCGCCTCTGGCCTAGACGGGGATCTAAGAGGATCCCTTGAAATTGTTTTAACACCATTACCACAACTATGGCTGGAGTAAGGCAGTGGTGACTTGTACAATGTGACAGGGCCCAGCCCACCTTTAGATCCTCTCAATTATTATTAAGGGTCCTGGACAGCTGTTGCAGGTCCAGATACTTGGCGCACCCCACATCTCACCTGCTGAAATTTGCTGTGTGGGTAATATTGCCCATGGCCCCACCTTCCCAGGGGACCCCTATAAAGTGATTGAGCTGTTCAGATGTCCTACAATAATAAATGCTCATTATTATGTTTTTTTAAAACTTATTTTCCACCTAGGCAAACACATTTCACAGAAGCGTGATATGTGAGCCCAGCCTCCTCAGTCTTAAACCTACACTCTCATGGTGTTGGTGGCAATTAAATTGAGATGGCCAATAATATCAGGTCATTTTTTGGTTTATATCAAGACAATTTGGAATTAATTGCTAAAAAAATCACCCAGGGTATCACCAGGGAAAATGTCTTAATCCTAGAGTGCCAATTATATTGTATGAGGAATCCTCACCCATTATTTATGGCATGCGTTCTCACTGGTGACTGCATCCCACCCTCACAAGATGGTACTACTAGGGTGTACTCAATCTCATACAGGCAGAGTTCTTGATAAAACCAACTGGAAAAGACGGGATTCAGACAAACTAAAAATACCTTAAGGTAAACCCAGGGTAATTCATTTAATAATGAGTACCTTATGTACAGCGAAATTCTACAAAGGGGATGGTGCACAGGTACAATGAACCAACCATCCATGTTACTCCAACATGTTTCTGCCCACATCAGTACTAGTCAGGGGCATTCATCAGGACAAAGGAGATCCCTATCTCTTCTCCTTACACTAAATAAGTGTGAAGTGCAGAGTTGTCAGAATACAAATCCTACCTTGACCACCAAGGTAATCATGGTTCCTGAAATAAGATTAATTTACAAAATCCATTTTCCATGAGAATTCATAAAACAGTATATATATATATATGGCACTCAAGTGATAGTTTGCATGCGGTCAGCCTACTCTTAACATATGTGTAATATATATCTCTCTGTGATACTGCACTGTAAACAAAAGTAAGAACACATTTGTGTTGGGTGAACACATGCTTGAGCTAAATTATTGGCTACTTATTCTAACCTTTGGAAACTGAAGCTAGATGGTCTAAAATGAAATTATATTCTCTGTAGTCACACACTGAAATTATGTTCAATGGTACGGTGAAAAAACTGCTAATAAGTTTATTACATTCCTTTACAGACAGAGCACTGGGATGATGGTACTGTTTGTTTTTTAATATATTTTATTAACATACTGGCTTCCATCATTAAGGATCATGTATCTCATTGAGTACCATTCCCGGTAAGCCTCTCATTATAATCAAAGTAGGACCTATTTATTCAACACTATGAATATGAATATGAATCAAAGATCGTAGTTATATCAGGAGTCAAGCAACACTTCGTGAAATATGGACATATCACAAATAGAGTCAAAATTACAGTATGACTCGAAGCATTCATTCTAGGAGCTTTCATTGGAGCCAGAACTCCCTCTGTAGGACGTTGACTCTGCCCTGGCAGTACCACCTTTCCAAGGTGGGATGAGGTCGGCAATAATGAAGAATGGCACAACATGTGGGTGAGACTTCCTCATCTAATCTAATAGGCACTCTAGGATTCAGATATATCCTCTCATGATCCCAAGTGAATTATTTTTTTCAGGACTTAATTCATAACTGTCTTTAGGACCACAATTGGCCTTATACTATTGCCCATCACACTTCTGTGTGTTTATCTTGATTTTTGTAGCGGGTTTGCAGTGGCGTACCACCACCTGTCCCATTGTATTAAGTGTTTGGTGGCAATTAAACACAAATAGAGTACAGACTACAAAGTGTAAAAAAGAAAAAAACAAGACAGCAAGGGCATGATTCTAAGCTTGGCGGGCGGCGGGAGCCGTCCGCCAAGCGGGAACCGCCAGAAGACCGTACCGCGGTCAAAAGACCGCGGCGGTCATTCTGGGTTTCCCACTGGGCTGGCGGGCGACCGCCAAAAGGCCGCCCGCCAGCCCAGTGGGAAACACCCTTCCCACGAGGAAGCCGGCTCCGAATGGAGCCGGCGGAGTGGGAAGGTGCGACGGGTGCAGTTGCACCCGTCGCGAATTTCAGTGTCTGCAAAGCAGACACTGAAATTCTTTGTGGGGCCCTCTTACGGGGGCCCCTGCAGTGCCCATGCCATTGGCATGGGGACTGCAGGGGCCCCCAGGGGCCCCATGACACCCCATACCGCCATCCTGTTCCTGGCGGGCGAACCGCCAGGAACAGGATGGCGGTATGGGGTGTCAGAATCCCCATGGCGGATCCCCATGGGCAGCGGAAAGTCGGCGGTACACCGCCGGCTTTCCGCTTCTGGCCGCGGCTGTACCGCCACGGTCAGAATGCCCGGCGGAGCACCGCCAGCCTGTTGGCGGTGCTACCGCCGACCCCGGCCCTGGCGGTAATTACCGCCAGGGTCGGAATGACACCCCAAGTCTTTTCAATTTATGCACCCAGGTTCTGGAACAACTTCCCCAGATCCATCAGGAGTTCCACAGTGCTGTTCCAGTTTTGGAAAGAGTTGAGGACTTACCTCTATAAAGAAAACTACATCATAATGCACTAACAGTACATAACATAGCTCTCTTATCACTCTTTGATTTTATGCTTGCCTTTGATCTTGTACAGTGCTCCACTGCCTTTTAGCTAGGTTTGTGTTAAAGAAATACCATATACATAAATTTATATGTAAACATATAAACATACAATAAACATACTGTCTCAATTCTCACTTTTTACTTCATCTTACCTGTTATACCTCACTTCTCTCTCTTTACCTCAGTCTACACTTCGTGGTCCTGAACCCTCTCTCAATCTCAACTCTTTACCGTTGCTTTCTACTTCACCTCTCTCAATACACACTTCCCTACCTCCCTCTGATGATCTTGTCTCTCTACCACTCTGTGCCTATCTCTGCTCCCTCTCTCAACTTCAAATCTCTATACCTTCTCCTCACTTCACTTCTCTGTTCCAATCTCATCTCTCTATATCTTTCGAATGTCTATTTAAATTCTCCCTCCTCATCTCTCACTTCACACTACCTCTCTCTCCCTTACTCCTTACCACACAATAGTGTGGTACCTAAAATGTTAATTTGCCTCACTATTCATTTGCAACCTCATCTCTCTTCTCTCCTCTTCCTATTTCTGATCATACAACCTCACCTACCTCCCTACAGTACTCTATTCTCCCTACATCTCTGCCTCAACCATTTCCTGTCATTACAACGTATTTGTTAGAAATGGGGTCTTTGGCTGGCAGTCAAGTTACCCCCTGTCCAAGCAAGGACCCTCATGCTAGTCAGGGTAAATGAGAATCACCCTCAGCTAAACCCCGCTCGCCCCCTTGGTAGCTTGGCACGAGCAGGCAGGCTTAACTTCAGAGTGCTAGGAGTAAAGTATTTGTACCAAAACACAGAGTAACTTAATGAATACACTACAAAATGACACAACACAGGTTTAGAAAAATAGAAAATATTTATCTAAACAAAACAAGACCAAAATGACAACAATCCGACATACGCAAGTGGTTATTAATTGAAAAGGAAAAAGAGTCTTAAATCCTTGAGAAAACAGGTAAAACACTGTTAGCGTTGAAAAGTACCTGGGTCGCGTCAAAATAATGAGCACGGGCGAGTGTGTATCGAAAAAGGTAAGCAGTGTGTCAATTTTTCACCCGCAAGTGAGCATGTGCGTCATTTCTCCTTCTCTGCTTGGACCGGTGTGCGTCGTCTTTTCCTCCCCACAGGGGAGCGATTCATTGATCCGGGCAGTATTCGGGTCCGGACAGGCGTTTGCGTAATTTTTCCACGCCCATCAAAGTTTGCGTCGATAATCCTGCCGAACAGTCTCAGCAAAACCGCACATTGTGGGTTGCAATGTTAACAGTCTCTGTCAGGGGCTGTGAGCTGCGTTCTTCCAGCTCCGTGCGTTGATTTTCCAGCCGCGATGCTGGTGGAGCGTCGATTTCTGCCACAAAGCCGGCGACGTGTAGTTTTTCAGCCGCGTCTCGGAAAGTGCGTCAAATTTTTGCTCGCACGGCGGTTTGTGCATGGATTTTCAGTCTTGGTCTGCCAGCTACACCTTCCAAGGCCCCAAGAACTGGATAGGGCACCACTTGGCAGGGCAGGAGTCTCAGCAGAGAGTCCAGGTGTTGGCAGGAGAAGCTTTTGAGGCCCTGAGACTTCAACAACAGGAGGCAAGCTCAGGACAAGCCCTTGGAGATTTCTTCACAAGCAGGAAGGCACACAAAGTCCAGTCTTTGTCCTCTTGCACAGACAGAAGCAGCAAATGCAGGATAGCTCCACAAAGCACAGTCTTAGGGAAGCAGCACTTCTCAGCTCTTCAGGTCTTCTCCAGGGAGAGGTTCCTCATGATGTCCAGAAGTGATCTAAAGTCTGTGGTTTTGGGTGCCCTTCTTATACCCATTTATCCCATTGAAGTAGGCTTACTTCAAAGGAAAGTCTCTATTGTTTGTGAAATCCTGCTTTGCCCAGGCCAGGCCCCAGACACACACCAGGGTGTTGGAGACTGCATTGTGTGAGGGCAGGTACAGCCTTTTCAGGTGTAAGTGACCACTCCTCCCCTCCCTCCTAGCACAGATGGCTCATCAGGAAATGCAGACTACACTCCAGCTCCCTTTGTCACTGACTAGAGAGAGGTGCAAACAGCCAACCTGTCAAACTGACCAAGACAGGGAATCCACAAACAGGCAGAGTAACTGGAATGGTTTAAGCAAGGAAATGCCCACATTCTAAAAGTGGCATTTTCAAACACACAATCTTAAAACCAACTTTACTAAAAGATGTATTTTAAAATTGTGAGCTCAGAGACTCCAAACTCCACATGTCTACTACTCCCAAAGGGAATGTATGCTTTAATAATTTTTAAAGGTAGCCCCCCTGTTAACCCATGAGAGAGATAGGCCTTTTAACAGTGAAAAACAAATTTGGCAGTATTTCACTGTTAGGACATATAAAACACATTAATATATGTCCTACCTTAAACAAACCCTGCACCCTGCCCATGGGGCTTCCTGTGGCCTACTTTAGGGGTGTCTGACATGTAAGAAAGGGGAAGGTTTAGGCCTGGCAATTGGGTACACTTGCCAAGTCGAATTGGCAGTTTAAAACTGCACACAGAGACACTGCAGTGGCAGGTCTGAGCCATGTTTACAGAGCTACTAATGTGGGTGGCACAACCAGTGCTTCAGGCCCACTAGTAGCATTTGATTTACAGGCCCTGGGCACCCCTAGTGCACTGTACTACGGACTTACTAGTAAATCAAATATGACAATCATGGAAAGCCAATTACATACACATTTTGTACAGGAGCACTTGCACTTTAGCACTGGATAGCAGTGGTAAAGTGCCCAGAGTAACAAAAACAGCAAAAACAGAGCCCAGCACACATCAACAACCTGGGGGACAGAGGCAAAAAGTTAGGGAAACCACGCAAAGGATGAAAACTCTAACAGTATCTTAGAACTTTCTTTGTGCCTATTCATGCATTTCAGTTAATCTTTTCAGCCTCATCTCTCTATTTCTCTCTATTTACTCATCCCTATACTTCTTGCTATCTCAACCCCCATCTCAACCTTACAACTCCCTCTCTACCTCACCCACTTGCTTTTCACCCCTGCATCAACCTAATTTCTCTGTATCACATTGCTTTCTCTACTTCACCGCCTTCTTCACCACACCTTACTCTCTCACCTTCATCCCTTTACCTTTCTATCTTACTACTCACTTACATGATCTGCCCTTCTTTAGTTCATTTTGCCCCTCCTTCTAAATCACCACTTTCCCTATCTAGTATTTTTGTTATTTATCTCACTGCCTCACATCTCTGCCTATCTCTCTCTACCCCTCTCTAACACATCTCTATTTCTAACCCACCTCTCTCTACTTCACTCCTGTTTATCTCCACTCTTCTCTGTCTCTCCATATTTCCTGCTCCTATCTCAAGCTTTCTCTGTGCTAAAACCATACATATCGCTTTACCTCACTTACTTTACATTATTCTTCAGCTCTATGCATTTCTATTGCTTTCCTACTTTCTGTCTCATCTTTCAATCATTTCCTTGTGGTTCTTCCTTCCTCATACATCGCTCTACCACATCTCGATCTCCACCTCCGGTTCCTCTCTACTTCACCTCTCACTTTATCATTCTTCTACTTCTCTGCCCTTCTCTTGTCTCCCACATCCAGAGATGATTTAAAGCATGGGCAAAGTGGGCTCTGGCTGAGGGCCCCAACCTTTAAGGGGTCCCCCTGATAGACCTAGTTCTGTCCTCCACACAGTCCTTCGCTGATGACCTTGAATGATTCTTAAACATAGATTATTTTCAAAACCATTTGGCTTTAACTTATTCTGAATATGAGTGATGTTTAAGAGCCTGTTACATATATGTTGCAGAGAAATGTTTGTTTTGCAACACCATGCAACATCCATAAAAAAGTTCATTTTAGATCAAAAGAGGACTTCCCATATGAGAAATGGCAGACGGTTGCAGAGAATATTTGCATTAATATTAGTGAACTGCTGCTATATTAGAATACTGAAAACACACATCACAACCCTTGATTAATAGAAACACATTTAGAATTTGGACCAATGTGTAGTGCAGTGTCGGTCACCTGGCCAAAGAAGACATGAAAAAGCTGAAATTGTATCATAAATTCAAAGCGGTTCTGAATAGGGGTCCCCAAAATACATTGGGCCCAGGGTCCCCCAAATCTATAAGATGTACCTGCCCACATTGTCCAATTTCTATTACTAGGCAGAGTTGGAGTCACTGTCAAGCCTGAGAGGGATTCAAATAGAAAGAATAAAGGATGGACAGGGCAGCAGAAGAGTATCCAACTTTATGCGATGGATTGGTGATTTTTTTTATAGCACTTCTTTGAATGCCATTATTGCAGTCAGAATGCCAGTAAGAAGGGATTTATTTGTGATTACAAATTTCTGGCAATTAAAACTGCAATTTCAAGCGTTAGGTGCATATGTTTTATCTTCACTTTGACTAAACATTCACCAAGCCACTGTGTGTTTCTTACAATCAGAAAAACAGACTAGTTAGAAATTGAGTTCCATGTAAAATATTCTTGCTGAGACAAAATATAATCTAGGTCCAAGCCAGAAATAAATAAACGTCTTTAAGTTTTCTTTTGATGGTATGTGGCTGGCAGACGCTGGGCAGTGTGAGCTTTTAGCTGCTTTTGTATGCTGCCTTCTCCGAAAGTTGAATGTACATTTCAATATGGTTTCAAAGAGGGGGCCCCAAAACATGTCTTGACCAAGTCCCCAAAAATCATTAAAACTTTACTGTGAGATAGAGGGAGAGTGGAGACCTTAACCTATTGATGACAAGCAAAGTGACATTAGCAGAGTGATGTGACACCAAAGCAATGGGTCACCTAGGGGAGATAATATAACCCTGAGATAGGGAGGGAGACTCTAAGTGAAAACTGTAACTCTAAGGGAAAGCGGTGGGTTGGCGAAAGGGATATAAAAAATGTGAATTTGGAAGTGGGAGGCGACTTTAAGGGGGAAAGCAGATTGTAAGATGTAGATGTGACCCTGAAGTAGTAAGCAAATGTATGTGACCCTCAGTGGAATGTGGAGATAAGCAAAGAGTGTGACCACGAGGGAAGGGTCTCAAGAGATGTGCCCCTGAAGGAAAGATGATCTTTGAGGAAGGGATGCAAAAAGTTAGGACACTGAGGGAAAAGTGCAATGCTGAGAAAAGTGATGTGATCTTTATGAAGGAATGTGACCCAGACTGAGAGAAATGTGGGAGCACAGAGAGGGTGATGGTCCTATGGAGGAAGCTAGCCTTTACAAACAGGCATGGCACTGTAGATTGGGTGGAAATGCAAGTATTCAAGAGAGAGAAATCTGAAGAGATGTGACAATGAGAGATGGTGGATCCTTGGGAAAGAGATGTGAAAATATATGACCCTAAATAAGCGTACAACCCTGAGGATGGGATATGACTGCAAGAGAGGGATGAGGGTCTGTGAAAGATATGTGATGCTGTTGGTAGGAGAACATGTGAGGGAGGGATGTAAAGGCATTTGACTATGAAGGAAGGCTAGAGCTGTGAAGAAATAATGTGGCATCCAGCCCTTCTTTCTTTTAGCATGGCCACGTGAGGCTCAGCATTCTGAACTTTCTTCAGGAAATGAATGAATGTCAATGCAGGATGCTAAGCACAAGTCACACTGGATCCAATGAAAAGTCAGGACACAAGTGTGCAGAGGTTGTATTCTTTCTACACTGAGTCTGATCACTCTACAGTGCCTGTCATGCACAGAGAAGGTAGCAGCAAGCCCCTTCTAGTATTGTGGTCCATTCACAATAGAAATGGAGGATGGGAAGAGACAGAATCATGTTTATGGTAATGTAAAAGCCACGCATCCTTTTGCAGAGAGGTTGTCAAATCAGGAGGACTGAGGGGGTGCCCAACGGCCCCGTGATGAAAATGATTCCTGCTGAAGTGTGTGTGACTTATATGTCTCACGTTTGAATTCTGGCAGTGCTAACTCAGCCTTCTAATATTTCCATGGCGGATAAATTAAGTACCATTACATTCCCGCTTGGAAATGGCAAAAAATAAGATAGACAATTTGAAACCAGGTTTCACTTTACCCTTCCTAGCCTCACTACCTCTAATGGAAATCAGTATCCTCATGGGTCACAATCTCTATTTTCCTTGGCTAGAGAGAAGTCTCAGGTTTCCTAGGCCCATGATGGAGTATCTTATTTGCATGCTAATAGCATTCTTCATCTGAAAGTCCAACTTGTCCCATTTTAAAAACATTACTACAATACCAGAATGCAGATCAGAAACCTGGAGAGGATTAGCTATTTCATCACAGATCTTGGAAGCCTGAGAGCTCCGGGACTCGCTCTCCCTGATACATGGTGACTGGTCTCTCCACAAATGGGCCTTGCTCTCCCCACATTGCCTTTGTTTTACTATCTAGTTACCTTACATTAACTTGCCTACTTGGGGGTCCTAATTACTTCCCCACTGATTGTGCTGTTTGGGGAACAGTCACTGATAACCCCTGGCAAGGCTACACTCTTCCATAGACATGGGTCTTACTTTCCCGCTACTCATGTGTCTCAGTTTCTTCCTGCTCTTGTTGCTCAGGTAACAGTTGTTGATGGGTGCAGGACACATTTCATTGCTGCAGAAAAAGAGTTGATAGATTGTTAAACAGCTTTGAAGAGGGTTTGCTTTTGTTATAGATTAATAGCATAATACTAGAAAATCTGAGTAGAGTTGCTTTTCTGATCAATGAAAACGTTTGCCACTGGCTGTCCGGTTTCCCCAAATCAAACGTGACTAAGGACCTTACTTAACATTTGGCGGGTGGCACTCAGTCGAACATACTACAAGTGTATTACAACCTATGGCATTTGTAAGAAAGCAGTGTACCAGCCACGTTTTGCTGGAGTATCCTAGCCTCAAAACTAAAAAAAAGTCCACGGAACTTCCACCCGTGGTTTTACTGGCACTATAGAATTTGCATCTGTACATTTATAATAAAATATACAGAAGTGGGGCTTGGGAAGGGTGACATAATTTCAATGGTTGTTACTGACACCTACCTTTTATTTATTATCTTACCAGTCACCCAATCAAACTTCGTTACTCGCTCACTCAGCATCTGCTGCTTCTGCGTCATTCTTGGGTGGTTATTTTGTAGTTGCACGCGTGTAGTTTGGCTGAGTTTATTTGATGCCAACTGACCCATAGAGATGCTAGAGCCTTTGGAATGACCATCCATACTAAAGCAAGGTGTTTTATGTGCTTGCTCATTCGCCCACTTGTGCACTTTGGACCTGTGTATCTTGGGAAATCTTTTTTTTTAAGTACTGGGTGTTACGGACGTTCATCCTGGTATCGTATCTTCAAATTTGAATCAGTGATTGCTCTAGAATGCTTCCAGTAAACATTGAAATAAAGCTATCCATTTCAAGGAGACCCGAACATAGTTTTACATGCAGTTTGAATAATTTAATGTGTATTCACTTAATCTAATATAGCTTAAGGGTGTAGGTATATGATTTGTTAAACGATTATATTTGTTTTGTTTTCATTTAAAAGACGATATCCTAACGAAGTCACGTCTAGTAACACTGTAACCTTGCTTCATGGTGCAAATGGATGGTCTGAGAGGGCCTACACTCTTTCTCTTTCTGCCCAGGTGTCCACAAATTCTATGACCGGCCCTGGTCATGACTTGAGGTTAATGGCAGAGCTCACCCATCTTCAGTGGGACTTCTAGAGGGTTTTTCCAATGATTTGTTTTTTAAATAGTGATTAAAAGATTCCGGTTAAAGCATAATGTTCAAACATGTCTGATAAGCAACTCATGAATATCCCAATATGTTGCAGGGCCTAACATGATGCCCTAAAGCAATATTTCTCTGCAGTAGAAAATCGTGTATACATTAAAGTTAGTGAACCACTCTTTCTGAGCTACTTTTAGGGTTGGATGTGGTTGGAATCCCCCATCCCACCCATTCCTCAGTGCCACTCCAGCCAACTTAATAATGCCTTCATAAGTGGTCACTGTTTTAATATCTCCTGCATAGCAAAGGTTAAAATCTTTGAACTTAACACAGTTGCATAATTTTGAACGTCGTCATTTAGCAAAATCAATAGAAATCCTATAAGCATAAAGTAGAAATTGTTATCTTCTGGGTTTTTCTGCTGCAAAGTAAAATTCAGATTCTGTTGCTCTTTGATTCAACCTTTTTTTTAAAGTGCATGCTTCATTAAGGTTGTAACATTTAGAATGTAAGTTAAGGGTTGCAGAAGTCCTCACATCCCTAGTTTACTTGTAGCATATTGTCAGATCAGCCTTACACATGGATAATAGGTATAGCTTTATAAAAGGAGAGGACTGTTCCCTCACAGAGAAAAGCAGCAGTACTATCTTGTCTTTCCTATTTACTCTCTCTCTAAAACATACACACACAACCACACACACACTTAAAGGAGTGCATCTTACAGTACAAATGCACATACTAACCATCACACTCCTAAAAGTGTGGCAATTGAAACTTTTACAAGTTCCCATAATTATAAAAAATATCTTGAGCGGCAAGTATCAGGTGTTTTCAATCTATATTGAAATAATACATAATTGTTGTTCTGCTCATCTCTAAATTACACAAACAGTGCCACTGTGTGGCAGCTGTCATAAGTACTGGTCCTGGCAATTGGGTTTCAATGCCGAGCATCAGAAACCACCTGCTCAAATTAAGCACTCCCTGAAAGGTAGATTTAGCAGCATTGCAATTTTCTATCACACAAAGAATATGGTTTCAGTATAAAAGGAGGTACTGTTCCTATTAACAAAAGTATTACTAGGCAGGACAAATAACCCAATCTGAAAAGGAAATCCTATAAATTTTATTATGGTGACCTCACACATCCCATGGAAATGACATGTTTCATTATTGGGCATGCTCCTTGTAGGACTGGGGCTGCAATATCCCACGGGTCACACGAAGGGTCACTTTGGCGGAGATCTTCTGTTTTTATGCCATATGGTGAGAATGGTAAGTGTGAGGGTGTCCTAACAGAGCGGGATCAAGTGACTTAGGTGTAAGTGAGTGACAAGAAAAAAGGATTAAAAAAACCATGTAAATGGTCAGGGCTACTCTAGGGATGTGATGTGTCCACGTAACTTTAAAAATGTAGATAAACACAGGTCAACATGTTTCGCACCTAGAGGTCCACAAGAACAGGATATTTGGTGCTTCTTTAGGACCAAGGAAAAAGTGTGAGTAAGTGTACCCCTTGTGTAAAAACTTAAGTTCATTGACTGAAACTGAGACACAAAATTGGATCTCCAAATATGAAGCTGAATTCCTGGTGAACACCTCCCCTAGGATCCCATACTTCCATACATTACCCAAGATACATAAAGGGATCACTCTTCTATGCGGGAGACCCATTGACTCTTGTATTGGCTAACTTTTGGAGCCATTAAGCAGGTTCTGTGATCACTACTTTCAACCGCTGGTCCAACAGACACTCTTGTTGATATTGCTAATATCAGTAACCAACAAGAGATCAACCGTCTGGTGTCCTTGGATGTGGAGGCCTTTTATACCAACAACCCTCAAGAAGCCACCTTGGAATCCATAGAGACCTTGCTCAGAACTAATCCTTGGACTTAAAATACTGTGGTCGAACTCATCATGGAACGTGTCAGTGTGGCACTCAAGAACAACTTTTTCAAATACAAGACCCAGAGATATCATCAAACCCAGGGAACTTCGATGGGCAGAACATTTGCCTGAGTCTAGTCTGTCTTTATAGGGCCCAATTCGAAGACCAGTTTATTTTCACAGATGAAATCCCATATAGAGAAAACGTGACCATGCTGAAATATATTGATGACATTCTGGTCTTTTGGAGGGGAGAAGATGTCTGCCAAGAATTCAACAAGTGGATTAACACTTTGAATCCTTAGTTAAAATTCACTTTGTCTTCTTCTGAAAAGGAACTCCCCTTTTTTTAGATCCATTGATCATGATCAAAAATGGTGAGATCAGTACTAAAACATAGAAGAAGACAACTGATTGTAATAGCTTATTACTTTCTGACAGTCATCACCCAAAGGTTCTACAAGAGAACTTACCATATGGTCAGTCCCTCCGTTTGAGAAGGAACTGCAGCTCAATCCATGACAATGATGAACAACCTAGACTCTAATTAAGATTTTGCCCCTATGGAATTATCCAAACAAAATTCTTAAAAGGGCTGAAAAGAGATAGTGGAACAGTCATAGAGATGCTCTTTTGGAGATCACTGAAAAACCCACCAGTGATGTCATCACATGTGTGACTACATTCACCCCTAGTTGATCAGATTGAATGAATAATCAATAGGCACTGGGGCCTTCTCAATGCTGGGTCATTGGAGCTCCCACGTCCATGATCCAAAATCACATCCAAAATCTCAAAGATCTCCTTGTACACACAAGACCGCACAGTAAATCCACTTGTACGCAAATTACATTATGCACTTTACCACCTGTTACAGGGCATTACCCCTGCGGTTCATGTGGGGTTTGCTTCTTGACTCAACATTCCAAAGAAATCACATTGAATTCTAGATTCATTTGGAGACAGGAAATTGTAACACAAAGAATTGTATTTACGTCATCACATACCCCTGCAGCCTCCATGGTAGAGATAACTACGAGAGCGGTCAAGATAAGAATGATGGAACACCACAGAACCATTTGCTGCAGAGTTGACACGACAAAGCTGTGCAGATTCTTCATTGTTTGCAAACACAGTCCGGATGATGTAAGATGGACTATCTTGGAACTCATCAACACTGCAGTAACACCAGCCTATTTAGGAGGCAGCAACAATGGATCTTTTGCCTTTCTATAAATAGATTGCGTCTGAATGATGACATCCCATGGTCTGAAGTGTGATCTTCCTCTGAGCTGGATCCCACTAAATTAAACCTATGAGACCTCAAATTTATCTCCAATATTCAGGGACGAGATTAAACCTTTATTTACCGTCTTCTGAGTGGGCTATCCATTCTTTCTGAGGTTTCTTTCGGAATGACCCCCCAAGTCTTTTCAATTTATGCACCCAGGTTCTGGAACAACTTCCCCAGATCCATCAGGAGTTCCACAGTGCTGTTCCAGTTTTGGAAAGAGTTGAGGACTTACCTCTATAAAGAAAACGACATGATAATGCACTAACAGTACATAACCTAGCTCTCTTATCACTCTTTGATTTTATGCTTGCCTTTGACCTTGTACAGTGCTCCACTGCCTTTTAGCTAGGTTTGTGTTAAAGAAATACCATATACATAAATTTATATGTAAACATATAAACATAAAATAACATACTGTCTCAATTCTCACTTTTTACTTCATCTTACCTGTTATACCTCACTTCTCTCTCTTTACCTCAGTCTACACTTCGTGGTCCTGAACCCTCTCTCAATCTCAACTCTTTACCTTTGCTTTCTACTTCACCTCTCTCAATACACACTTCCCTACCTCCCTCTGATGATCTTGTCTCTCTACCACTCTGTGCCTATCTCTGCTCCCTCTCTCAACTTCAAATCTCTATACCTTCTCCTCACTTCACTTCTCTGTTCCAATCTCATCTCTCTATATCTTTCGAATGTCTATTTAACTTCTCCCTCCTCATCTCGCACTTCACACTACCTCTCTCTCCCTTACTCCTTACCACACAATAGTGTGGTACCTAAAATGTTAATTTGCCTCACTATTCATTTGCAACCTCATCTCTCTTCTCTCCTCTTCCTATTTCTGATCATCCAACCTCACCTACCTCCCTACAGTACTCTATTCTCCCTACATCTCTGCCTCAACCATTTCCTGTCATTACAAAGTATTTGTTAGAAATGGGGTCTTTGGCTGGCAGTCAAGTTACCCCCTGTCCAAGCAAGGACCCTCATGCTAGTCAGGGTAAATGAGAATCACCCTCAGCTAAACCCCGCTCGCCCCCTTGGTAGCTTGGCACGAGCAGGCAGGCTTAACTTCAGAGTGCTAGGAGTAAAGTATTTGTACCAAAACACAGAGTAACTTAATGAATACACTACAAAATGACACAACACAGGTTTAGAAAAATAGAAAATATTTATCTACACAAAACAAGACCAAAATGACAACAATCCGACATACGCAAGTGGTTATTAATTGAAAAGGAAAAAGAGTCTTAAATCCTTGAGAAAACAGGTAAAACACTGTTAGCGCTGAAAAGTACCTGGGTCGCGTCAAAATAATGAGCACGGGCGAGTGTGTGTCGAAAAAGGTAAGCAGTGTGTCAATTTTTCACCCGCAAGCGAGCATGTGCGTCATTTCTCCTTCTCCGCTTGGACCGGTGTGCGTCGTCTTATCCTCCCCGCAGGGGAGCGATTCATTGATCCGGGCAGTATTCGGGTCCGGGCAGGCGTTTGCGTATTTTTCCACGCCCATCAAAGTTTGCGTCGAAAATCCTGCCGAACAGTCTCAGCAAAACCGCACATTGTGAGTTGCAATGTTAACAGCCTCTGTCAGGGGCTGTGAGCGGCGTTCTTCCAGCTCCGTGCATTGATTTTCCAGCCACGATGCTGGTGGACCGTCGATTTCTGCCACAAAGCCGGCGACGTGTAGTTTTTCAGCCGCGTCTCGGAAAGTGCGTCAAATTTTTGCTCGCACGGCGGTTTGTGCATGGATTTTCAATCTTGGTCTGCCAGCTTCACCTTCCAAGGCCCCAAGAACTGGATAGGGCACCACTTGGCAAGGCAGGAGTCTCAGCAGAGAGTCCAGGTGTTGGCAGGAGAAGCTTTTGAGGCCCTGAGACTTCAACAACAGGAGGCAAGCTCAGGACAAGCCCTTGGAGATTTCTTCACAAGCAGGAAGGCACACAAAGTCCAGTCTTTGTCCTCTTGCACAGACAGAAGCAGCAAATGCAGGATAGCTCCACAAAGCACAGTCTTAGGGAAGCAGCACTTCTCAGCTCTTCAGGTCTTCTCCAGGGAGAGGTTCCTCATGATGTCCAGAAGTGATCTAAAGTCTGTGGTTTTGGGTGCCCTTCTTATACCCATTTATCCCATTGAAGTAGGCTTACTTCAAAGGAAAGTCTCTATTGTTTGTGAAATCATGCTTTGCCCAGGCCAGGCCCCAAACACACATCAGGGTGTTGGAGACTGCATCGTGTGAGGGCAGGTACAGCCTTTTCAGGTGTAAGTGACCACTCCTCCCCTCCCTCCTAGCACAGATGGCTCATCAGGAAATGCAGACTACACTCCAGCTCCCTTTGTCACTGACTAGAGAGAGGTGCAAACAGCCAACCTGTCAAACTGACCAAGACAGGGAATCCACAAACAGGCAGAGTAACTGGAATGGTTTAAGCAAGGAAATGCCCACATTCTAAAAGTGGCATTTTCAAACACACAATCTTAAAACCAACTTTACTAAAAGATGTATTTTAAAATTGTGAGCTCAGAGACTCCAAACTCCACATGTCTACTGCTCCCAAAGGGAATGTATGCTTTAATAATTTTTAAAGGTAGCCCCCCTGTTAACCCATGAGAGAGATAGGCCTTTTAACAGTGAAAAACAAATTTGGCAGTATTTCACTGTTAGGACATATAAAACACATTAATATATGTCCTACCTTAAACAAACCCTGCACCCTGCCCATGGGGCTTCCTGTGGCCTACTTTAGGGGTGTCTGACATGTAAGAAAGGGGAAGGTTTAGGCCTGGCAATTGGGTACACTTGCCAAGTCGAATTGGCAGTTTAAAACTGCACACAGAGACACTGCAGTGGCAGGTCTGAGCCATGTTTACAGAGCTACTAATGTGGGTGGCACAACCAGTGCTTCAGGCCCACTAGTAGCATTTGATTTACAGGCCCTGGGCACCCCTAGTGCACTGTACTACGGACTTACTAGTAAATCAAATATGACAATCATGGAAAGCCAATTACATACACATTTTGTACAGGAGCACTTGCACTTTAGCACTGGATAGCAGTGGTAAAGTGCCCAGAGTAACAAAAACAGCACAAACAGAGCCCAGCACACATCAACAACCTGGGGGACAGAGGCAAAAAGTTAGGGAAACCACGCAAAGGATGAAAACTCTAACAGTATCTTAGAACTTTCTTTGTGCCTATTCATGCATTTCAGTTAATCTTTTCAGCCTCATCTCTCTATTTCTCTCTATTTACTCATCCCTATACTTCTTGCTATCTCAACCCCCATCTCAACCTTACAACTCCCTCTCTACCTCACCCACTTGCTTTTCACCCCTGCATCAACCTAATTTCTCTGTATCACATTGCTTTCTCTACTTCACCACCTTCTTCACCACACCTTACTCTCTCACCTTCATCCCTTTACCTTTCTATCTTACTACTCACTTACATGATCTGCCCTTCTTTAGTTCATTTTGCCCCTCCTTCTAAATCACCACTTTCCCTATATAGTATTTTTTTTATTTATCTCACTGCCTCATATCTCTGCCTATCTCTCTCTACCCCTCTCTAACACATCTCTATTTCTAACCCACCTCTCTCTACTTCACTCCTGTTTATCTCCACTCTTCTCTGTCTCTCCATATTTCCTGCTCCTATCTCAAGCTTTCTCTGTGCTAAAACCATACATATCGCTTTACCTCACTTACTTTACCTTATTCTTCAGCTCTATGCATTTCTATTGCTTTCCTACTTTCTGTCTCATCTTTCAATCATTTCCTTGTGGTTCTTCCTTCCTCATACATCGCTCTACCACATCTCGATCTCCACCTCCGGTTCCTCTCTACTTCACCTCTCACTTTATCATTCTTCTACTTCTCTGCCATTCTCTTGTCTCCCACATCCAGAGATGATTTAAAGCATGGGCAAAGTGGGCTCTGGCTGAGGGCCCCAACCTTTAAGGGGTCCCCCTGATAGACCTAGTTCTGTCCTCCACACAGTCCTTCGCTGATGACCTTGAATGATTCTTAAACATAGATTATTTTCAAAACCATTTGGCTTTAACTTATTCTGAATATGAGTGATGTTTAAGAGCCTGTTACATATATGTTGCAGAGAAATGTTTGTTTTGCAACACCATGAAACATCCATAAAAAAGTTCATTTTAGATCAAAAGAGGACTTCCCATATGAGAAATGGCAGACGGTTGAAGAGAATATTTGCATTAATATTAGTGAACTGCTGCTATATTAGAATACTGAAAACACACATCACAACCCTTGATTAATAGAAACACATTTAGAATTTGGACCAATGTGTAGTGCAGTGTCGGTCACCTGGCCAAAGAAGACATGAAAAAGCTGAAATTGTATCATAAATTCAAAGCGGTTCTGAATAGGGGTCCCCAAAATACATTGGGCCCAGGGTCCCCCAAATCTATAAGATGTACCTGCCCACATTGTCCAATTTCTATTACTAGGCAGAGTTGGAGTCACTGTCAAGCCTGAGAGGGATTCAAATAGAAAGAATAAAGGATGGACAGGGCAGCAGAAGAGTATCCAACTTTATGCGATGGATTGGTGATTTTTTTTATAGCACTTCTTTGAATGCCATTATTGCAGTCAGAATGCCAGTAAGAAGGGATTTATTTGTGATTACAAATATCTGGCAATTAAAACTGCAATTTCAAGCGTTAGGTGCATATGTTTTATCTTCACTTTGACTAAACATTCACCAAGCCACTGTGTGTTTCTTACAATCAGAAAAACAGACTAGTTAGAAATTGAGTTCCATGTAAAATATTCTTGCTGAGACAAAATATAATCTAGGTCCAAGCCAGAAAGAAATAAACGTCTTTAAGTTTTCTTTTGATGGTATGTGGCTGGCAGACGCTGGGCAGTGTGAGCTTTTAGCTGCTTTTGTATGCTGCCTTCTCCGAAAGTTGAATGTACATTTCAATATTGTTTCAAAGAGGGGGCCCCAAAACATGTCTTGACCAAGTCCCCAAAAATCATTAAAACTTTACTGTGAGATAGAGGGAGAGTGGAGACCTTAACCTATTGATGACAAGCAAAGTGACATTAGCAGAGTGATGTGACACCAAAGCAATGGGTCACCTAGGGGAGATAATATAACCCTGAGATAAGGAGGGAGACTCTAAGTGAAAACTGTAACTCTAAGGGAAAGCAGTGGGTTGGCGAAAGGGATATAAAAAATGTGAATTTGGAAGTGGGAGGCGACTTTAAGGGGGAAAACAGATTGTAAGATGTAGATGTGACCCTGAAGTAGGAAGCACATGTATGTGACCCTCAGTGGAATGTGGAGATAAGCAAAGAGTGTGACCACGAGGGAAGAGTCTCAAGAGATGTGCCCCTGAAGGAAAGATGATCTTTGAGGAAGGGATGCAAAAAGTTAGGACACTGAGGGAAAAGTGCAATGCTGAGAAAAGTGATGTGATCTTTATGAAGGAATGTGACCCAGACTGAGAGAAATGTGGGGGCACAGAGAGGGTGATGGTCCTATGGAGGAAGCTAGCCTTTACAAACAGGCATGGCACAGTAGATTGGGTGCAAATGCAAGTAATCAAGAGAGAGAAATCTGAAGAGATGTGACAATGAGAGATGGTGGATCCTTGAGAAAGAGATGTGAAAATATATGACCCTAAATAAGCGTACAACCCTGAGGATGGGATATGACTGCAAGAGAGGGATGCGGGTCTGTGAAAGATATGTGATGCTGTTGGTAGGAGAACACGTGAGGGAGGGATGTAAAGGCATTTGACTATGAAGGAAGGCTAGAGCTGTGAAGAAATAATGTGGCATCCAGCCCTTCTTTCTTTTAGCATGGCCACGTGAGGCTCAGCATTCTGAACTTTCTTCAGGAAATGAATGAATGTCAATGCAGGATGCTAAGCACAAGTCACACTGGATCCAATGAAAAGTCAGGACACAAGTGTGCAGAGGTTGTATTCTTTCTACACTGAGTCTGATCACTCTACAGTGCCTGTCATGCACAGAGAAGGTAGCAGCAAGCCCCTTCTAGTATTGTGGTCCATTCACAATAGAAATGGAGGATGGGAAGAGACAGAATCATGTTTATGGTAATGTAAAAGCCACGCATCCTTTTGCAGAGAGGTTGTCAAATCAGGAGGACTGAGGGGGTGCCCAACGGCCCCGTGATGAAAATGATTCCTGCTGAAGTGTGTGTGACTTATATGTCTCACGTTTGAATTCTGGCAGTGCTAACTCAGCCTTCTAATATTTCCATGGCTGATAAATTAAGTACCATTACATACCCGCTTGGAAATGGCAAAAAATAAGATAGACAATTTGAAACCAGGTTTCACTTTACCCTTCCTAGCCTCACTACCTCTAATGGAAATCAGTATCCTCATGGGTCACAATCTCTATTTTCCTTGGCTAGAGAGAAGTCTCAGGTTTCCTAGGCCCATGATGGAGTATCTTATTTGCATGCTAATAGCATTCTTCATCTGAAGGTCCAACTTGTCCCATTTTAAAAACATTACTACAATACCAGAATGCAGATCAGAAACCTGGAGAGGATTAGCTATTTCATCACAGATCTTGGAAGCCTGAGAGCTCCGGGACTCGCTCTCCCTGATATATGGTGACTGGTCTCTCCACAAATGGGCCTTGCTCTCCCCACATTGCCTTTGTTTTACTATCTAGTTACCTTACATTAACTTGCCTACTTGGGGGTCCTAATTACTTCCCCGCTGATTGTGCTGTTTGGGGAACAGTCACTGATAACCCCTGGCAAGGCTACACTCTTCCATAGACATGGGTCTTACTTTCCCGCTACTCATGTGTCTCAGTTTCTTCCTGCTCTTGTTGCTCAGGTAACAGTTGTTGATGGGTGCAGGACACATTTCATTGCTGCAGAAAAAGAGTTGATAGATTGTTAAACAGCTTTGAAGAGGGTTTGCTTTTGTTATAGATTAATAGCATAATACTAGAAAATCTGAGTAGAGTTGCTTTTCTGATCAATGAAAACGTTTGCCACTGGCTGTCCGGTTTCCCCAAATCAAACGTGACTAAGGACCTTACTTAACATTTGGCGGGTGGCACTCAGTCGAACATACTACAAGTGTATTACAACCTATGGCATTTGTAAGAAAGCAGTGTACCAGCCACGTTTTGCTGGAGTATCCTAGCCTCAAAACTAAAAAAAAGTCCACGGAACTTCCACCCGTGGTTTTACTGGCACTATAGAATTTGCATCTGTACATTTATAATAAAATATACAGAAGTGGGGCTTGGGAAGGGTGACATAATTTCAATGGTTGTTACTGACACCTACCTTTTATTTATTATCTTACCAGTCACCCAATCAAACTTCGTTACTCGCTCACTCAGCATCTGCTGCTTCTGCGTCATTCTTGGGTGGTTATTTTGTAGTTGCACGTGTGTAGTTTGGCTGAGTTTATTTGATGCCAACTGACCCATAGAGATGCTAGAGCCTTTGGAATGACCATCCATACTAAAGCAAGGTGTTTTATGTGCTTGCTCATTCGCCCACTTGTGCACTTTGGACCTGTGTATCTTGGGAAATCTTTTTTTTTAAGTACTGGGTGTTACGGACGTTCATCCTGGTATCGTATCTTCAAATTTGAATCAGTGATTGCTCTAGAATGCTTCCAGTAAACATTGAAATAAAGCTATCCATTTCAAGGAGACCCGAACATAGTTTTACATGCAGTTTGAATAATTTAATGTGTATTCACTTAATCTAATATAGCTTAAGGGTGTAGGTATATGATTTGTTAAACGATTATATTTGTTTTGTTTTCATTTAAAAGACGATATCCTAACGAAGTCACGTCTAGTAACACTGTAACCTTGCTTCATGGTGCAAATGGATGGTCTGAGAGGGCCTACACTCTTTCTCTTTCTGCCCAGGTGTCCACATATTCTATGACCGGCCCTGGTCATGACTTGAGGTTAATGGCAGAGCTCACCCATCTTCAGTGGGACTTCTAGAGGGTTTTTCCAATGATTTGTTTTTTAAATAGTGCTTAAAAGATTCCGGTTAAAGCATAATGTTCAAACATGTCTGATAAGCAACTCATGAATATCCCAATATGTTGCAGGGCCTAACATGATGCCCTAAAGCAATATTTCTCTGCAGTAGAACATCGTGTATACATTAAAGTTAGTGAACCACTCTTTCTGAGCTACTTTTAGGGTTGGATGTGGTTGGAATCCCCCATCCCACCCATTCCTCAGTGCCATCCAGCCAACTTAATAATGCCTTCATAAGTGGTCACTGTTTTAATATCTCCTGCATAGCAAAGGTTAAAATCTTTGAACCTAACAAAGTTGCATAATTTTGAACGTCGTCATTTAGCAAAATCAATAGAAATCCTATAAGCATAAAGTAGAAATTGTTATCTTCTGGGTTTTTCTGCTGCAAAGTAAAATTCTGATTCTGTTGCTCTTTGATTCAACATTTTTTTTAAAGTGCATGCTTCATTAAGGTTGTAACATTTAGAATGTAAGTTAAGGGTTGCAGAAGTCCTCACATCCCTAGTTTACTTGTAGCATATTGTCAGATCAGCCTTACACATGGATAATAGGTATAGCTTTATAAAAGGAGAGGACTGTTCCCTCACAGAGAAAAGCAGCAGTACTATCTTGTCTTTCCTATTTACTCTCTCTCTAAAACATACACACACAACCACACACACACTTAAAGGAGTGCATCTTACAGTACAAATGCACATACTAACCATCACACTCCTAAAAGTGTGGCAATTGAAACTTTTACAAGTTCCCATAATTATAAAAAATATCTTGAGCGGCAAGTATCAGGTGTTTTCAATCTATATTGAAATAATACATAATTGTTGTTCTGCTCATCTCTAAATTACACAAACAGTGCCACTGTGTGGCAGCTGTCATAAATACTGGTCCTGGCAATTGGGTTTCAATGCCGAGCATCAGAAACCACCTGCTCAAATTAAGCACTCCCTGAAAGGTAGATTTAGCAGCATTGCAATTTTCTATCACACAAAGAATATGGTTTCAGTATAAAAGGAGGTACTGTTCCTATTAACAAAAGTATTACTAGGCAGGACAAATAACCCAATCTGAAAAGGAAATTCTATCAATTTTATTATGGTGACCTCACACATCCCATGGAAATGACATGTTTCATTATTGGGCATGCTCCTTGTAGGACTGGGGCTGCAATATCCCACGGGTCACACAAAGGGTCACTTTGGCGGAGATCTTCTGTTTTTATGCCATATGGTGAGAATGGTAAGTGTGAGGGTGTCCTAACAGAGTGGGATCAAGTGACTTAGGTGTATGTGAGTGACAAGAAAAAAGGATAAAAAAAAACCATGTAAATGGTCAGGGCTACTCTAGGGATGTGGTGTGTCCACGTAACTTTAAAAATGTAGATAAACACAGGTCAACATGTTTCGCACCTAGAGGTCCACAAGAACAGGATATTTTAGTGCTTCTTTAGGACCAAGGAAAAAGTGTGAGTAAGTGTACCCCTTGCGTAAAAACTCAAGTGCATTGACTGATACTGAGACACAAAATTGGATCTCCAAATATGAAGCTGAATTCCTGGTGAACACCTCCCCTAGGATCCTATACTTCCATACATTACCCAAGAACATTTGCCTGAGTCTAGTCTGTCTTTATAGGGCCCAATTCGAAGACCAGTTTATTTTCACTGATGAAATCCCATATAGAGAAAATGTGACCATGCTGAAATATATCGATGACATTCTGGTCTTTTGGAGGGGAGAAGATGTCTGCCAAGAATTCAACAAGTGGATTAACACTTTGAATCCTTAGTTAAAATTCACTTTGTCTTCTTCTGAAAAGGAACTCCCCTTTTTTAGATCCATTGATCATGATCAAAAATGGTGAGATCAGTACTAAAACATAGAAGAAGACAACTGATTGTAATAGCTTATTACTTTCTGACAGTCATCACCCAAAGGTTCTACAAGAGAACTTACCATATGGTCAGTCCCTCCGTTTGAGAAGGAACTGCAGCTCAATCCATGACAATGATGAACAACCTAGACTCTAATTAAGATTTTGCCCCTATGGAATTATCCAAACAAAATTCTTAAAAGGGCTGAAAAGAGATAGTGGAACAGTCATTGAGATGCTCTTTTGGAGATCACTGAAAAACCCACCAGTGATGTCATCACATGTGTGACTACATTCACCCCTAGTTGATCAGATTGAATGAATAATCAATAGGCACTGGGGCCTTCTCAATGCTGGGTCATTGGAGCTCCCACGTCCATGGTTCACCTTTAAACACATCCAAAATCTCAAAGATCTCCTTGTACACACAAGACCGCACAGTAAATCCACTTGTACGCAAATTACATTATGCACTTTACCACCTGTTACAGGGCATTACCCCTGCGGTTCATGTGGGGTTTGCTTCTTGACTCAACATTCCAAAGAAATCACATTGAATTCTAGATTCATTTGGAGACAGGAAATTGTAACACAAAGAATTGTATTTACATCATCACATACCCCTGCAGCCTCCACGGTAGAGATAACTACGAGAGCGGTCAAGATAAGAATGATGGAACACCACAGAACCATTTGCTGCAGAGTTGACACGACAAAGCTGTGCAGATTCTTCATTGTTTGCAAACACAGTCCGGATGACGTAAGATGGACTATCTTGGAACTCATCAACACTGCAGTAACACCAGCCTATTTAGGAGGCAGCAACAATGGATCTTTTGCCTTTCTATAAATAGATTGCGTCTGAATGATGACATCCCATGGTCTGAAGTGTGATCTTCCTCTGAGCTGGATCCCACTAAATTAAACCTATGAGACCTCACATTTATCTCCAATATTCAGGGACGAGATTAAACCTTTATTTACCGTCTTCTGAGTGGGCTATCCATTCTTTCTGAGGTTCGACACCACCTTGTCCACAATATGTATACTAGGCATCAATCTCCTGACCTGCGGGGTAGATCAGTTTTGACATATATTTTACACCAGCCTGTGTGATACAGGACCATTTTGCAAAACAGCAGCCGATCATGGCTCATCAGGCTCTGTGAGACAGGACCAATCTGCATGATTCATCAGTTGCTGCGATACAGTGGCACTCTGCAAAATAGTAACCAACTATGGTTCATGATGGCCAGTACCAATGACATTGGGTCAAGTATTACTAGACCTCTTTGACCACTGACATTTGGAAACATGCGTTAATGATCACTAACATTTTACAACCTTTCATGTTCTTGGTACGGTACCAGCTTGTGGGTTGACAATTACCAGCCCCTTTTGATCATAAGCATTAGGAAACATGTAGTAATGATCACTAATTTATTTACAACCACACATCTTCTTGCTGAAAAGATGTATTCATGATCACTAAAAAGTCACAACCTTACATGATCTTGATATGTAACCAGCTGTTGAGTCGAAAATTACTAGCTACTTTCAACCATCAGCATTAGGAAACATTTATTAATGATCACTAACTCATTAAAACTACACATCCGCTTGCTATAGGACCATCTTCAGTAACATCTCTATAGTTCTGGACCATTCTAAGATGGCCGCCACTGGCACTTGGGTATTTGTAATTACTGCTCTGGGCAATTTGTTGATCTACGTTCAAGTTCTATTGCTGGTGGGACCTGCTGGGAATGATCATACGGGGCATAATGACTGATACGTTGCCCTTTTGAATATGACTTCTCCATGACCTGTTGGTTCATTGTGTCACGTCGGTTCTCATTATCCTAATGAGACTACTGGATTTGGGCGGCAGATTCACCTGTACTGCAGGGGACTGAGTCTGATCCCGTACCAGGTGACACCAGTCGGCCTAATCCGGGTTTGTTCCGACTAATTAGCAGTGCCTCAACTCAACCTAAGAGCAGGGATGATTGGGCCAACCAGGTGCATGACATACATGACTCCTCAGGGGCATCGTGGTCACTCAGATCTCATCCGTTTCTCTCGGTTACATTAGTCTCACATATGCAATGACAATCAGAGGCAAAGTATAGTTCAATAAGGTTTTATAGAAGTAACTGCATCTTAGATTATAAAGCATAAACTGCTATAACTAGGACGATGAAGCACAATAAGATTAAAATTGTGACAAGGAGGGTAAAATACAAGAATAATACTACCATACTCTCACTAAGGTTTGTAGGGATAGTTCCTACCTAAGCTATGTTAGAGCACAACATATTAAGCTCTAATTCTGCCTCACAGGTTCCCCCAGTTGAGACATCATCTCTCATATCTGAGCAAGAGGCTTGTAGTTTACATAAGCTGTCTAGAGAAGTAATTGGTAATCAATATACAGTCGTGGTCATCTGACTGGACTCTCCCTCTAATGTACATGGGTCAAAGTAGTGCTTTTATAATAAAGCAACTGATTTTCCAAGGAAGGATCCCCACGTAAGAGTGTGAATGTTTCTGTGAACATTGGAGACAAAGCGTACCACTTTTGCCGGCAACCTATCTTACTGCAGCCTTGAGAAAAGCACAGAGTGAAAGAAATGTCTTGTTTAAGAGTGTAATGCTGACCTTGGTCAAAGAACAGTGAGATAGAAAAAATAAAACAAGACCGCAAATGTGGCTAATGTTAAAATAATAAAACAAAGCTGAATAAAATATATCTAGGATAAAGTGCACAGCGACAGGCCTAGCATGCTAAAATAATGTGTATAAAATTGTAGTCAAAATGGCTACACAACAATTGGACCATTTACTTTTATGTCTCCCCTCCATAAATCCTCTCCCTCCACCTCTCCCGGGTGCCGCTTCTGTGGCAAGAACTCCCTCACCACTAACAGATGGACACCCCGGTTTGAAGCCAGCAACCACCGGGCCCCTCGTCTATTTCTTTGTGAGTGGAGCCTCGGCCAGATAAGCTTCACCTGCAGAGTTAGGATTGGGCTGCTCTTTAAAAATGGGCCACCCCTTCTGGTCAGTCTCTTTGCAGGCATGCAGAGGAGGGTAGATTGACTGTGTTCCCTGCACTACAGGCCCGTAAGTGCAGCCGCATGATTCTGATGTTTGTACCACGCAGTTTCTGAGATTCCATCTGAACCTTTGCTGTTGCACTTTCATAGCTAGCAGCTGCGTGCTAGCCTCTGTCCTCGACCTATGGGGCACTCTACATTGATATACAGGGTAAAACCCTTATATGGCTGTTGGCACTTTTGCACTGTGTGACACCTGTATATCTAGTTGTCTATGTGCTACTTTGCACGTTGGGTCATTCTGACTTCACTTGTGTGTTATTGTGGTGTGTATGACTTTGATGTCACTAAAGTTTGATATTTGGCAACTGAGAGGGAGTAACCTTCATAACATGAGTCTAATAATTATTATGATATGGTCTTACAACTGAGAAGATGCAATGAAGCAGTAACATGGCATGCACTGCTTGAGTTACTTAAGATTTTGTTCTTTCTTTTCTGTTCTTATCTTTGCAGGCTGGATATTAACACGTTCCCTCTCTATAATACAACATGTATTACTGTTTAAGGGAATACCTCCAGTTTGGGCATCAATATATGTCTCTACTTTTAGAAGACATGAGGTAGTACCTTTTAGGGTATTACCTTTACTATTCTTGAGGTTTTAGGTCGTGGGTACACTTACCCTCACTTTTTTCCTTGGTCCTGAAAAAGCACCGCAGATCCTGTTCTTGGTGCTTCTATGTGCAAAACATGTTGACATGTGTTTATCTACATTTTTGGGGCTACGTGGGCACATCACATCCCTAGAGTAGCCCTGAGCAATTACATGTTTTTTTCATGCCACCAAGAGAGCCACACTATTAAAGAATAGAGGTGGGCATCTCTTAGATGGTTTTAATCACCTATGTCTTTTTTCTTTTCACTCACATACACCTAAGACACTTCACCCTGCATTGCCTGAAGATGAAGCATGACATCTCCATTAGATGTGTGAGGGCAGCATAATATAATTGATAGGATTGTCTTTTCAGATTGGGTTCATTGTCCCGCCTATTAAGGAATAGTACCTCCTTTTATATTGAGTATGTGTCCATGGATCCCAGGTACTGGACCTTCATTGGCTCCTAGTCCCCACCCTTCTGTGTTTTGTACACAAAAAACAAAGCCAGCCACAGCAGAACTTTCAAACTGGTGTGCCTGAAACAAGCCCTGCATAGAGATGCAGAGTTCAGTTTTTGCTTGGATGCAGATACCAATTATGACTAAGGGCCTGATTTAGATCTTAGCGAAGGGGAATAATGAGTCACAAATGCGACAGATATCCCGTTCGTCATATTACAATCCCATTATATCCTACTGAGATCTTAAAATGGCGGATTAGATATCCACCATGTTTGTGACAGACTATTCCATCCGCTGAGATCTAAATCATGCCCTAAATCACCTACAGAGCTTGCTTTTTTGACTGATCTGACATTGGTTGTACTCATTCGCAAGAGCAGTCAGTTGCTATCGAATTACATTTCCTGCCCATTAACTTCTTGGCCTCTCTGATGCAATGTGCAAATCAACTGTTATTTTTAGGTCTAGCAAACCGGATACTGCAACTTGCCTGGTTGAGAAAGACCTATTATGAACTTACAGTGAGTTTATAGCTCATTGCAAATGACTGTAGTCATTGGCTTTATCATCACTTTAATTTCTTTGCTTCTTACTCAATTGCCTGCATTCCTCTTCTTGTACTTGTCAATTAACCTCGAGCAAAGCAACTTTTTTTATATGAAATTCTTTATGAGTACTTAAGCACGAACATCAAACAGGTGGAGTCAGTAATACATCAGGAATAGTAAATACAGGCTGTATGTACAGTGTAGAAACAAATGTGCTGCAGTCAGATGTTGGACATCTAGGTACACTGGGAACTGTCAGTGCATGATGAAATTAGTGTGGGGGTGCAGTGACACCACACCACACTCAACAAGTATGCCCAACCAGGGAATTACCAACTTAACATATAAAAACTGAATAGCTGACATTGTGTGTGTGTGCAGTAAGGATAGAGGGTGGCCCTGGGTATAGTGCCTGGCCAGCCATAAAGAATGGCTGTAATGATGTGGGCAGTCACACCAATAGCCCTAATGAGCAACCCCTAGTAGGGGGGTGGAACAGGAGACCACTGAGTCTGCAACCTCCATGTTGCCAACCTACTGGGAGGTATTGGGGGAATGTGTCATGAGCCCCTCCTGAGCAAACACCTGGCGGCAGAGGGAGAGAGGGGGGACGTGATGGAGTCCATGAGGTCTTTCATCAGGTTTGGCCACTGATTTTTCCAGATATGTGTCACATTTGTCAAAATGTGGTATATTCCTCTGGTGCAACACTTGTGCAAGGCACCAACATTGACCTTGCTCCATTACATGGAAATTATAAATGCATGCAATGTATGGCATGCAAAGGAGGAATCGAAACAGAGTCATTCACTACCAATGGCTATACAATATACCTTAAGTCAATGACTAATATCAAGACCACCAATATTGTTTATTTAGTGGTTTGCCCCTGTGGGGATGGCTCTGTGGATGAGACTGGTGTGGCTGAAGACTGAGATAAAAAGCGGCAATATTCCAGCTCCGCTAAAGCCAGTGCACCTTCCTGCACCACCTGTTAGCTGGTGGGCTGACTCCTGGATGGCCAGCACTGGCTGCCTTGATCAGGGATGCCATCCACCCTGAGTCCGTTGGGTCGCACACAGCATTGTGGACACTCCTTTCATCTCCAGCCACTCTCAGGCAGCGTCCGGTTCCTTTAAGAAGTGGATGGTGCCATCATCCACTACTCTCAGTTTAGCCAAAATCATGATGGAGTACTTAAGGCCTAAGTGCTGTAATGACTGCTTGACCACCATCAAGGACCCCCCGAAGTCTTTGCACTTCAGCTGTGTAGTCTGGGTATATGTTCACCAGCCTATTCACCAGGTTCTAGGGCCCCAAGCACTTGAGACCTACAGGATGGGATCACTGTCGATATAGTTGAAAAGGATCCACCACGGCCTAGGTGGGACACCAAGAGGCCAGCCCTGACCCATATGGGTCCTTTCTACAAATAAAATGTGGCTCTCTTGCCCCCAACAGGGTCTCAAGAAGCGAGTCTACCAGTAAGAGCTCCAT